>NC_138063.1:31568540-32155220 GCF_964194185.1 Rhinolophus hipposideros
AAGAACAAACTATTTATTCTGCTAAAAGCCAGTGTGGTAAACTTGTCTGAGCTGCTAAACAGCTGGAAAGGCCAAGGTGAGAATGACATTTACATTTAATTAGTCTTTTCAGCTTTAATCTAAGGTACTAGATAAATTGACAATTAGGGCATTATACTGAAGGGACTTTTTGCCTAAGGGCAACTTGCCCAGAATTTCTTTAATCAAAGTAGGTGGGCACAATCGTTATTGTTGTTGTTGTTTTATATATAAAGCTAGGACTTTTTGCTTGTTTGTGAGTCCAGGCTACTCTTAATTTCACTTCTTTCTGCTTTCTGTTTTGTGGTTATGAGGTCAGGGTAGATATTTAACACATATGTGCTGTAATCACCTCAATTTGCCAAAATTTCTTATCAATTGTTCTTCTTAATTATTATTGTCTGTCCTCTGTTCTGGCCTTTGTAAGGGCAAGATGCTTTAATGTTCCCCTCAACTTGTCTAACCTTTATTCAGGCTTCTTCCTGATTCGAGGCCTCTGAACTTTTTCTTAGAGCATCTACTTTAGAAAACTTCTTATTGTAAATTCTTTGTCTGCCCCATTGAGATATAAATTTCCTATCTTTTTGTCAGTTTAAAAACCCAGGAATATCTTTCTCAAGGTGTCGGGATGGTTTTTTCCTGCGGGCACCACCGCTGGAGCTTCCATACTCCTCCTCCTCTGATACCTTATGGGAGCAATTTCCTGCAAACACAGCAGTTAGAGGCCTTCCCGTCAAAGAGCGATCACAGCTGTTAGGGATGGACCTCGCCGGCACCCCGGCCAGATTTAACCAATCTCTAGCGTCGCAATAGCAATAGCGCGGAATCCCGCCAAACCAGGAGGCCTAACCCTATAAAACAAAGCGCCTGACCCCGGGAAGTCCTCAGTCTTTGGGAAAAAATCCCGTTGAGCCCACCGGCTGGCGTAATAAAGCTGTGTTCTCCCTGGTCTCTGTGTGCCGCTTGAGTCTCTCGGTCCTCGCCATTTTTCAGCAACAAAGGATATGGGAGCCATCTCTTTGAAATGTAATAATTGCAGGAAATCTCCCAGTCTCTGTGGGAAGGTAGAAGCCTGACTTCCTAGTTGTGACAATTAGCAAACACAGTTGACCAACTTACCCACTAATATCCTTCAGTACTGTTACACTAGCTCATCCCAGTGCTTAAATGCCACCCCACCTCCTTCTTTTGTTCTATGGAGTTGAGTGCAATCTCCCTCCCCTGTTGCAATAGTCTTGAATAAAGTCTTCCTTGCCTTTAACCCTTCACGGGCAATTTTTCTTTGACACTTGTAATTTCCAAAACAAAGACTCTTTTTGGCGCATTGTTTTGCTGTTTTTTAAAAATGTTTCTAGATAATACTTAGCTAACTAGATTTACAAGTTCTTCCTTTTTTAGCTCCCTGTTTAGATATCATAGATTCTTAGAAGACATCACTTTCCAAGTTTCTGTGTCAGTCTTCTGTGATACTAGTAGTTTCCTTGTCTTTCTTTGGTGTCCTGCTGATAGAGCTGGGGTATAACCCATATATTTTTCAACCACTTAACACATCCTCAGTGAGATTGCTTTTCTCTTTTGTGTGACAGTCCACCTATCAAAGATCAATTCTTCCCTTTGAAATCTGTCAAATGTTTTATCTGGCAAAATCCCACTCACTGTGGACATGTCCTACTTAGTGTTGATCTAAACATGGTGCTCACTAATGGATTGTTAAGGTCAGATGTGTTTACCGGTCTTTGGCCAACATCTGAGTTTATTATTTAGCATACCCAAAGAAGAAAGATACATATTTTGGTGGCTTGCTTAACTATTCTGATCACTAATCAGGACAACTCATAAAATGATTTCATAAAATGCATGACAACCCTGAAAATTTTCTATAAAAGACAAAGTTACAATTTGGAAAATAAATGCACAATTTTCCTAAGTCTCTCTCATTTGAAAAATTTAGAGCTTTTCTCTTTTATGGCTATAAAACTGATGTCGATCTTTCTTTGAGTTGGACAACTTCAATTCAAAACACATGTGTGACATATGCATTTGTCTGGGCCAGGCACTTCACCAGGTACGGAAGGAACTGAGATAATGTACTTAAACTCAGATAGTGTTTTAAAAAATTATTAAATAAGCACACTTTTATAATATTTGCAGTGTGTTGACTGATAGAGTCTTTAATGTAACAATGATAAATTTAAAGATTTTCCCCAAGACTACTGCTTTTTTTATGTTAAATATTAATATGTTTTACTTTTTCTGTCAAAACACTGCCCCATGATGGACATGGCTCTTGTCTTTTCAGTCTCAGAACCTACGATGTGGGAGGTTATCTGTGCTGCTTGAGATTTTGTTTAGATGGGCAAAGAGTAATCAGATTCCTTGCTCTGTTAGATTTCTATCAACAAGGTCATAATTCCAGGTGACCAGCCATGCCAGGAGTGAAGATACAGTACCATACATGGCCTATGAAATTGGAAGGTCATGGCTGAAACACTCACAGGCATTTTAGACACGTTTCTAAAAGTGGAAGAAGGAAGGAACAGGATTGAGATTCCCCACATCAATTTTAATTTTCTTTTCTCTTTGTTAGTTCTAACACTGTCTTGGTGGCACCAGACTATCAGGAACTGATAAAAGAAAATATGAATCTTATTATCTGGGACTTTCCTTTATTTGCTCTGACCCTCATTCTTGCCAATCAGTTTGAATCTTTAGTAGAAACCTAATTTTGTCTACTGCCTTCTCAGGGCAAAAGGCTTATAAGTCACTTCTGCTCATCCTCATTTCTTATGCAGGGAAGGAGCGATAAAAAGACAGTAAGAGAACTGTACTTTTTTTCTATATAACATTTAATTTCAGATGTGTTTTTCTCCGCCCAGTGTGCAGGTTTTCTTCCTTATGAATAAGAAACATGGTCTATAAGGGAGATACTACCAACCACTGATTTACACAAATCAGTAGCCTTTGTTTAATGGTTCTGCCTCAGAATCAGTAAATATTGTATTGATTTGGTTTCCCTAGTATAGCAGGTCACCTCCAAGATCTTCTAAACTTTTGTTTTCCTTTTCACTTTTTAGGAACTGGTTTTCAGGACAGATTCTTCACCCTGCATGAACTCCAAATGACGGTTTCTAGTTTGGTCTGGTAATCATGCCTGATTCCTCTTTTCCATATAACCATATGATATGCTTTTGTAGGTAAGACATTCAAGGTTTCATTTCACAAATGTTGTCTAGAACCTACAATATGTTGGACACTGAGATAGTGCAGAAAGATGAACACAGACTTTAAAGGTTAGTGGACTATATTACTGCCACACTAAACAGTGTTTATTGAATGTGTGTGTGTTTGTGTGTGTATACATATACTCTTGTACATACACACACACATTTAGGTCCATGAAACTTTTTCTTTCATATTAAATATATAGTGGAGTAACAAATTATGATGATTCACTGGGTAATTTAACTTTTACCTAATAGAAGGTAAAAATGCCAAAATGCACATTTCACGCAAGAAATTTAGGACTTTAAGAAAAAGTACACATGTCATAATAATTAAATGGTTATACCTAGCCTTTCCATGAGTATTCAATGGAAATTGTAGGATATTCCTTAAAAGTTAAATACTTACTCATCTCTGCAAACAGCTGTCTTCTTTCTGCCATGGTATTTCCTCTTTTCCCACTATCTTCAATCATTCTATGAGACAAAATGGTTACAATATATATTATCCTCATGCTTGAGGCAAACAGCTATTTCTATGTAAATGCACTTGCTGTAGTTAGGCCACAAACACAGACGAACTATTTAAAACTGTGTTTTTCAAAAGTTATATTTTCACTAACTTAAACTGCTATACATATTTTTCCATATATAATGTTGTTGTAGCAGGTATACAATTTTTACTTTTTAACAGATGATAACTACAATAGCAGATGACCTTGTGCTATAACTGAATACAACTGTCTACAATTGGTTAGGTGATTCATTTCACATATATTCTTTCAATTTTGGGAATACCTATGAAGAATATAGCAGTTATTATGGATCCCATTCAATAAATGATGAGATTGAGAGTCTCATGAACTTAGTGTAGTTAATGGCATAGACGTTTAGACTCTAACACTTGTATGCCTTCCACCACATTCTGCTGCAATTTGTCCTTTGTGCACCCCAAAACCTCACTTTAGAAGCAAGTAATTTTCTAAATGTTCATTTCTAAGTTGAGTGTGTGGAACTTGCGATAGTTTTTCTATACATAATTTCATGCAAGGTGGTTAGGTTGGGTCACATCTCTCTAATTAAATAAACATACTATTGTCTGCAGTGGATCTATTTTTAAAAATACCAACAAAACAGAGAATGAAAAAAATACAAAAAGTTAAAATTTGACTTGAGGAAAAAGAAATTAATGAGAAAGTTAATGGAAATGTCGTTTAGTCAGATAGAGGGTTTTGGGCTAAATAGGAAGGGTTTTATAGGTTGATGGACTTAACTTTTTAGTATGTCTAATAAAACTTAAAAAAATAAGGTTTCCTCTCTCTCACACACGTGTATACATTTATACGTGTACCACTATATTTTGAATTTCAGGCCGGGTAAATGTAAAGCATAGCTGATCTTTTTGCCTGCTTTTTCTCAAATATGGGTCTTTGTCCCTGTTATTTTTTTGTCTGGATTGCCCTCTCCCTATGCCTAGCTAACTTGCAATTACCCTCAGGTCTCAATTTAAATGTATCTTCCTCCGAAATTCCCCTAACTCTCTATGATTGGGTGGGGATGGTGCTGAGCTTAACAAACCATTATTGAGTACCTTCCATACTCCAGACACCAAATGAAATTCTGGATATATAACAGTGATCAAGTCATAGCTCCTGCCCTCAAGGTTCTTACACTCTAATGGGGGAGATGCAAAATCATACAAGTAATGAAAACACAATGAAGTAATTACAGCTGTAGAAGTGGAAAGAAAGGTATATGAATGTGAGAGAGGTTATTACCTGGGGGTCAATTTAACAGAAGTATTTGCAGAAGAGTGCTCAAGAGGTAGTAATAGTGCTATGTACAAATTAACTCACTCAAGGGTAAAAGAAAAAATTGGTGGTGAAACATTGTGCTGCCAGTCAAACTGGTCAAACAGCCTCAGCAGTTGCTTTCATGAGTCAAGGATTATTTGCCTATTTCCAGAAAAGGAAAGAAGGGCATGGATCAGCCTTGGTTCACAGAGTTAAGGCAAGTGTGTACCCATCCACAATGGGTGATAATATAACCAGGGTCAGGTTAAATAGTAATTGGAAAGGAGCAGAGTTTTTAATGAAGCTTTGGTAACGATTCACTGCTGAACACGATGAAATACTTTCTTTTTTGTGAGATTTTAAATATGTAGGTATGGTTAATATACTCATATAGAGAGATATCCGAAGAAAAACATGTCCCTCCTGGTTCACCTAACCCCATCATTACTCCAGAGGAAGTTGATAGATACGAAGCTGACATTCACAAAATAGTCTGGATATAGCCTCCAATTTTTATTTCAAGAGATTGGAAGTAGAGCTGAGTCAAAAGAGAGATAGGGGATAGAACCAGTGATATGTTCTTGTATCTGTCTATATGCTGGAATGAGATTAAAAAAAAACACAACATAAAAATAAATCACAAAGGATGGCTGGCTGGAAAACTCTGATTGAAAATGTCAGGGAGGTAAAGACTGGCTTCTGAACTCCAAGCACTTACTGCCTGTACTACTCATCTTTTACTGTTGTGACACCTCTTTGTCTAGTTGATTTTTTTGTGTGATTCTCTGTAAGGTTTTTAAGGGCAGCAATGTCAAAAATTTTAAATTCTTCACAGCGTCTAGTTAAATCCAATGAACAAATACTATGTATACTTATTGTACAAAACAAACAAAAAACAAAAACAAACAAGAGACAAGTCTGCTTTCTATGAAATAGACCTCAATTGTATTTCCAAAAACTGACTCAGAAAAGAGTAAAATTCAAATTGTACTAGTTTCAGAGATAATTATTTGAAAGGAGAGAAACTAATTTATATCTATAGTAATCTAGGGCCGTACATTTTAAAACAAAACCTTATCTTATGAAGCAGACGTTGAATTAGATGCAAACTATGTTGATATCATCTTTTGGTCTATTTATTACCTTTTTCCTTTCCTTTTTTTTTTTTTGTTAATTAACTCATAAAAGAACGATCATTTGTTACACAATAGGTATTAATTCTCACTTCTAAGTAAAATATATACCTTACGAGGAAAAGAAGGAAAAACTCAGCAGTGTGAAATAATGGAAAGCATGGAATATAATCATAAATATAAAAGGGAAAATTACACACTTCTCGTTTTACTCCCCTAGTTTCCTGGGAAGCAGCACTGTCAGATAAAATTGAGAATGCTCACTTATTACCCATTGATTGTGGGGAGCCATTATTTACTGTTGCTCTGAAGTCTGGTGGTCTGGCTCAATTTATGGCTAAGGCCTTATCTCTGTAATAAAAACCTTGAGAGTGTTTTTGCAAGTTGCTTAGGAATGAGGGGGGAGTGGCCGTTTCCCCAGACACAGATAACTGGTGACTATCAGGATAATTGGTAGTCTCTTTCTTGTGGTAATTACTTTGGAGAAGTTTTGTAGTGATTTGTAGTTTCTTTGAAAAAGTTAGAAAATTTACTCTCTGTAAGATAACACAAGCCAGTAAATGTTAAACTGCACGTACCTAAAGGATATAAATTGGTGAAGAAAAATAAACGAAGCGCTCCACCATCAGTGGAGACCGGCCGCATCATCATATGTGTGTGTGTCTCTTTTTGCATTCCCGCTCCCCCTTCCAGGTACCGTTCGACTCGTGGCGGCTGGACCGTCACACTTGGCGCCCAACGTGGGGCCTGGACACGGGGGTAACAGCGAGGAACACCGTGTGGATAGGGCCCGGCTCGCAAAGAAGAGCTTATTTCATTGGATGCACGGTGAGTGAGACACGGTCCCCCTCGGTCGAATGAGTGTGTGAGTGATTGTTTTCATTGTGTGAAAGAAGGGCCGAGGTTAGGGAAAAGAGATGGGTCACGCTAGCAGCAAGGACCTTTATGTGAGAGGATTGAAGAAATTACTCGCCGCCCGTGGCAGCAGGGTGAGCAGAGAACAGTTAGATAAATTTTTAGAATTTGTAAAAGAAGTTTGCCCTTGGTTTCCAGATGAAGGTACCGTCAGCCTGGAAACCTGGGAAAAAGTTGGAGAAAGAGTGCAGGATTATTATACTGCCCATGGACCTCAGCGGGTCCCGGTAGAAACATTCGGATTATGGGCATTAATCAGGGACTGTTTGAATCTTAGATATAAAAGTTGTAAGTTAGAAAATGTAAAACAGGCAGGGAATGAGAGACTTCCCGTATCAGCCACCTCTCCGGAGGAAGGAGAGGAGGGGGAGGGAGCTCCCATGCAGGGTAAAGCTCATATGCATAATAAAGAGCTTGCTAGCCAGAAATTACCTGACGAACAGCTGGAAAATTTAGATATGCAAGATCAAGAGGGCTTGGAAGAGGCTGCAGCCGAAAATGATAGTGAAAAATATCCCCCAGTAGTAGGTGCAGCTCAAGAGAGCAGAGAGCCCGCAGATCCGATATATACACTTTCACAACAAACAGAAATTCTTCAGGGACAGCTAGTGAGGCTTAAGGTCAACAAAGAGGGAGAGAGTCGTCTTGGACCTCCCCAAGTGCCTTATACTGGGAAAAACGTTTTCAGACCTCCCCTGATTGCTTACACCGGTCCATGGAATCCCGGGGGTAGGGATCCCCCTGTGAATAATTTCACTGAACTGCCTCTTGAGGAATCTCGCATATGGGATCCCCCATTCACCTACAGCGGTGATAATTCAACAAACTGACTTGGTAGAGTGGCTGTTTCTACCTAATAATTTTATCAAATCACTCCCAACTTATTTGGAATTAATTTCAGAGCTTGTTTTATGAGCTCACACTTAAGTTCTTTATTTAAACGGAATCTAAGCTGATAAGATAGTGGTCCCGTTTAAAAAACAACAAATTATACACTTAAATACCCATTCTAAAATCTGGCAAGTTGCTATTTGTGGATATTTTAAAATTATTAATAATCACTATCCAAAAAATAAATCGTTTCAATTCCTTCTAAAGACCAGTTGGATTCTCCCTAAGAGATTAAGTCCAGCTCCAATTTCAAAAGCTGTAACAGTTTTTACTGATGGGTCTAGTAACGACAGGGCAGCGATAATAAGTAAAATAAATCAACAAGTCATTCAAACTAATTGCACCTCTGCACAGAGAGCAGAGTTACTTGCTGTATTAACTGCCTTATAGGATTATACTAAACCTTTAAATATTGTCTCTGATTCAGCTTATGTAGTTCACACAGTAAAAAACATTGAGACGGCGTTACTGTCTGATAACTCAAGCCCGTCTCTCCAGTTTCTTTTTAATCAGCTTCAACAGGTGGTCAAAAACCGACAACATCCATTCTTCATTACTCATATACGTGCCCACACCTCCCTACCGGGACAACTGACGCATGGCAATGCTGTTGCTGATTCATTGATTGCTAATGTTCTAATTACTGAGGCAACTGAGTTTCATTCTTTAACCCATACAAATGCTGCTGGCCTTCAAGCTCTTTTTCCTATTACTTACAAACAGGCCAGACATATAGTTCAAACTTGCCCAACCTGCCAAATTGTTAATGCTTCTCAAGAGTGCAGCAGATCGCTTTTGACATCCTTCTGCCAGCCCTCAGGCCTTGGTTAAATGGAAGGACCCACTTATGGGTTCATGGCAAGGCCCAGACCCGGTCCTCATATGGGGCCGAGGATATGTTTGTGTTTTTCCACAGGATGCAGATAGCCCTCGGTGGCTGCCAGAAAGATTGGTGCGACATGTGGACCCTCTACCTACTGATGATGCTGATGACCCTCAGCAATGCAACAGCTGATGGACACATGAAAATAAGAGACTGAGATTAAACACAGAGACTGTTCCATGGAAAGACTGTCCTGACAATGCTTCTTTTCGTTATGACATTCCTGGAACGGACAGATATATTATTGAATGGTCAAGAAACAATCAGCCAGGATGGGCTCGGGACTTGATTGCTGGACTTTGGATTTCTGATGCGCAGTATCAACAAAGCGCCTTGTGGAAACTCATGGGAGTAATGGATGAGGTTATTCAAATGGTTGAGTTTTGTAAATCAGGTACTTCTTGTACTCCTGTAACTGTTTTAGAAGATGGAACTAGAGACTGGTCTACTATTACTAAAACTGTTAATGTATCTGCTTGTGTTCCTTCTCCTTATGCATTATTGATTGGAAATGTTAATGTAAATTTTATAGAGAATCAGTTTCATGTATCTTGCAATAATTGTTCTCTTGCAAATTGTATTTTGTGGGTGCCGCTGGGAACTCAGGTTATGGTTCTTAAGCAACCTTCATTTGTTATGCTTCCTGTTAATATTTCTGGACCCTGGTATGCAGAGAGAAGTTTGCAAGTTTTTAAAGAAATTGAGTATGCCTTAAGCAGACAAAAACGGTTTGTTGGACTTTTGATTGCAGGAATTATGGCTTTGGTCACTGTTATTGCAACTGCTGCAACTGCTTTCTCAAACTATTCAAAATGCTCATTATGTTAATACTCTTACAAAGAATGTTACTTTGGCTTTAGGGACTCAAAAAGATATTGATATAAAATTGGAGCAAAAGGTAAATGCCCTTTATGATACAGTTCAGTACATGGGAGATGTGATTCAGAGTTTAAAAGTTAGATCTCATTTGGAGTGTCATTCAGAATATCATTGGATATGTGTCACTTCTAAAAAGTATAATCAAAGTCAATATAATTGGAATCGGGTTCGTTTACATCTTCAAGGAATTTGGCATGATGCTAATGTGTCTCTAGATATGCTTCAGCTTCATAATGAGATTAAAAATATAAAAGAAGCTGAGCCATTAAAATTTGATGCCGCCCAGGCTGCTTCAGAATTTATTGATGTTCTTAAGAATGTTATACCTTCTATGCCAAATCTCACTCATTCTATTTTGATTTTTCTAACATTAAGCATCTGTGTCTGTGTGATTCTGTGCTTACTTCCCATCCTCATTAAGCATTTCATTAATCAAATGCTAGAGTTGCGAGCTGACCTTCATCAGCTTAAACTTAAGACAAGGCCTTGATTCCCTCTCCCCCCTGTGCTCAATGGGACGGGTTAGCCAAAGACGGGTAAGTCTTAAGGAGCCTTTCAACACCTAAGACAGGACTTGTATCGCACAATACAAGCGCCGATGACGGGTAAGTTGATAAGGTTATCCTAGGACGCCTAAGCCAGGCACCGTCACCTTGTTTTTTTTTTATATTAAAATTCTGCAGCTTTAAAATAAAAAAGGGGGAGATGTGGGGAGCCATTATTTACTGTTGCTCTGAAGTCTGGTGGTCTGGCTCAATTTATGGCTAAGGCCTTATCTCTGTAATAAAAACCTTGAGAGTGTTTTTGCAAGTTGCTTAGGAATGAGGGGGGAGTGGCCGTTTCCCCAGACACAGATAACTGGTGACTATCAGGATAATTGGTAGTCTCTTTCTTGTGGTAATTACTTTGGAGAAGTTTTGTAGTGATTTGTAGTTTCTTTGAAAAAGTTAGAAAATTTACTCTCTGTAAGATAACACAAGCCAGTAAATGTTAAACTGCACGTACCTAAAGGATATAAATTGGTGAAGAAAAATAAACGAAGCGCTCCACCATCAGTGGAGACCGGCCGCATCATCATATGTGTGTGTGTCTCTTTTTGCATTCCCGCTCCCCCTTCCAGGTACCGTTCGACTCGTGGCGGCTGGACCGTCACAATTGATCATAGTCATAACAGTGAAAAAGGGAGACATGCTAGTTTACAGCTTACACTGATTCAATAGTGGAACTCGCAGACAAAGTAAGCTCATGAATCCAACAGGCAAGGAGCACCCTTCTGGGAGCCTTGGTTTCCAATTTAACTTTGATCGGTAGGATTTGAGACACATGCCTGAGACAGGCATTCTCATGGCTTTAGAAAGAGAGAAGAGCAACACTTTCAACAGGGGAAGGAGGGGCTCCGTTTAGTGAGCAATTTTACTTCTGAAGTTGTCAAGCTCAGCTTTTCATGACTTTCAGGATAACCATAGCTCCTCAAAGTGGTATGGAGAAGATGAAGGGAAAATAACCCATCTGTGATAACACAGTGTCACAAAGTGCATGGCTCACTAATAGGCCTAATTGGGGTCAGTTTGTGTTGCTCCTTCAAGTAGATGAGATGCTTACAATCTTAGAATTTAACAGAAAAGTACATAAACATCAAAAGAGCAAAACAGAACAGTGATAAATAAGTGATGAGCCCATCAGATTTTTTTATTTGATTAACTAGAGCTCAGTCCCACGAACTATACAGGTTATGTGTTTTCACTTATGAGAATCCAGCCATTCATTTTCTTAAGAAATGTTTATAATGGAACTATAATTTTTAGGCACTCTCCTAGTTTCTCAAGATCCAAAGATTAATAAGACATGATCCTTGCCCTTAAAAAGCTCACAGTTTCGAAAGAGAAAAAAGTTATTTTAACAAATAATTTTAATTTGGTGTAATGTGTACAATAATGAAAGTATGTACTGCTAAATACAGCAGCATATCTGGAAAGATCTGAAAAAGGCATCAAAGAAAGGGTGACTCTGGAAAAGAGTTTTAAAGGATGAGTAGAAATTTTCCAGATAGAAAAGAGTGAAGGAAGGGCAATTATAGTTAGAGGGAATCCTGAAAAAGCATGGAGCTTTAAAAAGGGTACGCAGTGCATTTGGGAACTGGGGATGGTTCAGTGTTGCTGAGTGCATCTCTGAGGAGATGCTGGAGAGGTGAACAGACAGCAGATCCAGAGAGCCTTATTCATCATGTCTAAACAGTAGAGGGCTTTCCTATAAGAGACAGGGTGCCAGCCAAAGTGTAAGTAGGGAACTGATGTGTACAGATTTAGGTTTGTGTTAAGATTACCCCAGCATGGTGAGTGGAGGACAGATTGTGTAGGCAAGGAGGTAGGGGGTGGGAGTACATGATGAAGGGAAGAGTCCAGTTAGCTGTGATTCAGGAGTGAGGACATTCTGTTTTATGCTAAAAGATTGATTTGAGAGAGATTTAGAAAGCATTCAATAGGACTTGGTGATTGGCAGTTCTCATGGGAAGAGCAGGGGTGAGGACCTCAGCTTTTGCTCTCCCACAGCACTTCACACATGTTAGGAAACAATCTGTGGCACTCATGGCAATAATGAGTTCGTAGGAGGTGAGTTCTCCAAATTACCCTTGTTCCAGCATAGTCATTAAAAGAGGGCTGAAAACTGGTCAGGGAGAGTTCCAACTCTTTGCCCCTATATATGCGGGAGGAATGAAATAACAGAGTAGGATAGTGTGGGAAACAGCAAGACATAAAGAATAAATCTAAATGTAGGACACAGAGTGTTAGAAGAAATGTGAACTGTATTTTGGCACAGTGAGAATAAGTTCACATTGAAATATCATATCCTCAAGTTACTTCCTTCACATCTTCACTCCAATATCGTCCACAATAAACATACATTTCTAGTACACATGACATAGAAGACATTTTAAAGGTAGAAGTTTAAGTTAATGGTATCTTCCATTTGTATAAGTTTCTGAAGATTATAAAATGCTTTTCCCTATAACCTTGTGAGGAGGTGGGGGAGATATTATAATTTCCAAGTTATAGTGGAAGAACTTAAGACTCAGGCAGGTAAGTTGGATGCTCAAAAAACATACAGTATTTTCTGGCAGGGTAGGAAATTGAATCCATTTTTTTTTTGCTTTTAATATTTAAATTCCTAGACTTGTATGAATTCTAATTGCCAGCAATCTTATTCCATCTGCCACTGTTCCACACTAATTAAGATTTTTCTGAAACTGGTAAACTAAAAAGAAGTTGATAGAATTCAGTAACTACCAGGCCAAAAGGAGAATGGAGAGGGGAAGGGTCCATAGCACTCTCAAATTTCACTGAGATTTCTTTGTGGGACACTTCTTAATGAAATCCTCTTATTTTAAAACACTGTTATACTGGAAATAATCATGGTGATTAAAATAATTTCCAGCATCCAGATTTATGTCAACCCAGACACATATAAACACAGCAACTCACACACCAATTCACACTCTCACAGTTTTCAATCTGCAAAAGCCGACAATGTTTTCAGAAACGTCTGGCTCTGCTTTGCTTTTGCTCCATTTTAACAAATACTGAAGACTTGCAGACTTTGTGTTTAGTATGATGACACTGTTTCCATGCTTTTTTTCCCCTCCATTTTGCTCCAGGTGGTTGACAAGAAGATGCTGGGTTCAGCAATCACCAACTGCTGCACTCTCTGAAGTTAATAACTGCAATGAAGGCCATTTCAAGCTCCTTTTCCTCCTTTAATTGATTTATTGGTAGCATATACATGCCTGTTTCCATTTCTGTTAATGAAAGAGCCCTCTGATATGACTTTCTCAGATTTACATTCTAGTCCTAATCTTTGGAAATATAATAAAAAAGCATTCAGAGCTCTTTCCTGAGGCAAGGCATAACTGCATTTCCTTTTACTTCCTAGTCCTTTATTGAGAGATGAGCCCTTGAAATTAGGAAAATACTGTTGCTAAAATAAATGGCTATAATGGGTTTCTGACTTTGTCTTTTACTTTGAACATTATCTTCTGTTTTTGGAAGTTGGGTCTTGTTTTGGGGGCAAGGGGCATGAGCTCACTATTTTAGTGTAATGACCAGCTCAATATACTACCAGTGATTTGAACTTCCCTGGAATGTTATCTGCCATTGTAGTTCTCTGATGTGATTGCCCATCACACCAGCCTGGAGACTGTACCAAAAATACAAATACCTGAATTTACTGAATCTGGGGCTGGAGCAGAGCATTTGTGCTTTTTAAAACCACCCTAGGTCGTCCTGATACACAACCAGGTTTGAGCTAGAAATATGATGCTAGTTGAGCTTGACCACGAACTTATTTGCATAACATTAGGTTGGAATTCTTATGTTGCTTTGTAATGTGTTTCTCTAACTCGTAATACATATTATAAAATATACTTTGAGCCAAAGGAGAAGATAATTAATTCTTTGGGGAATGTAAATATACATATACATACATCGATACAGGTACCTAATGAGGCAAACTTAAAAAAAAATAGAAAATGCCATTAAAAATGAGAAAACCATTTTTATTCTGGGAAAAAAATGACTCTCGGTGCTACATTCAAGTCAGGAAGGAACCTGCTGTTCTGGGGTAAGAGAGTCCATGACATTTAAGGACATTTGGTTTTATTTGGTTTCATTTGATTTCATTTGACTTGGAACAAAGCTAGGACTCCTGCTCCATAGCAGCTGGTATCACCCTCACCTCCCTCTTACTATCAGTAAGGGCTTCAAGACTGCAAAGTGAAGCTGGGAGCAACTTGGCATGGGTAAAAGGAACTTTCTGGAAGGAAAATGATCAAAATTTGGACTGTCATGTCAGGTTCATAGTTATAAGAATGTCTCTGAGGGACTAGGGAACCTGCCAAGAGCTGGATCAAAAGGACCCAAGAGTACCTAGGGGAGACTCCCATAAGGAGGGTGGCGCTTGTTTGCTGCACTGTGCTGGGATCTCAACTCTTATAGATAACCATGTTTTATCCAATATGATGTGCCTTTGGGACAATGCCTGTGTGTGTGTGTGTGTGTGTGTGTACATATGTATGGCTCAAGAGCAGTAATGTTAGGTGTATAGGCACACATTGTCATGGTGGAACAATGGCTGATCCTAACACTGGAGTGAAAGTGTTCCCAGCTCTCCTGCTGGAACTGCAGAATTCTTAAGTTCTTCATGTCTGTGTGTAGGATGTTGGGAAATGACAGCCTTCTTATCATTTGGAACATTCTCAATTCAGTCTAAGATGGCACTGTTTATAAACATAGGTCTGTTTCTTTTTCCTAAGTAACTAATAAATGAAAATTCCCTTCTTCTCCATAATTAGAAGACTATTTTTCCATTATCCTTGCAATAAGAAAACCCCAAATTTTGTAATTGAATTTTTTGAGCCCCCACTTATTTCATTACAGTGGGATTATAATACACACACACACACACACACTTATAAAAGTAAAATATTTTGGAAAACTTTAAAGATTGTAATCCCTATTATTATTTTCAAGTGACTGAGTTAAATTCACCTTCTCAGTAAAAGGCTGTGACAAGACAGAATATATTCGCTGATTAAGCAGTGCAAAACTGTCTAGTCTGTCATTTTTTAAGGTTTAGGTCCTTTTAATGATTTGATAAAAGAGATGGACCTTCACCTCCTCTTCACCCCCCAAATATTCGTGTCCATGGATACACAAACAAAGGAATTATAGTTCCCTGCAGGGGCTGGTTTAGGGGAAGAAGGCCAGGATTTGGTGAGAAACAAAGGTAGCTTTATTTTATAGGCAGCACCAACTCATAGTGAAAGGGGGCGCCAGTCTCAGTGGCTTCATCTATAGAGCAACTCTCCAGGGGAGAGAGCAAGAAGGCTGGCAGCGGCCTCATAAAGCCAGGAAAGGAGAGATGTCCAGGTGGAGCAGTGATGATAGGAGAAGGCTCCCCCTCCCGCCCCAGGTCGGGGGCTCCTCATGTGGTAGAAACCAGAGTGCCTGGGTTATACAAACAATATTCATGTGTTAGGCCACAACCGTCATCTGGGAAATCCAAAGTAACGTGGGACATCACCAACATGACTCCTGGTGCTTGAAAGGATTCTACTTTATCTTTTGTTTTGGAAGATCTTAGAAAGGGTGGCAGAAAGAAATAGGTCCTCCCTTGTCCAACTATCATGCATTGAGAAACACAACAACCAGAGCTGCTACTGACCACGGGCTAATTGTTATCTTGACTTCCAGGAGCGTGATTTCCATGAGAACTGGGAAAAGGAGAATGAGAATAAAAGTGCATGACAGAACATGGAGCATTGAGATGTTAGCCAAAGAGGCTTGTGTGCTTTAAAATTTCCATTTTATTTTTCAGGATTGGGGAGTGCTGAGTTTGAAGAGGTGGAAAAGTGCTAGGTAGGCAAGTAAATACATTGTTTTCTGCAACAGGACAAGTTTTCTGCAACAGTACAAAAAAATCTGACTTTTTCTGGGAGAAGAAATAGTAATAGTAAGAATAAAAATAAGAATAATTGCCACAACACTAATTACAATTTTACAAAAAAAGCTTACTATGCACCAAGTACCATGCAAAAAATTTCACATTTATGTTCTTATAAGAACACCACAATGTTATTATTATTCTCATTTTACTGATGTGGAAACCAACTTTCAGAGAGATTAAGTAATTGCCCAAATGACCAATTTAGGTCATTTAAAACCCTTTTAGGTCGTTTAAAACCAGACATGTCGGACCATAGAGTCCATTGGGCCTCTTAAGAAAGACCAAAATGGCATTGTATTATATGACTCAAGTGCACCACTCTCTTTTTTCCCTAAGGGTAGTGGTGGTAGGACATTGCCCACACATACACATACTGAATTGGGGTAGAGCATAACTTAAGATATGCATCAGTGGACATCAAAGGGAGCTAGGCAAGATGGAGTTACTATGTCACAATGTCACAATTTTGCTAAGGAAAGAGACCTGTAAGTCATAAGGTGCATATATCCTCTGCCTTCCCCCCTTCATTTTCTTCCACCTCTCCTCTTTCCATTTTTTTCCCTCTACCTCTGATCCAGCCTTCTCTTCTTGCTCTTAATTTTATTTCCTTAACCCAGCTCCTTTATTCATTGTCTTCATTTCTATGTGTATGAGGGAATATGACTCAAACCAATGAAACAGGCAGTTCTTAGCTTGAGAAAGAAAGACCAGGCAAGCATAGTGGGAAAAGAAAAAAGGAAGGTTTACGATGAGTAAGTTCTGAGGCTCTAAATAATGTACAGCGTGGTGACTGTATTTAATTATACTGTATTTTAAATGTGAAATTTGCTAACAGATATCTCGTTTTCATCAAAAATCAAAAATTTAAAAATGTGAAAAAGGTAACTAGTGAGGTGATGGATATCTTAACTTTGCGGGAATCATTTCACAATGTATACGTGTATAAAATACTCATGTTGTACATTTAAACTATGTTACAATTTTATTTGTCGATTATACGTCAATAAAGCTAGAAAAAAAATCAATTTTATGCCCTTAAAAATGCAAATTTCCCTCAGAGAACTTGAAACTTAGGTTAACGAATTTAGTTGCCTTTTTTTTTTTTTTTAATACTTGGCTGAGATAAACACAGTGAGGACATGGCAATTTTGATTGACTGGGAAAGAGAAATAATCATGGCTCTTGAATGCTTCCTGGAGAGGTCAGGTTTGGATGATATGCTCCAGAGGCTACATGAGGCAACTGTCTTTTGAGATAAGGGAGATGGGAGGGTAAATGGTGGAAGAGGACTAAGGTAGGTAGATGGAAAGATGTCAATATAATCATTACTATGTATTTATGGATTCAGAACCAATAACAGAGTGTCAGAAGAATGCAGTCCATGATAGGTATAAAAGATCAAAGGGAATGTTTACTAAATTAAAAAAAAATCCCTTTCTTCCCTACTAATTCTTCTATATGTCTCTGAAAATTTATTTGTGCCAGAACAAATATTATTAAAGCGTAAATCTCAAGAATTCTGTTATAGTGTGCAGAAGGAGCTATTTTGTTTTCACTTAAAATTAGGATTTAAGGGAACCTACATTTAATCACTTTTCAATCTAGTTTAATGTTGCAGTAAAAAGTGGAATAGAGATTAACCCCTAGTTAAATATTAAATTAATTAAAATGATGCGATTTTTTTCCGTTTCCCCACTCACATTCTCTCTCTGGAGAATATCTCAGGCTTAAACAATATAAAAGAACTTAGAAAATAGCAAGACATTGTAGGGACTCTGATGATTGCTATCCAATAAAAGTACAGCCAAGTGTCTGGGGTTAATGAATACACATGCCAAAATTAAATAGGGCACATGGAAAAGAAACAGGCAGAGTATATGAACAGCCAACAGTTATGGCTGGAAGATCCCCAGCAGTAAACAATGGCATTTTGCAAACCATGGTCCTTTCCCTGAGACAAGGGTTGACTCGCATGACAGGAGTACAGAATGGAAAGAGAAGAAACAGAGGCTGCCCTTATTTCTTGCCTCTGGATCTGTTTGTATGAAATATAAGGCTCTTAGTTATGTCCATTCCGTTGAAGAGAGTTTTGTCTGAAATTAAGGGGAACGACTAGAAAAAATCTCTGTTTCTCGAGAGAGCCATGGCTCTACGTTTGTAGCTGCCAAGAATTTGAGTGGGGAAGAATAGCTAGTGGGAATGAGCCTTTCTTTTCAGTCTTGAATTACGCAGGCCCTCTAAATCATCCCGTTGAGGCAGAGGCATGAATGCCTGGGTAATGTAGCAGGAAGGGACTATGAGATTCATTCACTGATAATAATAACAACCAACATTAATTAAGTGCCTGCCATGTGTGGGTAGGGTATGAATTTAGCATTTTACATAAAATATATTATTTATTTCTACCCTAACTTTGAGATAGGTCATGTTATACTATCCTGTTTTACAGAGGAGAAAACCAAGGCTGATGAGGTAGGCAGAATAATGCCCTCCACACAGATGCCCATGTCCTAATTTCCAGAATTTGTGAATATGGTACCTTACATGGCAAAAGAGACTTCACTGATGTAATTAAATTAAAGGTCTTGAGATTATCCTGGATTATCTGTGTGGGCCCAATTAATTATAACAGTCCTTCTACAGGAAAGAGAGACTTTGAAAATGGAGGAAAGGCCCACAAACTAAAGAATGTAGGTGGCCTCTAGAAGCTGGAAAATGCAAGGAAATGGATTCTCCTCTAGAATTTTCCAGAAGGAAAGCAACCCTGCTGACACCCTGATTTTAGCATAATCAGACCCATTTTGGACTTCTGGACCTCCAGAACTGTAAGATAATACATCTGTGTTGTTTTAGGCCACTAAATTTGTGATAATTTGTGACTGTGGAAACAGAAAAATAATACAGCTGAGAAAGGTTAAGAAACTTTCATAAGATCTCATCGCCGGCAGCCACCAAACCAGGTTTGCACTTCAGAAATCTCTCTAGAGGCTATATACTCAGTCATCATGCTGCTCTACCAACCGATTCCTCCGTAGACTCTATTAGCTCCTAAATATAATATATTCATTTATTGAGACCTACAGATGTTAATTACAAATTTTCATGATATTATTTAATCCTCAGATGTAGTGGTTTTATTATCTTCATTTTACAGATGAGGAAAGTGAGACTTAAGACATTTTAAAGAGGTGATTTAAACCTAGCTCAGTCTGACAGACATTCACTCTAAGCTTTTAGCCTCTTCATCCTACTGCCCTATATGTTTGACCAACATTTACAGAGAATCTGCTAAATGCCATCATAAAACAAAGTCAGATTGAATGCTTTCTCCTTCAGTAATTCCTGAACACATCTGGATGGCTCATACAGGAGTCACTATATCAACTGCATGCTAGAAATATTCCACTCCAGAGGGTTAGTGCTGAAATCCTTGGACAAAAGGTTACCATCGACACAAACCCTTTCAATTTCAGGGGCTTCCTGATTAGAAATAACCAGGCTGCACTCTGATTCCATTTATATCAATATTTTTAATTAGTTTTCCTTGCTTAATTAATACGATCAAATTTAATAGAGGTAAATATAGTAAAGAATATTTTCAGATTATTAAAATATGAGATCACACATCTGACTATCACAGTAGAAGAATCATTACAACTCAGTCTACCACATATCAAAAATCATCTGCATGGGAGAATACTCTGCTTATAATAGATATAATATTATGAAACATAAGATTTGCCAGCTAACCAAAGGGTGTGGACATGAGGTGCCTGCTATTGGGAACTTTATAACTCCAAAAGCCAACACTGCGCAGAATTACATTAAGTCAATTAAAAGAGCACACACTTTTCTTACGTTGTGTTATTCTTACAATAAAATAAAAGACAAAGTGATATACAATCATGTAGAAACAGACCTGCCCAGAGAACCAGAAAACAAAGCTAAGTTTTGAATTACAATTCTCTCCATTAGTGTTTGTAAATAAATCACACACACACACACACACACACACACACACACACACACACACACACTCTCTCTCCCTCTCTCTCTCTCTCTCTCTCTCTCTCTCTCTCTCTCTCTCTCTCTCTCTCTCTCTCTCCGCTTCTCTGACTCATGATGGCCATATTTTAAATACCTCCATTTCACAGATACACCAGTAGAAACAGTCACAGTGATTCAAAATAAGAACTGTAGCACTCGAACAAAACATTTTTAGCCAAATAGCATTAACACCAGTGTAGACATACTTTTGAGATTGTAAAAAAATCACTCTTCGGGTGCATTATACGAAGATGTGTTCACTCTGTGAATCTGTGAATACTGACAGCCAGTGTTCCAGATTTATGCTTCAGCGTTTGCATTTACGGAAACAAGTGTCCCTGGACCTCATCAGAACACAGCAAAGGGTAATAGCAGCAGGCTCAGTGTCCCTGACTGAACAATCCGTTCTTTTTTAACAAAGGCTTTTGTGGAGGGGTACTTAAGCTACTTCCTGACGGTGCTGAGCACACAGGCTAGCGTCCACCACTTCACTGTCATTCAATGCACCAGAGCAGTGATGCACTTAATAGCACCTTAGTGACTTCAAAGACTAAATGAGTCTAAACTACTACCTGGAAATGATTAGGCCCTCAGAGAACTAACTACTAAAAAAGTGTTTTTTCTAAGCTCCACAAAGCTGTTGAAAGGGATTCTGGGACTTAGGAAGTTTACTATACGTGACCAACAGTATCCTTTGAGCTCACATAATATAGAAATCCATCTCAGAGACGCTCGGTTCCAGCTGTGAGCCGCTACATTATTAAGCTTGAAACATGAGTCGTTCCTGTCGCTTACAGTCACATAAAGTCAGGCCTGCCTAACATTTCAGGGGCAAATGGAAGTGGTGCATGAATAAAGGAGTCAGACCAAGACGTTCCTCACCATTACTTTCCCATTTGTAATATGTTTCTGTACTACCATTTCCTGACATTGTGGTATCACTTGGTGAGAACAGTGAAACTCAGAAATCTAGCAATAGGTCCAAGGCTGCACAGTGAAGTAGCAAGGTCAGAATGTAAATTTCCTGGGTCCTAGCTAGAGATGCTCTTCAGTCTATCATATTGCCTTCACATATCCATGCCACTTTTTTGTCGATTTTGATTTACAGATCTCTATCTTTGAGCCAGTCTTTCTAGTGTGAAAACTCTAGAGAACTCCTTTTAAGAAAGAAAATATGGGTGTAAGGGATGAGAGAGGGAATGAAGAATGAGAATCTTGGAGTTCACAATTGAATGTTCATAATCACAAAGATCCACTGAAGTCCTTTCAAGCAAACAAGTCATTGACCTATGGCACTGCAACATATGCCTGGAAATGTTTCAAACTTGAGAATTATTGTTCTCTAAGGTCCATTAATTGTTTGCAAAGCAACCAAGCTAATGAGACCTTGAAATGACAGAGAGCTCTTTAAAGTTTGGTGTGCCTTTGTTCATCCAAACTTTAGCATTATGCCAACATTTTATGGAAGTGTATAGGGAAAAGACTTTTGTGATGGTGAAGAACAGAAAGAGAACTGGATTACACCCTTCCAAAAAAAAAAAAAGAAAGAAAGGAAAAGAAAAAGGAAAAGGGAAAAAAACAAGTTATTTAGTTTTAAAATATCTCCCTTACACATGACAAATGTGTTTATGTTTGATATAGAGCCTGCTTATATTTTTCTCACACAGAATCAGAATCAGGTGTTTTTTCAGTTTAAAAGGTTCAAACTAATTATGTAGCTTTTCTCTGCAAAACTTGTCAAGAGCTATTTGTAGCATTGATCTGGGAAACTTTCTCCGGCATGGCATTCTGCACTAATCCTCTATTAATGTGCTGCTCATGGCTCTGGGCGCTCAGAACCAGGACCCTTCTAAGACTGTAAACGCTGCACAAAACTCTAGATATAAGGGGTATCGAAAGGGGCATGAATATTAGATCAGCATTTCTTACTGTCGAATGCTCGCCTCTTACAGACAAAGTAGAGTCCTAACAGTAGAGGGAAGGGATTCGTCAGATCAGGACAGCAGACAGAAGGACAGAATAAAGAGGCATAGGTACAGTGAGAGGAAATCGGAGAGAAAGGAACTATAGGAGAGTGACAACTCAACCTCAAAAACATGTCCAGGCTTAGCCTGGTTTACGTGATAATCTGGGTTTTCAGTAAACCAGGTGTTTTGAGTGGCAAACAACCAATATGGATACCTCTGTTTGGAAAGAAGTAGAAATGCTACATTGTTTAATTTATGAGGTCCTGGGATATTCTCCTCATCAGCTAAGCCTGTACTGTGTGTGCTTTCCTTGGTTCAGATTGCTTCTATTATGGCAGCCTGTGATTACATGAGCTAATTGAGCCATGCCTCCTGTGTCTAAGGGCCTCTGTAGTAAATTAAGATGCATTCTGTAGAAAGCAAGTAAAAGCAGGATGGACTTCCCACTGCCTTTAATTTAAAGTCCAAAATCCTTAAAATGGTTTTGTAGGTCCTGAGCATTCCAGCTTATAGGTTCATCCAGGCCCATGTCGCTCTGTTCACTCACTGCATTGTAGTTATATATGGCTCAAGGCCTCCTTTCTGCCATTTCCTTTGCCTGGAATATTCTCTTTTCTCTTCCCCATGCATATCCCAACCCTCCCAGCCCCAAACTTGGCCATCACCCATTAGCATCACTACACCAGGGCAGCCTTTTCTAATTTGTCTAATATTCTAGTTATCTGTTTTCATAAGGCCCCCATAACTTACTTTTATAACAAGTACCACAATTATAGTCATACAAGACTTTATGAAATTTTTTGTTGTTGTCTGTATCACTCATAAGTCTTTCACTGAAGGCATGTGCCATCTCAGCGATGTTAATTGGAAGATTTCTGTGCACAGCAGTTAAATAATGCAACCAGTAATTACAGAATATTAATATGACAGTAATATACACAGGATAAACAAGAGATGGGGAGAGACTAAGAAGCTTTGGAAGATTTTGACCTGGAAGGGCTGGCAGTGGAACTCACAGATAGAAAGCTGTTCCCAAGAACTGGAGGGCTTGTATATAGTGTAAGAGGGAGGCCCATGATGGAGATGGCTCAGTTATTGCTGAGAGAAACTACTTAGAAATAAAATGAGAGAAATTATGCACTTTTATAGATTCAAATATATATTTAAGAGCTGAGGAGATGTGGTGAAGAACAGCCCATTTTAGAAGACATAATTAATATTTGACTTAAATAAGTGAAGTTTCTCAGTCATTTCACAAAATAATTTTGCATACTTACATATTGTTTTAAATTTTAAACTGCATACTGTTTGTGGATGTAAACTAGATAACAACTTTCATAGGTAAAATTGGAGTAAATCTCCCTAATAAACGGTACCCAATTCTTTCTTTGATGATTAAGATAGTCTATCTTCTACAGATTTTAGAAATGAAATCTCGAACACATGGAGATTAACAATAAATAGTGTATGCACACCTATGTGCAGTGTGCAAGTACTAATTAGGAAAAGTAACATTTTAGAATTTAATGTGGTCTTGCCCTCTCCTGTGATTATAACTTTATCAATGCTAACAGCTAATCTGAAGGTACAAGTACAGCACTACATTATTGGTGTTTATTAGCACTCTCCACGTGCAGGGCATTGAACCAGAATTTCCAACTCTGCAGCATAGATATTTGCTAGGTATATTTGCTGTAAAGTTAAATTCTGTATGGTATGTTGAACACAATTTTCCCATTAAATTCAATTTTTAATTGAAAATAAATTCCAGAAGTAGTAAAGTCATGGGAGGTAGACTTTGGGGGTGGAGTAAAGATGAAAACCCTGTATCATGTAATAAAAGGAGGCAGAGATGAAAGTGAGGAAGTGGCTAGTTTCTCATGAACACCTTCATGGCCTTGTGTGAACAGTACACTTTAAAAGTTAGGTCCTGGTAGAACTGTCTCTTCTGGCTGGCAAGTGGCAGAGTGTTGAAAGAGTGTTGAACGATAAGACAATGAAGTAATGCAATGAATTTTCAAGAGCCACACTAATTAATACTAATACTAATATGACTACCACTAATAAAAGAAAACCAGCAAAAAAAAAATTCAACTTAATTTATGATGTCTTTTTGCTCTTCTTGGTATATAATGCTCACCCCTGCCCCCCCAATCTTGAAGTGTCTAGTATGTAAAGTTGCCAGATTTAGCAAATAAAAATATGTTTTTAGTATAAGTGTGTCTCAAATATTGTACAGGGCATACATATACTATAAATTATTCATTATTTATTTAAAATTGAAATTTAACTACACATTTTGCATTTTATCTGACAATCCTACTAACAGCAGTTTAGACACAGAAAATATTTGATGGGTGACTTAATTTTCTTTACTTTGAATTGTAGAAGAGTCTCTTCGCAAGCTTGCTGATTTTTATTTTTCTTATGGAATCTTTTGTTCAAATTAAGTCCTTAACTGGAGCCAAGCATCTGAGACATAACCATGGAGTTGCTCCAATAGGGGCAGGAGGGCTGAAACCAACCCACTCAGGCTATTTGAAATCCATTTATTTGGCTCAGACTCCTCATTTTCAGATGAGAAAGGAGGTCCACAGAGGTGGGTGACTGTAAACCCAGTGTCTTTGCTTTACAATATGCTGTCGCTGGATATATGTATAAGCTGCATGATAGCATAGAGCACAGTTTCCTGTTCAGAAAAGGCTGTAACACTAAAGTTAGACTTTTAGGTACTCCAACAGGTAGCTAAAAAGAAAAATATCTGCCATGGAAAAATATTAGGGGGAAAAATGTAACTATTTCAAAGAAATCATGGGTAAGATAAGTTTTTTTTTGGACTACTCTGTAAACCTAATGATGATGGGTTGTGTGAGTGAGACAATGTGGAGGTAGGCAAACAAATATCCTATTGTCTTTTGTTTTTTTCAGTTTCAGGGAGACTGATAAAACCAAGAGGAATAGGTATGAGACTAACATGGTGGGGAGAGCAGAAAATGCACAGAAACAAGGAGTGAATGAAGAAATTGAGGCTGTGCTAATCTTTCCCAAACTTAGAGAGCTCACAACATTCTGAGAACATTTTACCTGCTTTCATCCTCCATTACCTGCCCTGTCACTCTTTCTACCTATAAAGTCACTAATTCTAAAGAAAGAAAAAAAATCCTCCACACCCATCTCTCTATTAATTTATCTATTCATTAATGAAATAAAAATTAAATATGTGGGCCAGGCACTGTACGAGGCACTAGTGACACAGTGGTAAGCAAGACAGAAACAGTTCCTGCCCTCAGGGAACTTATAGTCTTATGGGGGAGACTAGCATTAAAATATGATTGCAAAAATAATTAATAATGAGAAGAGCTACCCACAGAGATACAGTTACTGCAAACATTGGCTCCCTAATCATCATAATGCATTATTATGTATTTACTACGTGCAGAGTATTTTACATCCTTTATGTCTAAAATTCAAAGAAATCTCGGAAAGGAGCAAGGTTGGTATTATTATTACTATATTTAAAAGATAATGGAAAACTTCTTATTTTTATTTATCAACTTTGTCTTCTGAGGATGCCATTGGAAGACCCTTTGTTCTGCTAAAACATTGATGTATTTGAGTCTCAAAGTTTGGATCAAGCACCGAAGAGCTAAATTTCTCTGCATAGGAAGAAGGAAAATATTTGTAGTTCCTAAGAAACAATCTGAAAACATGTTTGAGGAGTGAAAAAAAAAAGAGAAGCAAGACAGAGGTTTCTAGAGAGATGAAAAAAGGGGTGTGACCCTGAACCCCAGCCCTTGCCAACCCAAAACCTTCAGTGCAATCACTAGATATGCCAGTGTGAGTGGATTCTTTGGTGGACACTGGCGAGGGGGCAGAGTTTCACTTGCAATCTGATAAAGGGGGAAATGGAGACACAGCTTGCATAATATTGAAGCCAGGGAAATAATAGGTTAAGGGACAGTAATCCCCAAGAATTCCCAAAGGTTGTGGGAACGGTTTAAACTTTCACATTGGTTCACACCAACTTTATCAGACTTCCCAAGGGACTAGGAAGTCTCAGCTGACTAGTGGATTATTCAAATGAGAGAACATGTGGACTCAGAGAGGTCCCAGAGCTGGTTATTGCATGAAAATTGTATTTGAACTTAAATCTGACTCCAAGGTCTGTATTCTTCCTACTTTGCCATGTTTTCTCAATTTTGTCAAGAAGGGCACCAGGGAACACAAAGCAATACTTCTTACCTTCCATGGCTCTGCAAGGAATTAGTTCCAGATGGACCAGGGTATAGGCTGACCATTTTTATGTCGGAGTCCCCAGCCATTTGTGTACTGCTTTAATGCTTAAAAGTACAAAGTGCTTTTATATACTTTGCTTAATATATGGAAGTTTACTTCTAAATGAAGAATAAATAAATTGTGCTAAATAAATCTTAGGAGTTTGTTACTAATTTTTTACTACAAATTACTCATCCAGCAGTTCCTTGATGGGCATTATCTATTATGTGCAGCTTTGCCAAGCACAGACACTCATCTGGGGAGCAAATGTGAAACTTGCATTTGCTGTGCTTGTGACTTCAAGAGCAACTTGTACATCCTGTAGGCTTTGGAAAGAAAACTGGGGACATAATGTCCTGATTCAAGCAAATGCCTATATTTATTTTTGGAATTGTTTCTTGGATGTGGGGAGATAAGTTTTTTTCATGCAAATTGAGGACAGGAAACACGTAGGTTAAGGGAACTCAAAATTTGAAGTCTTAAAGATCTACTAAACTTATCTAGTGTGTCCTGAAGGTTTAATCACTAGGTAGAGTAAATCCTCAGCAGGTGTAAATAAACTTAGGTTCCTTTAAGACTGTCTGCTTTGGTTGGAAAACGGCCAGATCTGCAAAGACCATCATTCCAGGTTGCCATTTATGTCTCTCTACCTTGAATTTCCCATCCCCTGTCTTTTCTTTGTGTCCTAATTTAGACTGTGCTTACTTTTATATCTTTGAGAATACCTAGTATCTGTTGAAAACACTCAGAATGCTAATATGGAATGTGCCCAAGCTTCTTCAAAAAAATTTAAAATTTGGAGAGTGAAATTCTTTTAATATATTTGAATCCTACACCCAATTTTAATGTATGGAAAATATCCAACATTTTACCTACGGCCCTCATTCTGCTACATTATTCTCCTTGTTAGCTTTTCCCAAGCAGTGTTCTCAGGGGAGACGGAAGCAACCTGTCACCTAGGTGTGTTACTCAGAAGGTATTAAAGCTTTTGTTTGCTCCCTTGTCATTTCTCACATGCAGAAACACAGAACATCTCTCCATCACTCAATTGCAGATGAAGCAGCCATCGGAGCTTAAGAAAGACAAACATTTTGGAGGGGAGGTTTGGCTACAGCATTAGACATAGCTTAGTTCAAATCTCCTCACTGCCGTGTGCTTCCTGCATGTTCTTGGGCAAATAAGTTTCTCTTACCCTCAATTTCCTTCTTTAACATTTCAAGAAGGAAATGTAATTCTGTGAGGACTGATGAGGTAATTTTGTCAGATGTCTGGCATCGTACTTACTAGTGTCTGTTACTGACATTTGTCATATTGTCCTAACATTCCCTTTCCTCTTTTTTGCCTATAACCTCTTTTATAATCTAATCCATATGATTGCTGTGGA
Source organism: Rhinolophus hipposideros (assembly GCF_964194185.1). Lineage (NCBI taxonomy): Eukaryota > Metazoa > Chordata > Mammalia > Chiroptera > Rhinolophidae > Rhinolophus > Rhinolophus hipposideros. Next base: position 31,596,445 of record NC_138063.1, read on the forward strand.
GCTGAGTTTGTTTCCCTTCAGACAGAGAAGTAGACAACTGAACCAGGCCTGGGGGTCAGGACATTCCCTGGCCATGGTGACCGTTCCAAGCTGTGCATACAACCCATGCCAGCCTTTGCCACTTACTTGCTGGGATCTTGTCTGAGTCACTAAGAAAAATTCCCCACTAGAGATTCTAAGGGGATGGTATGTGATTTGGGGGCTACTGGCAATCATCCTACCTGCCACTTGGAGGAGAGAGAACCACAAGAGCTGGTAAGGCTGGTTGAGTAGGACTCCCTGGGAAAAAAGCTAAGCAGAAACAAGCAGAAACAGGGGAAGATAGAGCTTCGGTAAGTCCTCTGGGTCTTCAGATCTGAACAAATCTGAAGCCACGTATACGTGGGCTCTTTTTATTTACAAAAGGCAATTTCTCCTTTTAAACTGGTCAAGTGGTATTTCTTGCTCCTGCAGCAGGAAAAACCTATTATAATTCCCTTCTGTTCTCATGCATTACTTTTTACAGATTAAAGAGGGCCTTGTTTTTTCCCTCTCTGTCTCAAAATAATTTTTGCCCCGATTCCTTACTTTTTAGAAAAATCCCAAAAATTATACTGACAAGAGAAAAATTCTGAGATGTTCTAAATTAAATTACAGTTGCTGAGGAGTGAGAGAAAGGGACTGGACTAGTTAACCAGTTAATAGCTGTGGGCCAATTAACAAAAGGTTGCTCACATTCCTGAATGTATGCTGGAGCTTCGAATCAACCTCTGGGCATCTATTAGCTGACCACTAGATGCCACCTCATGCTGAATATGCATGAACTTTCAGGACCATTGCCTGGAACCCATCAAAAGTAGTAAATAATTCTTCCTTAGAGACTGTGCTCCTATTATAGAACTGCCCCGGCTTCACCTTTTCCTGCCCCCCTTATCTGTAGCCAATGTAGATTCTTTCAAAACAATGCATAACTTTCTTCCACGAAACATAATGTATAAAAGTGCTCGTCAACTCTAGGACCACTGACATGTTGCCTTCTCCACCTAGCGCTTCTACTGGTGGTTTAGACTTCATGCCCGGGACCCGGTCCTTTTCTAGCTAGAAAAACCTTTCTTTTAAGAAGGTTTTCATCTGTGGAATTAAGTTTTTCGGATAACAACACAAAAGAGGATGAAATCATGCTTTCAACGTTTTGGTTGATAGCCTTTTGCCTCTTTTCCATACATAGCTGCATTCATATTGAGCATGCAATTTTAAATTCTGCTTCTTTAATCTAATTTACATTACATCATTTTGCAAAAGTACTATTAATACATTCATATATATATACATATATATGTATATATATACACACATATGAAAAGATTAAAAAAATAGGCGGCCTATTCAACACCCTTCCTTTCACCACCAGTGCCCTAACTCTGGGTAGCCTAGCACTCACAGGAATACCTTTCCTAACAGGATTTTTCCTAACATTTTTGCTTTCTAACATTACTAACATTTTGGTTTCTTTCCTTCTCTCTAACATATATATATATATGTATATATATATATGGGAAAATTTAGAAAACACAGGAAAGTAATGAGAAAAATTAATCTATTACCCATAGGTTAATCATTACTAACATTTTGCTTTCTTTCCTTCTCTCTAACATTCTCTACTTTTTAATTTCAAATATCAGAAATTAATGGTAGATGGTATTTTATAAAATGCATATTCTCTCACTAAACATTTTAATGAGACATTTAAAATGGTTTCTATCATATGAATGTATCATAATTTATTAAATAATTTGTTTCATTTATTATTTAACTTATCCATTGTGGGGCATTTGGCTGCTTCAAAATTTCCATTATTTTAAATAACATTGTGATGAATATCCTTGTTTATACATTTTTGTGCAAAAGTATTTCCATTTTAGATATTCCTAAAAGTAGAATTACTAGGTTAATAATCATAAGCATTTTAAGTCAATTAAAATATTATGAAACTGCTCTCCAGAAAAACCTGTAGCTCTCCAGAAAACTTATACTCCTACAAGTAGTTTACTATATAACTTGATGTACCCCTTTGGTAGCTGCAAAAGATTTCTTAGTTATGGAATGACTATTCATTTTCTATTATAAGACATTTGGTTGTTTCCAATGTTTAAATGCTATACATAATGCTAAAATAAATCGCTGGACATAAATCACTGTATCTATTTCATATTATTTCTCCAAGTGAATCCAAAATGAAATTTTTATCAAAGGGTACAATTATTTTCAAAGTCATTGAAATTTACTGTTACTGTCAAATTGCTTTCCAGAATTAGCATATTAATTTATACTTCCACCAATAAAGTATGAGAATGGTTTCCAACCTTACTAACAGTACATATTACCATTATTAAAACAAAGCAAAACAACCCAACAATAAAAATATCTAAAAATGTTTGTGAATTTGACAGGTGTTATAGGGTTGTTTTATTTTTAATTTCTTTAATTGAAAGTGAAGTTTAATATTTTTCATATAGTTTTACTTTCACTTGGTTGTGAACTACCTATTTATGTCTTGTTCCCATTTTACCACTGTCTTAGTATTTCCCTACGTATTTTGCATGTTTTTTTACATATTAAAGTGACTGACTTATTATCTCACATCTGTATATCAGACATATACATTTTAAGAATTATTTTTATGTTTCACATATACCTTTACTTTTGTACATTAGGATATTAAATTTTCTCGGAGGCTGCCTTAAATCAGGGATAACAGTGTCTACTGTAGTGAGGATTAACTGATACAACATACATACAGATTTTGATGTCCTGCCTATATATATTTGTTTCCCCCAAAATAAGACCTAGCCAGACCATCAGATCTAATGTGTCTTTTGGAGTAAAACTTAATATAAGACCCGGTATTATATTATATTATTATATTATATTATATTATATTATATTACACCTGGTATTATATTAAAATAAGACCAGGTCTGATATTAATTTTTGCTTCAAAAGACACATGAGAGCTGATGGTCCAGCTAGGTCTTATTTTTGGGGAAACATAGTAGCAAGTTCTTGCCATTGTTAGCTATTACTTATATATTTTTCTTGACTATCATTTAACCTATAACTTTGTTAATGATATTTTTGATGTGTAGAAATTTAAAATATTAATGCTGTGAAATATAACTTTTTCCACTCTGAACCATCATTTTTATACTTATAAAACTCTTTCTTTTCACATGTCATTTAAAATACCTCTAGGTATTTACTCAAAAGGAAGGAAAATATATATCCACTTAAAAATTTTCACATGAATGTTCATAATGGCTTTATTTGTAATCGTCAAAACTGGAAACAACCCCAGTGTCCATCAACAGATGAGTAAATAATAAATAGACAAAGCAATAAAATTGAACATATTATTGATACATGCAACAACTGAATGAATCTGAAAATAATTATGCTGAATGAAGGAAACTAGTTAAAAGGAGTATGTACTGTATGATTCCATTTATATAAAACTCTAGAAAATGAAAATTAATCTATAGTGACCAAAAGCAGATCTGTGGTTGCTTGGAAATGGGACTTGGGAATGGGGGAGGGGTGGGTGGGCAGCATTCCCAAGGAACATGAGAAAACTTTTGGGGATGATGGAAATGTTCACTATCCTAATTCTAGACATGGTTTAAAGGGTATACACAATACATCAAAACTTACTAATTTGTACACTTTAAACAACGTACTTTGTTCTCAATTATATTTTCTATAGCTGTTTTTAAAATTCCTCTATATTTTCTTCTAATTCTTATCGTTTGATTTATTACAAGTATTAATGTATTATTATAAGTATTAAGTATTATTACAAGCCTAATCTACTTGGAATTTATTTTGTGATATGAAGACCTTTTCCCTCCCAATACAATTTGATTTACTGCATCATAACAATAATCTCCCCATCGATACGAACTGCCTCCTCTAGCATATATTAACACATATGCTAATATTTGTTCATACTCCAGGGTTTTGTCTATATCAACACCCTCTTTAATTATAGTTCACTTTAATTATAATTTTGGCTTTATAATATACTTAATAGCTAGTAAGAAAAACTCTCCAGTTTAATGTTTTTTTGCCTAACCCTAATCCTAAACAAAAGTCTCAGATTTTAGCATTAGTCAGAAGAGAACATTTAAACCCAAAGGATTATTTTTATGCATTTTAAATAACAAAGGTAATAAATGTTGCAATTCAGAAAGGCTTTTTTACATATTAAGGAAAAGTATTAGCAAACGGAAGGCCAAATAGCAGCAATATTTGTGAAGTAAGAAACTTCAGTTTAGCCCAGTTGGAAAAACTTGTTGCAAAGAGCATATGCTCTGGTTTTGTTTCTCCTGCCCAGACTTTAATCATTGGTTTTCATGGAGAGTTAGGGGGTGGCCATTGTTGTTATCTCCGGTAGACAAAAAAGATAGCTAAACTCAAGAGTAATGTTGAGTAAAGGAGGGTTATAAAGAAGATAGATGTTAATATGAAGGGAAAACACACACCTAGGGATATAAGAGGGTATTGCATTGGCAAGATAAAATTGCATATAATGTTTGGTGGTTGTGCGAATATGGGAGGTAGTAGTATGGAGACTCATGATGATTTCCTTTCATTGGTTTTATACAGGCATAAAGTGGCTGCCTTTTTGTTTTGGCCATCTGAGTTATTTTAAATCTGTTCATTTAGATGTTAGAGGTTAGATCATTTTCTTAAATTAAAAAGAATTGCTTCACATTTTTTCTCCACATTAGTTTCCCACATTGGGAATTACAATTGTTGACTATTCTCTTCTGGTCCAAAATAATCTTTTCATCAGATATATAAGAATCAGAATGATTACTTTTGAGAATACAAAGAGACAATAATCAGGCAGTTAACACTTATTAAATACCTACTATGTACATAAACTACCTCGAAAATATTAACGAAAAGAGGATTTAATCTGAATAATCTGAATAAATACAAGTGCTCTTTACTTGTAAAAGCAGTTTTCTAAGCCAAATAGCTATCACTGAGGAGAGCATTTTAAAGGTGAGAGGGGCTTTGAGTGAACCAGCATGTTTTAGTAAATCAGTAAATCAGTAAATTAAAATGCTTTGCTTGCTGGCTCAGTGCCTCCAAGAAATTTATTGAGATTGATTTTTTCTTCCCTAAAAAGGGAATGATAAAGTTATCTTCTTTGCGGGATTGTTAGGAGATTCAAATATAATGCAATCATAATATTCATACTTTGCAAACAGTAAATCAAGATACACATGTTGGTTATTATGGTTAATAAAATCTTGTTACTTCTCCAGATAATAACACATAACATTTGCAGAGATGACTCTGGACACCCTGTGCCTCACTAACATTATCAACATACTCCCTAATAGTTGAAAGAAACCATTTCCATTCAAGCTCATGGAGAAGCAGCCATCTGAGACGGGGTAACATAGCAGACGGCAAACGTCTAGAAAGAGATTTTTCCATCCTCTCCCACCCAGCTTGCCTTTGCCTGGTAGCAGAATGGTGGGAGGTATGTTGGTTTCCTTCCTTGTCCTCTAATTGGGATAGTCTCCTGGCATATTTACCCAATGACATCATTAGCAAAAACACTCTGAAGACACAGATAAAGCCAAAGGGAACTAGAAGAGTGACAAATGCAGAAAACAAGGTATCTGCCTGGTCACCCAGACTTGAGGTTTAACCCTCTTCTCTTCTACAGTCTTCTGAATTCCTCTAGAGTCCTCACATTTTTGCTGTCCTGAACCTTGGTGTCCTCAGACTTCATCTGCGTGGTCTGTTGCTCATTTCTCATGTACAACCCAGAGCAGTATCCTGTTCTCCAGGAATTCCAGCACGATAGAGCTGTTGTTCTTGTACTGCTGTATCGACAATGTTTAAGTATCTTTAATTCTGCATCTGTTGACATTCTTACTTCATTTAGTTTACAGGTCACCTAATTTTCCATAAAATTCTTTCTGTAAAGGCGATGACAATCCACCTACCCCCAACTAACCCATATTATAGGGAAAAGAGATCAGAACCCAAGTTTGTATCTGACTTTGTTCTAGGGTCAGGTTGGGTTCTGCCTGGAACCACCCATATGACCTTGAGGACTCTGTTACCGACCCATCTCCTTATGTATGAACCTTCCCAGCCTCTGGCTTGATTCCCATTTCTGGCTGCCAACTTCTCACTAGCTCCCTTAGGTTAGGCAAATATCAGAGCATTTAATTCCTAGCAAGACCATAATGAACAAATTGATATACTATTCAAATACCCAGCATGCAAGGGGAATTCACTTGCTCTCGGTATTAGTACCTTTAGCAGCAGTCATTCTCCGTCAAAAGGTCAGAATTATGTAGATGTGTATATGACACATTTCTATGAGGCACATTCTTTGAGGTGAAAACTTCAAAGGTGCTAGTGAAACTGATTGATAATATTAGGTAGAAAATGGTTCCCCAATTTATAATGGGCATGCTCATAAACAAAGCTTTACTCAAACTTACATAAGAAAATTCCAAAGTTACCCTAAAAATCCTAAACATCTCACTATTTCTGAACAATGTTGCATAGAAGGACATAAATACTGAAACACCTTCTAAATCTTATTACATAGTAATAATTGCTAACAACTTTAAGAATTTACTATGTCAGGTACTTTGTAAGCATTTTACAAGTATTATCTTTTTACGTATAATAGACTTTACATAGATTAAGAGTAGGCGGGTGGCTAAGTGGTTGAGCTAGTAAGTGGTTGAGCCACTAACTATAACTCTCTCTCTCTCGTTAACTGTATGACTTTGGGGGGATTTCTTAAGCTCTCTGGCCTTAATTTCTTCATCTATAAAACAATGATGATAAATAATAAAAGTACATGGCTCATCAGGTTGTTGTGAGGATTCAGAAACTGTGTTTCCCCGAAAATAAGACCGAGTCTTATATTAAGTTTTGCTTACGTTCATGGGATATCATCCTGAAAAAATCATGCTAGGGCTTATTTTCCAGTTAGGTCTTATTTTCAGGGAAACATGGTAGTAGTATACCTCAGTAATTCCTATGTGCTGGGTATTGTTCTCTCAGTGAGGATTCATTAACTAAAATGAGTTTAACGAAAAGCACTTAGAACAGTACCTGGCATTTTATGACATTCTGAGAGAATTCTCAGGGCTCTCATATCTACCGTCATCAAACATATTGGAAAGAGTTACATGGTCAGCACCTTGCCAAATGGCTGCTATTCTAATTTCAGCCAGTTGGCTGGCAGTTACTTCCAAAATCCTTCTTACAGCCAGGCCACTGTGTCTCCCCTTTTACAATACCCACTTCCTCCTTCAGCTCTTTATTGTCAAGACAAGACCCCACTTCTTCCACCTTTTTCTCCACATTTTCTCAACACACTTCTCCAACTGCAGTGATCGTAAGACTTTGGAAAAAATCAAAAGTAATTTATCATGGAAGAGTGGAGGTCCTGATACTGAAAATGACAACTTCTAATATCTTCCATTCTATAAACGAACCTGGATAAACTTCCAAGAGAAAAAAAATTCCACCTAAGTGGGGAAAAGGCAAGACAATAATAATATACTCAACTCAGAAGACTGCTTCCACAATGATAAAGGCAACTGTTTTTTTTAACCTTTCTTAATGAGCTCAAATATAAAAAAATTATATATTTGAAAAATTTTTGTATGTTGGAAAGAAAAAAATTCACCATTTGTCAATATCAAAGAATATTCAGATATTAATGAAAGGAAAAATTTCATAAATATAAAGTTTCCACCTCAGTTATATCACACCCTCAAACAATATTGTGATGTTCTACATATTTCAAGTATTTAGATGATGTAGTGGCACTTGCTTCCAACAGGATGGTTTATGTAGGATGGTCTTGTTAGGAAAACTTGCATATTGTAAGACATGCAGTTTCCTTGGCCACAACAATCATGCTCTAGTGTTTCATGCAGTAATTGACAATTTTTGGGGAGGCTTAAAAAAATAAGTCAGATGTTATCTACTTGACCTACTGTAAAGACAGACAACTGACAAAACGCCTCTTAAACTGACTCCTTTTCAAATTCTACTTCCACTCCCTTAGCTCAGAACCTCCCTCATCCTTGCTCTGAAATTACAGTATTAACTTCTTCACTTTTTTCCACCCATCTAGTATGGCCTCCCTCTAGTCAATTTCCTATGCTGCTGTCAGAATGAATTTCCTTATGTGGCTTCCCAGAGTATTCACGCTAAAGCAGTTTAAATTCCATAGAAGAGAGACAAGAACACTCAGCAGAGGTGGAGACTCAGGTTTAACAGGGCTGCCTCTGGCCTGTCACCCCACTTGGCTGTTATTGGCCAAGTTTTCTTACCAATAAATGAGGAAAATATTTGTATCATTGGTTGTGGCAAGAATGAAATCAAATAATACACGAAAAGTGTCTGGCCTAATGTCAAGTGACCAATACATGGTTACTGTGATTTTGATGATGATGGTGATGATGGTGGTGGTCATGATGATGGTGATGATGACAGTGATGGTGATGATGATCTGATCCCAGAACACCTTTTGAGTTCTAACTTACATGACTAACCCATTTCATAACTAACTTACATTTCCAGAGATTTCTGGTTCTTGTCCATCCCTGATATTTTCATACTGTTCCCTCTGCATGGGTCCTCTTTTCCTCAGCCATCTATTTAATGCTTACTATTTTTTAAAGTTTATCCTAGTGCTTTTTTATTTTACACAAGGTATTTTTTTACCCTTCCTCTATAATATCTGTTCTGTATCATGTGACTCCTAAGCATATTCTAAGGAAACTCTGAATCTAGAGACTATGGACTGTCATCTTTTAAAAGTCAATTACAGTGCTTGACTGTGAAATAATAGAAAAAAATTGATTGGTCTCTGCATTTAGTCCCTTGTACAGAGCTCCTAAAACCATTGTAATCTCCTAAGAGATAAGAACACTAGAAGTATCTTTTGTTTCGATGTTTGGTCTCTGTCCCTGGTTCCTGAAACAGAGCTCCTAAAATTTTTGGAATTTTCTAGGTAATAGAAGTGTCTTTTGTTCTAATAAGATGGCTCTTGGTGAGCTCCTCGATAGCTTCAGGATGGGGCTGGTCACCAGAAAAAACAAGTCATGATTGGAAGCTTGGAGTTTTCAGCCTCACCCCCATCCTCCAAGGAAAGCAGAAGAGCTAGAGATTCAGTTAATGATTGATCATGAATATGTGATGAAAAATCCATAAAGATTTCCAAAGTATAGGGTTCAGAGAGCTACTGGGTTGGTGAACGCATCCATATTCTAGGAGGATGGTGCACTTCTAACTCCACAGGACAGAAGCACCTGTGTTCAGAACACTCCCAGAGGTTGCCCTTTGTATCTCTTCATCTGGCTGCTCATCTGTGTCCTTTATCATATTCTTTGTTATATAATAAAATGGTAAACGTGTTTTTCTGAGTTCTGTGAACTGCTCTAGTAAATGATGGAACCAGAGGAGGGGGTTGTGGGAACCTCTGATTTATAGCTAGTCAGTCAGAAGCACAGATGACAGTCTGGACTTGCAATTGGCATGTGAAGTGGTATTGGGAACAGTCTTGTAAGACTGAATCCTTAACCTGTGGGATCTGACACTAACTCCAAGCATTTGGTCAGAATCGATTGGTGTGGAAAAGCGACACATCTGGTGTCAGAAATACTGTAAATGTGGTGGTTGTATGAAAATAAAGGAGAACAGTACATTTTTCTTACTCACTGACACACATAAATTCAAATTAAGTGGGTTTCTTTTATTAAATAAGAAAATGAATGAACGTTAGAATCCTTAAGTGAGTAAGGCTACTGAATATTTAAGACCCAGACTTCTCTGGAAACTCTTGGACTTAGAGTCACCAAAATCAATGGCTATCCCTGATCACTATTTCTTTGAATGAAAGGGAAATTTCACAAAGTATATTCATCTTCTTGTCTTATGTCATCCTAATTCATCAGAGATGCTTGAAATGAATCCTCACATTAAATAAAAGACCCTATTTGTTGTGCTTAATTCTAGAGCTATACTGTTCAATGAGATAGCACTAGTCACATGTGGCTATTTAAATTACTTAGCATTAAACAAAATTAGAAAGCTGGTTCCTCAGTTACAGCAGTCATATTTCGAGTGCTCAATAGCCACATGTGGTTAGTAGTTACCATATTGTACAGTGCAGACATAGAACCACAGAAGGTTCTATTGAACAACACTGCCCTAGATTGCAGCCCTCTCCACTATACCTAAATGCTAGGTTACATTCAATACCAATGGTCCTCGCCCCATCCTTATATGAGCAGAAATTTATTTTGAATAAATTTTAAACAATTCTAATCGGGAGGTATATTCTATTAAAATATTTTACTGTTTTCTATCAAACACAAGGCATTCCAGATTTTACTATTTGGCACCTTCTTTAAGTGAAATATTAAAAATGTACCTCCATCCTCCATTTGATATGGGACTTTTTATTTGCAACATCAGTTGTGAAGATGAATACAGATGGATAAAGGGATTCAGACTTTCTTTCTACTTTCTAACATTAGTATTTTAATGCCTTATATGTGTATGCTTATATTAACTCAGCTAGGCTCTCCACCATGCTTCTTGGACCTGTTCTACCTAAAGACTAAAGAAGTAGAACACTTAAGTAAACATATAGCCATGCTATGACTTCCTACCACTTTATAGCTTATCAGAGCATAAAGATGAGCCGGTGCTTTTGTTATTTTTCAGAAGGTTTTTTTTCCTGAATGACTGCTCTTGTTTACACTTATAAATGCCACAACAATGAAAAATCCTATATGTACATTTGATAAAATATTCTGTTAGAATATTTTCTGAGTACTACAACTATTGAGCCCAAGGCTATGTAATTTTTAAAGCCTTTCTTGCATATTGCCAGGTTGGAGTCCCCCCTCCAAAGTATCAATATATACTCTCAACAGCAGTGTATGAGAGTTCACATTTTCCACACCTTCCCTAACAATGGGTATTATCTCCCTCTCCTTTTTTTCTTTAAAAAATATTTGTTAAGATTAGAATGATATTTGTTTAATTTCTAGGTATTTTACAAATATTTACAAAAATACCAAAGACATGATCCATGAAAGAAATAACTGATAACCTGGACTTCATTAAAATTAAAAACTTCTCTCTCAGTGAACAATAAAAGACTCATCTAAAAAAAAATTAAAAAAACTTCTGCTCTGTGAAAGACAATATCAAGAGAATGAGAAGACAACGCACAGACTAGAGGAAAATATTTGGAAAGACACATCTGATAAAGGACAGTTATCCAAAATATACAAAGAACTCTAAAAATTCAACAATAAGGAAACAAACACCCTGATTAAAATATGGGCAATGCCCTAAACAGACACCTCACCAAAGAAGATATACAGATGACAAATAAGCATAGGAAAAGATGTCTGCATCATATGTCATTAGGGAAATGCAAACAACAAGAAGATACAACTATACACCTTTTGGAATGGCCAAAATTCAGGATACTGACATTAAATGCCACTGAGGATGTGGAGCAACAGGAACTCTGATTCATTGCTGGTAGGAATGCAAAATGGTACAGCCACTTTGGAAGAGTTTGATGGTTTCTTACAAAACTAAACATACTCTTCCCATATGATCCAGCAATTGTACTCCTTGGTATTTACCCAAAGGAGTTGAAAACTTACGTCCATCCCACAACCTGTACATGGATGTTTATAAAAGCTTTACCTGTAACTGCCAAAACTTGGAAGCAATCAAAATATCCTTCAGTAGGTGAATGGATAAGCTGTGGTACACCCAGACAATGGACTATCATTCAGTGCTAAAAAGAAATGAACTACCAGGCAATGAAAAGAGATGAAAGAACTCAAATGCATATTCTAAGTAAAGGAGCCAATGTGAAAAGGCTAGCTACTGTATGACTCCAACTATGTGACATTCTGGAAAAGGCAAAAATGTGGAGACAATAAAAAGATCTGTGGTTTACAGAAAGGGGTGGGGAGGGCGAGATAAATAAACTGAGTGCAGAGGATTTTTAAGGTAGTGAAAATACTGTTTATGATATTATAATGATGGATATATACACATACATATATATATATATATTTATATATATCCAATAGAATATACAACACCAAGAGCAAACTCTAAGGTAAACTGTGAACTTTGGATGATTATAATGTGTTAGTGTAGGTTCATCCTTGGTGAAAAATGTATCATTCTTGTGAGTGATGCTCTTACTGAGAAAGGCTATGCAGGTGTCAGGGCAGGGAATATATGGGAAATCTCTGTATCTCTTTCTCAATTTTGTTGCAAACCTAAAACTGCTCTAAAAATATAGTCTTAAAAATAATTACTGCTGTTCTTTTTCTTATTGATTTATGAGTCCCTTACATATTATGGATACTCACTTTTCTCTTTTATGTAAGTTGTAAATATTGATTCTAACTTGCTATTTGTTTTTAATTTTGCTTATAGTATTTCCAGAAGTAATAACTTTTCATCTAACAATTCCTTTATGTTTTCTGCTACTACTTTAATGGATTCACATTTTACATTGGAATTACCAATCAATCTGGTATTTTCTTTTATGTGAGGGACAGGTAGAGGCAAGTGATTTTACTGAGTATAATTATTCCCCAAACCTAAATTAATAGGTGTCAGGCATAAAATATTATTGTTTATTTAAAACAAATAATTTAGGGTTCCGGTCCAGATGGCAAGGTAGGTAAACGCTGTGTTTGCATCCTTTCATGATCATATCTAAACAACAACTAAACTACAGAACAGCGATCATAGAGAACTGCCTGAAATCTAGCTGAACAGAAGTTCTATAACTAAGGACATACAGAAGAAGCCATGGTTGAGACCCAAAGGAGGGGCAAAGTCATAGAACAAACTGATCTCACATCCATGTGCAGCGGTTAAAAATCTGGAGGGGTATTTCAGCTGTGGAGGTCCCCCCTAAGGAGCGAAGGGTCCCAGCCTTGCACCAGGCTCACTAGCCCAGGGTTCCAGTGCTGTGAAGAGAAGTCCCCACTACTTCTGGCTGTGAAAACCAGCAGAGATTGTGCCTGATAGACAGGCTGGAGTCCCAGGTGTTTCTTTTAAAGGGCCCAAGTATGGACTTCCTCACTAATGGACTCACTTACTTTGGGCTCCAGCAGGGGCAAAGACACCAGGGACATATTAGAAGTAAGTGAATTGTCTAGCTTCAGGGCGAGGGCTGGAGGGGCAACTTCCTCCCAAATAGAAATGCTGGCAGAAGTCATTGTTCTTTTGTTGAGCCCTCCCCTGACCCAGTATACAGACACAGGTGGCTGCCATATCTGAATCTCCATCAACCTGTGTAACAAGGTTTGCCTTGACCTGATGATTGCCTGAGACCCTGCCCCACTCAACTTTCGGGCCCACCCAAACTGCCTCTTGTGGCTTTTCTATTAGGTTGGTGCAAAAGTAATTGTGGTTTAAAAGGTTAAAAATAATTGCAAAAACCACAATTACTTTTGCACCAACCTAATATATAGCTTGTCTTGGCTTAGACTGTGGAATTTCCTAAAATCTCTCAAAGGTACACAAACCCCAAATAAGCAGCATCTGGCTTCGGCATGCCCTGTTCCTCTTGCTAAGCAGTCCCAAGTCCGGCACTAGTGGCAACCAGCCTTGGTTCTCAGCTTAGCCTCTCCCAGGCACTTCCAAGCCTACCGTAAATGGCAACCATTTTCAGATACTTTGTAGCTTACGCCAAGTGACCCCAGGCAGGGCACAGGCAGCAGCTAACCATGGCCTGCAACAGAGCTCCTCCCAAGAAATCCCAGAACCTACATACCTATGGCCAGCTTCAGAACACTCCAGAGTACCACCACACTACATCCACAAATGACACACCCAAAGGGCAGACAGGTCAGGTACCAAAACCCTGCTAAAGTGAATCCTGCTCTGTAGGATCAGATCCTCCACTGTAGTCACAGCCAATCCTCACAACCAATCAACCCAAGGGTCAATACCTCCCATCGATGTGCAAACAGCGATGTGCAAACCAAGACTCAACTAAAACAGGAGGGCACACACAACTCACACAAGGGACACACCTGGACCACCCAGCTCAGGTGACTAGGGATACTGAGCTACTGGGCCTCACAGGACACCTACTACATAAATACACTCTACTAAGATGAGAAGACAGAGCAGATTTTACCAGAGCAGATCTTACACAGTAACAAACACAGGGAGGCAGCCAAAGTGCAGAAACAAAGAAACATGTCCCAAATGAAAGAATACAACAAAGCTCTAGGACTAAATAAAATAGAGACAAGCAATCTACCAAATGAAGAGTTCAAAACACTGGTTGTAAATATGCTCAATAATCTCGGGGGACTTCAACAAAGAGACAGGTAACATAAAAATGGGCACGGAAAAAATTTAAAAAGTCAGAAACAAAGAATATAATAGCTGAAATAAAGAATATATTAGAGGGAATCAACAGGAGATTAGATGAAGCAGACAGATCTGTGATTTTGAAGAGAAGATAGCAGAAAACACCCAATCAGCAAAAAGAAAAAGGAATCCCCCAAATTGAGAACAGTTTAAGGGGCCCATCTGAAACAACATCAAATGTACCAACATTTGCGTTATAGGGATATCAGAAGAAGAAGAGAGAGGACAAGGAATTGAAAACCTATTTGAAGAAAGAATGACCGAAAACTTCGCTAACCTAGCAAAGGAAATAGATATACAAGCCCAGGAAGCACAGAATCCCAAACAAGGTGAAACCAAAGAGGCCCACATCAAGACATATCATAATTACAGTGCCAAAGCTTAGACTTGGAGAGAATCTTAAAATCAGTAAGAGAAAAACAGCTACCCACAAGGGAGCTCCCATGAGACTGTAAGCTGATTTCTCAACAGACACTTTGCAGGTTAGAAGAAATTGGTAAAAATATTCAAAGTGATGAAAAGCAAGATCTACAACCCAGATTACACTACCCAGAAAAACTTTCATTTAGAATTGAAGGAGAGATAAAATGCTTCCCAGGAGTTAATCTCCACCAAAACAGTATTAAAGAAAATGTTAAAGGGCCTTCTTTAAGAAGGAGAAGAAATAAGAAAAAAAAAGAAAAAGAAAAAAAAAAAGACAAGATAAAACATATGAATAATAAAATGGCAAATATTTATCAACAATTACTTTAAATGTAAATGGATTAAATGCTCCAATCAAAAGATAGGGTGACTGAATGGGTAAGAAAACAAAACTTTTACATATACTGCCTACAAGAGACTCTCTTCAGATCAAAAGACACACATACACACACTAAAAGTAAAGGGGTGGAAAAAGACATTTCATGAAAATGGAAACAAATAAAAAAGCTCAGGTGACAATACTTACATCAGACAAAATAAACTTTAAAACAAAAGCTATAATAAGAGACAAAGAAGGAGTCAGTAATCCCACTTCTGAGTATTTATCTGAAGAAAAACAAAACACTACTTTGAAGGGACATGTGCATTCATATTTCAATGCAGCATTATTTACAATAGTCAAGATATGGAGACAACCTGGGTGTCCATCAGTGGATGAATGCATAAAGAAGATGTAGTAACATACAGAGGGTGCCAAAAAAAATGTATGCGCATTTTAAGAAAGAAAAAATAAACTGTATTAAAAGTTTAATACTCAGTATATACCGGTAACAAAAGATGAATACAAGTCATGTGCATATACTTTTTTTAGCACCCCTGGTATATATAATGGGATATTACTCAGCCATAAAAAAGAATGAAATCTTCATCTACAACAACGTGGATGGACCTAGAGAGTGCTTTGCTGAGTGGAGTAAGTCAGACAGAGAAAGACAAACGTCAAATGATTTCACTCATATGCAGAATCTAAAGAATAAAATAAATGAACAAATAAAACAGAAACAAATTCATAAATACAGAGACATTTTGATGGTTGCCAGATTGGATGGAGGGTGGAGGAGGATGGATGAAAAGAGGGAAGGTATAAAAAAGTACAAATTGGTAGTTACAAAATAATTATAGGGTTATCAACTACAGTATAAGGGATATAGTCAATAATATTATAATAACAATGTATGGTGTCAGGTAGATACTAAATTTATCATGGTGATCACTTCATAAATTACATGTCTAATCACTGCTGCACATCTGAAACTAACATAATATTGTTTGTCAACTGCAATTAAAAAAATACAAAAAACCAAATAATGTATAATTTAAAAAGATAATTAAAATATTGAAATGCTGTCAATAGTTGACATATAAAATATGCATGCGAGGTAATGGAAAATTTTTATAATAATATGGCTTTAAAATGTATCAAGCTATTATAATACCATGAAAGTGAAACCAATTGATTGTCCATTTTATTAGCAATGTAACAAATTGCTCATTCCCAGCAATAAGTTTATTTTTTTTCTAATAGATACTTCCCACATATTGTACAGTTCTTGATAACTTTAATCATTATTGATGAACACCTCTAATGCACATTGAGCAAAGGCAACATACTTTATAATGAGCTCTGATAAGAACATAACAAGCACATGTATTGTTAGTGGTTTGTAAACGCTATTAATGGAATTAATTAAAGTTGGGTGTAAATATCTGAAAATCATACAACCCATTAGATATTTACACTTTCTAAAAACATTGGCCTTTTTACTACATACAGGAGATAGAGATTTCTAATGAAGTCTTTCTTATTCTCTGAATTAATCATTACTGTCATCATCATCATCATTATCATGGCCATGATCATGGTACAAATGCATTTTATTTTTCATTTGAAACATTCAAGAATATTAAAAAAGAGAGTCCAATTCTTTTCATACAAAAAAAATTACATGGTTGTCAGTAATCAAATTCACATTAATGAAGTCATAAGTTAAAAAATAGTAGCTACTAGAAATGGAATATCTAGCTGATATTGAGTCATCATGCATTGGCTTGGTCTTCACCTATTTTAGACATATTGTCTCGGGGTTCAAAGATTATCATTAATTTTATAGAAGAGGCTATAGTAGTAATTATAATTCTTCTGTATCATGACTCTGTTGAACGTCAATCTCCTTGATAATGGTAAATATTTATGGATAATTAGCTATTTGAAAGGCTAGGGAGCTTTAGAAATTAAAGCTAAATGTTAAGAATCATTAACGCATTACCAATCATTCAAAATTAACAATAAAGCAGATTTAAACAAAATTGACAAAAATATGATTTAATTAAAAGTTTGGTAAAATGTCTAATTTACAGCAAGTACATGAAAAGTCATTTTGCTTCTTAAGAATGTAAGTATCAAAACAACTATAAGAGGATTTTCCATATAGCCTTTATGGAAAACAGTTTGAAGGTTTCTAAAAAAATAAAAATAGAACTACCATATGATTCAGCAATCCTTCTTCTGGGTACATACATAACGAAAGAAAACCAAATCAATATCTAGAAGAGATATCTGCACTCCCATGTTTATTGCAGTATAATTGCCAATAATCAAAATATGGAAACAACCTAAGTGTCTGTCAACACATGAATAGGTAAAGAAATTGTGGTATATACATACAACAAAATATTATTCAGTCTTAAAAAAAGGAGACCCTGCCATTTGCAACAAAATGAATGAACCCAGAGGACATTCCGCTAAGTGAAATAATCCAGAAAAAAGAAATACTGCATGATCGCACTTCATATGGAATCTGAAAAAGTCAAATACATAGAAACAGAGAATAGAATGGTGGTTACCAGGGGCTGAAGGGTGAGGGAAAAGGGATGTTTGTTACAGAGTACAAATTTACAGTAACGTAGGACGAACAAGTGTAAAGATTTACTGGACAGCCTTGTGACTATAGTTAATGATACTCTATATCATATACTGAAAATTTACTAAAATAGTAGATTTCAGGTGCTCTCATCACACACAAAAAAATGGTAACTATTTCAGAAGATATGCTAATTAGCTTAATTGTACTAAGCATTTCACTATGTATATGTATATCAAAATCATTACGTCGTACTCCTTAAAATATATAATTCTTTTAAAAATAAAATTTAAAGAATAAACATTTTAAAATAAAATTCCATCTTATGGACTTTTCAGTTATGGTGACCTCAGAAATGACAGGTACATATGGCCTAATGTCAGGTGAATAAAGACCACAGAAACTTGGAGATATATATATATGTATATATATATATATATATATATATATATATATATATATATATATTGATTTTTACACATTTCTAGCTCTAATGTCTAAACCGGCTCATATCATAGCCCACAATAGAAAGAACTGAAACAAATTAAACTATAGGAATTTGTTTTCATTTCAATTAATAGAAAGGAACTATCTATGCCTTATCAAGTATTTAAAACATGGAAAAGTAGAATAATAGTACTTTTTACTAATTTCATCTCATCCACACTACACTATTTCTCTTCCTTTATATACCCATTTTAGATTTAACTCATTCTAGTATTGGTGGGAAATAAGAGAGCTTGGTTAACAGATCATTTAAACTTTTATCTTTACCTTTCGTCTATCTTTCTTTCCTTGGGTCCTCTCTCTGTGTTGATCTGTCTCTCTCTTCCTCTTTCCCTCCCTCCCTCCCTCTTTTATTTTTTCTTTAATAAAAACTGACCAATTTCGACCTCAGTATTGAGAATTTCATCCTTTAAAATATTTTACCAGGTATCACCTTTCACCAATTCCTGGGAATTTCTTATTCTTAATAACAATTTACGATTGTGAAAATATTTTATGTTTTGGAATCCATGCTCATAGCTTGTTCTGTATTTAGAGCAACAAAGGGAAAAGGAAAGAACAAATTCAGATACAACCATGGGCATTTTACAAATGGTTGGTGTTATAATGCGTTTGATATTTTTATCACGGAAGTTCTTCCATTTATTTGCAATTATGGCAAAAAGTGTTTTGAATTATGATTATAATTCCTCGCTTGAATTTAGAAGATGGCCTGAATGTATAAAGACTAGAGACTAAGGAAATAGCAATAAAAATTACAGAGCATAAATGGATTTAACAAAAATCTAAGTTTTCCTTTTTGAGGAAAGAGTGGTATATGACCAAACTTGGGAGAATTTATTGGCTTTTATCCCAATCCGAGCCAATTAGTAGCAAATAATTGATTTAAGCGAAGAAAGTATTTTTCAAAGGCTTTCCTATATGAAACCACTCCAGGGAATACTGAACAGGGAATATACTTGAATTAACAGTGAAGCTCTGCTACTGTTTAGTTTTGTCTCTACAGCTGCCAAGTCAACTTTGTTCTAAGAGGAGAGAAGTTGCATAAGTTAGCCCGTAGCTAAAAAATTAAAGTCAATCGTCATGCCTTATGAGAAAGCCCAACATCAACCATCAGTAGACACTATGAGCAAGCAATCAAAATCAGTGATTAATAAAGAAATTTTCTTCTTTAACTTGCTCCGTGCCTATGAAAGCCTCCCCTCGGAAGCAAGCTGCTGGGGTGACCTGTAAACAAGGCAGGAGGAGGCTTCTGTGCTCTGGGAATTGATGTTTCACAAAGCCACACTGAATTGTTTACATTCAGCTCTTTACCAGCCTGAAGGCAAACGAGTTCATTTTATACTAACCCGTATTGCATGTACTTCTATTTTTAAACCCTCTAAGACACATAGGACCACAATGCCTGGAAGAATAGAATACTAAGGGAAATAAAATATGTTGTAAAAATTACGGATAAAACTCAACTATTCATACTGGATGAGGCTAGCCGTGACAAGATGAAAGAGGGGGGAAAAAGCCCAGATACAATAAATACACTAAATAACATGCAGGAGAACTTTGTTCTACTACTTAATTTAGTACAAGAGCCAAACAGCTTTGGACCAGTGCTGCTAATAAGGTATCCTCTAAGAAAAAATGGACCAGTTTCAAAGAACAAAACAAGGAAACGCTGCTCAGTTTTACATTGGTCTGACAACACTAATTATTACATTCTTATTATTTCCTTTCCGGTTTTCTTTCTTTTACTTACACACACACCCTCACACACATTACCCCAGGACTATAAAAATTCACACTGTTTTAGATTTTCAAATTAAAAACAGATGAAATTGAAGGTGGAGGAGTTGGGGGAAATGGGAGAAATTTGTCCTGTGCCCATGTGGGGGTGGGGGCGACAGTGAAATTCCACCCAGCAAGTTATGCCACTGCAACAGAAGAAGTAAGAGGAGTTCAGTTTCATAGATTCAATTGTACCTTACCTGATTTTGTAGTTAAATGCACCAACATGCCCCTAATTCTTCCTCTGAAGTACTACATATGCTGAAAGCTATAGTATTTGACCTTACACATTTCCACAGAAGAAACGCCAAAGTAACCTTTAACTTCAATAAAATGCTGTGTTCATTCTTCCCCTTGTACTCAACACACAGCAATCTAATACACCTCATCATGTGGTCCGTTACCATGGTAGCAATGAATCCAGCTGCTGAAATACAAAAGACTGACAAAAAGTTGCTTTTTTTCCCCTCCACCCACCCTGACAAAGTCAGATTTTTTTTCTGTATGACAAATCTAATTTGAATATATTTCTGTTGCTGAGTCAACTTCGTGAATAAGAGAACAAAAAAGAAAAATGAATAATAGAGGTATAAGACTAAAGATCTCTAAAACATTAAAACCAACTAATGAAATAACTTTATGCATTTTTCAGTTGACTTTAAAGCCTTGAAATAGTGATCATTATCTACTATTTCTGCCAAACAAATATTTTTAAATGTCAGTTACTAACTTAATAGGAAATGCAGCAATAATCTCACAGATCCTTTAAAATATTTAAATAATACATTAAATAATTCAATAAACATAGATGCTGAAAATACTCCATCAGTATATGAAGGGCTAGTCTCAAAGTGTTCTTCTAGAGCAAACTTCTAATCATAGGTCAGAGGTGGGAGGTAAAATTTTTCATTTTTTTTCCCCACGATCAAAATCCTGTGTTTAACCTTAAACAGATTAAGTCTCAGTTTTCTTTAAAATGATCACAGATTTGGATTTGTGTAGATACATCCTGCTAGAAGCAACCAACTATATTTAGGCTTCTACATTAAGAGCAGAGGTCTCAGAGTTGGGACAATACCAACTGTGAACAATGCCGGGACCCCCTCCTCCCAAAACCAATAGCTAGTACATAATTCAGATTTAAAGAATCACCTGTGGTTTATTCCCAGTGCTTTAAGGAAGACTGACGAGACTCCTGGGTGACTGGATCTTCCTCTCATCATGTCAGACCTGTCCTTCCCTCCTACCATGCACATCCTTCGCAACTGGTGCTCCCTGTCCTTCAGCCATAGACTTTGTCCCTCAGGCCTTGCATTGCCACCCTGCTGCTTCCACAGCCTTGCTTAAGCCCTAGATTTAGCTCATATTTCATAATAATTTGCTTATATATCTATCGTTTCTCTTTAGACATGAACTCTCCTAGGAAGGGGAACATTGTCTTGTCTTTCTATATACCACGTAACCAGCAAAGGATTTCGCGTAACGTAGGGCTCAATGGCTATTTCTTCAATGAATGGATAAAGCAGGGAAGGAATGTTTTACCTCAGTGCAGTGGAGGGAACCTCCACTGTATTCACAGTATTATGTGCTGTGGTTACACTCTTAAGGTATCTGTTTGCACAGGCTTTTCCTGAGTATTCTACACTGCGAAGGGAGACAGGTGAGAGGAGCAGTTCAGAGGAGCAACTGTGGAGTTACACAGATGTGGGTTTGAAACCTGACGCGTGCTCATACTACTTTTGTGATCTTGGATAGATTAAGCTCAGTTGCTTTTCTGTAAACTTCGTAAAGAATTATGAAAAAGGATTAAATGAGATAGTCCAAGGGACTGAGGATTAAATGAAACATACAAAATACTTAAGAAATTGTTGCTCATATTATACAGTAAAAATGTTTATGATTTTTGAACAAGAGGGACAATGAGAAAGCTCACTGACACTGATTTTCCCTTGCTGATAAACTGTCATTTTCAAACAGATACATATTATCAATCATATGCTTCATAACATGAGTTTGGATAATGACACAACATAAATACAATGAGCATTTCAGGTAAATAGCTAGGGTTGTTTGCTCCCACCTACAAACCATCTAGGGGGCACTTACGTGTCAAAAAGTTACACATATTCCCAGTGCAAGATGAACTGTGGAAAGAGTGTTAAACTTGGTAGTTGACTTAAAGAAATTTTTAAATATAAAAGAAAAATACATTAAGTAAAGCAGTTCATTTTGCTACTTATACTGGATTCTCAAGAAATGATCTATAGGTTATTTATTACTGATTTTGTTTCAAATTAAAATGAGGTATAAAGAAGTTTCATCATAAAGAGCTTTAGAATAAAACATTATATACCCAAATAACATTTTTAACAATATACTGATGTTGGATTAACAGTACCCTTTAAAAGGTCACCTTGATCTTACAAGTTACAAGAGCTGTAAACTGCTCACCAATACAGACTTTTAGTTGCTTTGCTCCACAGTCATCTAACTCAGGAAATTACTTGCCACTAAAGTCAATTGCATAGGAAAACTAGCATTACAATCCCTTTGAAGACTTACAGTACAAAGAAGCAGCCAGGGGAAAAACAAACAAACAAACCTGTGGCGGAGAAAAAATTTTCATTGTAGGAAATTGATAGAGTAAAATGAATGCTGTGCATTGCAAGATTTCTCTATCATTAAAAAATGAAAAAGTCCTACAACAAATCAGTAGAGATTATTAAAATAGTTTTGGTGCTACTATAACTGAAAAATCCTTAAGTGTTGTAACTCATTATGACACAGTCCTATAAAGGGTGTAAATAAGGCAGAACCGGTAAAAGGCAAGAAGCACATATACTGGAAAATCAGCACCCCTTAATCCTTCGTC
Source organism: Rhinolophus hipposideros (assembly GCF_964194185.1). Classification (NCBI taxonomy): domain Eukaryota; kingdom Metazoa; phylum Chordata; class Mammalia; order Chiroptera; family Rhinolophidae; genus Rhinolophus; species Rhinolophus hipposideros. The sequence continues at coordinate 31,619,431 of NC_138063.1, forward strand.
AGGACAGTTGATGAAGGAAAGACTAACAGAACCACAATTTGAATAATTCATAACTATTCTCATGTGTGGTTGTCTGAATAGACTCTTTTACAGCGTGCATTCATTTCTTTAGGAGTCTTTACCTGTGCCTTTTTTTCTCCTACAGATTGGTTAGGTATCTAATTATTCTTCCTTTTGTAAATTTAAGAGCCTATCACTTACCTAGTTAACATAGACTGCTACTAGAGCGTTTAATATGGTTAGCAAACATCCTTGTCAGATGTTAAAGCAACTCGTTTGATTCTCTTAAGCATCAGGAAATATAATGCCAGTATATTTGGTTTCACAAAGTTTTAAATCCCCTTTTGTAAATATTAAGATTAATTTCTTGCTCAGTGTGAACAAAATTTGTAACATAATCTGTGCTGGTGCGACCCACTTAATTTCATATGAAGAATCTAATCACCTAGAGGAAAACAGTTTTTGAGACACAACGCTTCAAAGTGTACCCAGGAAGTTGACCTGCCCTTCCCCATAGAAAGGGGAGGGAGCTTACAAGGTTATTTGCTTCACAACTCTGTCTTCAGACTGGAGGGCACCTAATTTCCCACAAATTCTAGGTAACAACATGGGCTCAGCAGTCACCAGTTTGAATTAAGTAGCATGGCTACAATAACAACAACAAACCAAACCAAAAAAAGCCCCAAACAACAGCTAACGTTAAAATTAAAACAGGACAAATAATTGGAACCTCTGTAAATGTAATTTTTTGGGTCACTTTTAAAGATTATTCTTTCTTTTATCATACTACAAAGTGTTTTACTTTTAGGGCACTGGTTTAAATCAAATAAGAAAACTTGTTAACAGCAACCAAAAAAAACCCATTGTGATCTACTGAATAATTTTTGCAAGCACATAGTTTCTTGGGTTGCTTTTAGCAGCTGACCTAAAAAATATTAATCAGATTAGTATCTATTCTATTCATGAAAATTTCTTATAAAAGAACAAGGCTGTTGTAAGCTATCTCAATTTATATAATTAATATAAAGATGTTCTATTTTACCCTTAAGATGTTTTCAAAACACGCACTACTCTTTTGAACTGTATTAATGGTGCTGTAAATAATGGAGGTTTCTTTGTGTTTTTCTTCTGTTGACACATCATAGAAAATAGCTATTTTTAAATAGCACTGTGAAATAGATGACTACATACGTATCCTACAGATTACTCATTGTGAACCTGGAATCATTTTGCCCTATCATTTATGAAAAGTTATTTCCCAATTTTTGTTTTTGCATTTTTCATCTCTTTAAAATTCATAATTATATATTGATATTCTGGATTTTTCCTTAGTGAAAAATATACTTGGTTTTTAAACTTAATAATGAAAAGTTACACTTCTAGTCCCTTTTCTCACTAAAGGTTAATATCACATGTCCAGTGTGGAGAAGTTGAAAAATACAGAAGGATTTATGAAATAACATCAAAAGCACATGATTCAACTATCCAATTAGATAAAGATAACCAATATCTATTTTTGATGTATTATTAACATTTATATATTAAAACTCTTGCATAATTTTGAATATTGCTTTCTTTTGTTTAATGAAAGACGTAAAAATAAACACAGTATTATATATTCTTTGAAAATATTTTTTAGTGGTTGCATAAAATTCTACTATTTGAATATATAAGAATTTATTTAGTGCTCCCTTATTGTTAAATATGTATTTAGTCTTTTTCAAGTTTCTTTTTATAAGCAATATAATACCTTTGTATATAAAATTTTGGTTATATCTTGAGTTATTTCCTTTGAATAGATTTCTGTGAGGGCATGAGTAACTTTAAGTTAGAAAATTTAAGAATTAACAGGATCCACACCTATAATTTAGTATAATACTTCATTTTGTTGATAGGAAACTGAAGCTCAATGAGGTGAAATAACTGGCTCACAGTCCAGCCATGAATTTTTCAAGTTCTAGAACAGAAAGTGGGGTTTTGTGTGAGTTCTTTGATTTTTGTAATTTCACTATGCTGACTCTAAATGCAGTTCATCTCTGAGGTGTTCCTCCCATGATCCAGTTTGGTATCATCTGTGAAGCTCCGCGAATGTGCTCTAGAGTCCAAGGCAGAAATGGGAATTACTTGGAGATGGGTGACACTGGCTTTCCTGTCAGGGACAATCCACATGGCAGTATCTCCAAAGCCATTTTCACTGATAGTAAAACAGAGTGGATACTGAACAGAAGCAATATACTCTGAGGCCACAATCTGTCCTGAGAAGAAAAAGATTCCCAGAGAGTTGAGAGGTCGTCAGGATGATTATAAAGTTAGTGAGTTCAAATTGACATTAAATTAGGCAGAGCTTTGTGATGGGCCCTGAGTTCTTTTGTGGCCTTGTATTCTGTCAGGAGAGTGGGAGATTTGTGTGATTTGAGTGGCAGACTGCTGAGTAACCCACAGGGGAAGGGGAATAAGTACATGTCTAGTCTTCCCCTGTGACAATTCCATATCCTATACACCCAGGTGTGTTTGCACAGCTAAGATCACGTCTCCATGCGAAAGGACATATTCTTTCTCAGCTAGAGGGAAAAGGGAAGGACATGTCTGAAAATCAAGTCTGCCTGTGAAGTCAAGGAAACAAGCAGATTTCTGAGACCTCGCTCCTGAAAGAATTTTTCTTAGTCTGAATATATAGTACTTGGAGATTATTGTTTTTCGTCTCTTCCATGTGACTTATTCTAAAATGAGATGACTTATTCTAATACAGTAACTTTTAATTAAGTACCTTCTAAAAGCACATATTATACTAGATGTAGGCAAGAAATATTGATGACCTTTACCCTAGTTGGGGAGATAAGACTATGGATAAAGAAAACGTAGCTTTAGATTTAATATATGGGCAACAAATATAATTAACTGACTTGAGAGTACACAGAGAATTTAATTAGGTCACTTTAGGCAGAACAGTTAGGGGGGAAAAATCACCCATTCAGTGTGCCCTAAGCTTGAAAAGCATTTGCTGTTGGGATATTAGGTGTGTTTTCCCAGATTCTTTTACTTTGTGTTCAGGGACTCGGAATATATCATCAGTACAGCAAACATTCTAAAGGTCTATGCAGGGTGCTTATGTACCCTAAGAGCATATTCAGTGACTAAGATTAGATGTAGGAGTGATAGAAGCTACTGAGTTTCTCCCTTCCTTTGTAACATGCCTGTGGGAAAGGACAAGTAATTCAGTAGTCAGTGAGTGGGGGAGGGTGAACAGTAACTGTCAATCAAGCAATATGTGTATATATATCATAGGTAATGAGATGGAGAGACCAGGAAGGAAATGCAATGTCATGCACACTGTAGGCACCCGGTAAAAGTTAATTATTGATGACAATTATGATAAAAATAAAGGGTATTAGAAAACTTCAAAAAATTAAGGCAGCACTGTAGAAGAATCAATTATTGTGGGAAAACACAGATTAAGAAACAGAATAGGACATAAGGTGATTTAAAGGGAAAGATAAAAAGAGAAGCATATGTGGTTCAAGAGAACACATAGCAAAATTCCTCAGGAGGAACAAAAAAAGAATAGTAAAGAAATGCACACTATTGAGAAAATTGTCTGAATAAAATGAGAAAAATAACTAACATTTAAAATTTCATTCCATATGCTTAAATGAATTCCATTATTGGACTGAACGAAAAAGGTTCATGTGGTAAACACATTTTATATAAATTGAACCAAAAATTGACCAGTGATACCAGTAAAATATGAAAGAAAATCTGTCAGGAGGGAATGTAGTAGACTGAACAGTGTGAGGGTTAATTTTATGCGTCCACTTGACAGGGCCATGAAGTACCCAGATATTTCATTAAACATTATTCTGGGTGTACAGTGAGGGTGTTTTTGGGTGAGATTAACATTTTATTTTTTATTTTATTTTTTATTGCGGAATATTGGGGAACAGTGTGTTTCCCCAGTGCCCATCAGCTCCAAGTCAAGTTGTTGCCCTTCAATTTAGTTGCAGGGGGCGCAGCCCACCATCCCAGGCAGGAATTAAACCAGCAACCTTGTTGTTGAGAGCCTGGGCTCTAACCAACTGAGCCATCCGGCCGCCCCACCGGCAGCTCGTTGTCTTCAATCTACCTGTGGAGGGCGCACCTCACTGGCCCATGTGGGAATAGAACAGGCAACCTGTTGTTACGAATTCACGAGCCATCTGGCCACCCATGGGCGAGATTCACATTTGAATCAGTAGATTTAATAAAGCAGAATACTTGCCCCAATGTGGGTGAGTCTCATCCAATCTGTTGAATGCCCGAATAGAACAAAACACTGATTGAGAGATTTTTTGCTGGACAGTCGTTGAGCTAGGACATCGGTTTTCTCTTGCCTTCAGATTCAGACCGAAACTTACTTCATCGGCTTGCCTGGTTCTCAGGCCTCTGGACTACAGATCTAAGGACTTCTCAGCCTGCATAATTGTGTGAGCCAATTCCTCACAATAAATCTCTTTCCACACATATCCTATTAGTTCTGTTTCTCTGGAGAACTCTACTACAAGCAGTGCCCCTCAAAAGTCCATGTTCATCAAGAAACTCAGAATGTGACCTTATTTGGAAAAAGAGTCTTTGTAAATGTAATTAGTTAAGGACTAAGATCATACTGAGATAGAGTGGGTCCTAAATCCAAGGACTAATGTCCTTGTAAAAGGAAGAAAGGGAATAGAAGGAGGAGCACACATAGGCTAGGTGAAGATAGAGGCAAAGTTTGGAGTTGATACAGCTACAAGCCAAGAAAGCCAATGATGGCTGGAGCCACCAGAAGTTAGGAAGAGGTATGGAAGTATTCTTCTGTAGGGCCTTCCGAGGAAGGATGACCATGCCAACATGTTGATTTCAGATTTCTCTTTTCCAGAGCTATTACAGAATATGTTTCTGTTGTTTTAAGTCACCAAGTTTGTGGTAATTTGTTACAGCAGCCCTAGGAAACTATAACATGGAGTTTCTGGGAAAAGTCTCCTCACTCAAAAAAGAGACTCACAGAGAGAAACCAAAAAGTTGGTGGATAAAGAAATGGCAAATTGTTCTTTGTGGTTGGGGCACAGGCTGAGTGGTGAGTCGAGGCCCAAGAGGAGCCTGAATAGGTTATAGGGCTCAGCTGCTGTCATCGGAAGTGTTGAAAAGCAGCAGATACTGGACTGTGTGAAGGACTAGGTCAAGGGAATTATGAGTCAGGAAGCAAAACCACTCCCTGAAAATAAGGTTTTGTTTTCTTTCCACATTCTATAGATGATGGGGTCTTTTTTGTGTAAGTGTTGGCTAAAGTGAATTGCCTGCTTCCTGTTTTGTGATTATCAGCATTTCCTGGGGATGCTGCCCAGCTCACGTCTATCTTCTGTTCTTGTATTTCTGGTAGTTCAGGTTCACTGAGGGGCAGAGGACAAGCAGAGGAAAGCACTTCTGCAGTAGGAGAAATTAGCCTTTCATCCCCTTTAGACGAGGAGAGTGTTGTATCCTTCTGTGATACTTGCTACCTCATGCACTCTCTGTTTTATATAATTAAAACTTTGGTGCAAGATTTGGTCTTTTCTATACTCTAAGTCCTGTCCCAAAATCCCATCTTCCCCACCAAAAGTTATCTTCCAAGGAGAGACTTTTTAAAGTGAAATTTCCTTTTTCAGGAACCCTTTGTCTCCCCTTCTAACAATGCCACATCCACTCATCCAATCCATGTCCCCGGAACCCAGTTAGTTTACTCTAGACTTTGGAAGGGATGAATAGCCATGACTATCTATCTTGTTAGTATGCTCACGTGACACACCTGCATTTTAATAGGAATGCTTTGGAAATGCTGAGTTTCAGGGGGCATGGAAGGTGGCTGATGTAGGTATTTTTGAACAGAGGAGCATAGTGACCTGAGAGAAGCTGATCTTTGGAGTCTCATTGACTTTGAATTCGGGGTCCACTACTTGCAGACTGAATGGCCTTAAGCAAGTTACTTAACTATCTGAATCTCAATTTCATCACCTAAAATTCAGGATAATACTAGTACCTACTTAATGGAAAGATGGTGAGTATTAAATAGGTAACATGGAAGGTACCTCCATATGTGGAGCCTGCTACAGAGTAGCCTTTAATATTTCAGAGCAGGGTTTCTTAACCTTGGCGCTACTGACTCTTTGGGACAGATACATTCTTTCCTTTAGGTGACGATTCTGAGCATTGTAGGATGTTTAGCAGCATTGCAACCTCTACTCACTAGATGTTAATAGCATTCCATACCCCCTACCCTATGGCATGACAATAAAAAAATGTCTACAGATATTGTTAAATGTCTCGTGAGGGGCAAAGTTGCCCCCAGCTAAGAACCACTGCTTTAGAGTCAAGTGGGCAGGACTTTGTTCTCAAGAAGTGGTTGTAGATGATTTTCTCTCCCAAGTCAATGTAGAGCAGAATCCATACAAATGATTTTCTTATGAGTAGTATCATTTTTCTTACTTAAGTAAGAAACCGCCGTTTTTCTCCCAAGCACTGAAGTGTGCATCTTGTCTGGGGTACTTCTTCACATTTCCCTCTTGATGGGCATGGGAAGGTGAAGTAATGGCAGAACATGAGGATGTATCTGACCGAAGAATTATTTTCTAGTGCTGATATTTCACTGATGTCTTATTTCTCTCTGTAAAAATTCATGCTCATTTTGCTTTCAACTCAATAGTATATTCATTTTTGTTCTCATAAAAATGTAATGTCCCCCTACCCCTTTACTTGAGCAAAACATTTTAACAGGGGTGATATTTCTTTCTGGGACTTCAGAAGCCCAGGCATACACCCAAGTAGCCCAGTTAGAACAGAACAGTGCTATAAAAATGAACTTTGAGTTGTTGTTGGTGTTTTCTTCAGAAAGTGCCAGGTATTTTTTATTTTATGACTTAATTTCACCATCCAGCTAAAAGTCTTCTTCTTCTACCCATTTTTCCTATGCTTTTACATTGCTTTTTAAAACAAGTTAAAAGGGAGAGAAAGGTTTTAGAATCCTTAAAAACTCAACTTGAAAAAGATTATACTATGAAAAAATGAAGTAAACACTGAAATATTTTCCTAAAAACACTAAATAATCAGAATCATATATATCTGGAAAAAGTTATTTGGGAGCATGAGTTCTAGCAGACACTTTGTTCTATATTCTGTAAAATTATATCAAAGATGTTAGGATCCAGTCCCCTTGCTTCTCCGGTCACTCTTTGCACCACTATCAGACTAGAGGGAAGGACATTATGTTAAATGCTAATTCTCATTTTTATGATTTAATGAGCTATTTCTGAGAGCTACTGTTTCACCAGCCCATTAGAAACATATGGGGTGGCTAAGGAAGAATGAAGGCTTGGGTCATCCAGCTGAAACCAATGTCAATGTTTCAGTTACTCATTTATGTTCTTCAGATTGTCAGACACACCTCCATTTGCTTACTAGGCAGTCACAGTTTACTGCAGTTAGTATACATCAAGCAGGAATTCTATGTGTGAGTATGAAAGGGATCTGGATATTTTAATGAGAAGGCAATCATGAGCTGAACTAGTCTATTATCTTTGTTATTAGGTCAGACAACACATGAGGGCCGTAAGCATCTTTCTGAAAGTGGACTAATAATATTTTACTGAAAAGCCTTTGTGCTTACAGAGGACAGTCCTACACACAACAGCCTCAGAGTTGGATGATATGGAAACTCTCAGAGTCCTTTTTATCAGATAGAGGAACTCCTGTTAAGAACTGAGCTTAAGACAGAGACTGACAAGACCTGCTTCTTAGGTCTTTTCACTCCTTGTACTACAGGAAGGAAGAATTCAAGAGAGAATGGGAAGGTTTTTATATTAGGGTAATTTTAATTTTGCTTAATGCCTGCAAAAGTTTCTTCTCAAAGGCGAATTCAAGGTGCTGTGGGAATCTGCCAGGGATTCAGGTGGTGGCATGCTTTGTCTTACTCATGGTGGCACCCTTGGCCATAGAGGAGGTACATGGACTGAGGGTGGCTAAATCTGTGGTAGTATAAAATGGGGTTCTATTGTACTGAAGTCATGAGAAGCTCATTTCCTGTGGATGAATGGGAAGAATGTAGCCTTACCTGAAATGCAGTAAGGCTTTTTTCTCTCCAAATGTGACTTTTATAGATGCTACTACCCTGGGAAGAAATTCAACTTCAGAAGATAAACCATGTGATACTGGAGTTGTTCATATACAGCGGGTGCCAAAAATAATGTATACACATTTTAAGAAAGGAAAACTATATTAAAATTGTAATACTCAATATATACCAATAACATAAGATGAATATAAGTCACGTTTGACTTCTGCAATTACAAGAGGTGCTCAAAGTGGGTACCATCAGCATCTAGACACTTCTGATTACAGCAAACTACTGCCTGAGTAATGTTGACCAAAGTGTCCACTTGTATACATTTTTTTTGGCACCCCGTATATATAAGGAAGGAATAGTATAATAATAAAAACTTGTTCTTAGAAAAAGACAGCCACCTTACTCAAAAATGCAACTAGAACTGGAGGAATAAAATACATGTATTTGTCTGGGTCTAAAAGCATATCTGAACAAAATAATCACAGTAAAATTTATAGTCCAATGTTCCAGAATTGTTAGCAATTAAAAGAATAAAGCTACATTACTCATTTGCTTTGATGATTTGTAACTATCAAATTCAAAGTTTAAGGTTTTGCTAAAATTAACTATACATTTTAAAAAGTCAGGGTTTAAAAGTTACAAAAATCAATTGATAGCTAAAATACAAGGTAAAACAATAAACTCATATTTCATAATATGTCATAAACATAATATGAATGTACTAACATTAAAGCACATTACTATTTACTTTTGTAAACCCATCATAATCCTTAGTTTAGGATAGGAAAACATTGCTTCACCCATTCTTGTGGTGATCAGAGTTTTAAAAATCATAGTTATGTAGATTAGGAGATCAAAGATGACGGAGTAGATAAACACCGTACCTGCATCCTTCTGTGAACACATTAAAATTACAACTAAATTATAGAACAGTCAACTTGAGAACCATCTGAAGTCTAGTAGAACAGCAGTCCTATGACTGAAAATATAAAGAAGAAGCCACATCAAGACTGGTAGGAGGACAGAGACATAGAATAGCACTCAAACCTCTGTGTGGCAGTTGAAAACCAGGAGAGATACCTTGGCCATGGAGGTTAGCCCCGGAGGAGTGAAGGACCCCAGTCCTCCACAACAGGCTCCCCATCCCGGAGTAACGGTGCTGGGAAAAAGAGCCCCCATAACATCTGGCTGTGAAAAAACTGGCGATTCCAAACATCTGGGTAGGACAGAAGGCTGCAGGACACCCAGATGTCCCTTAAACAGCCAGCACACAGACTCATTCGCTTGCAGGCACTCATCTTGGGTTACAGTGGAGGAACAGTGACTTGGGAGCCATCGGAGACATTCGGGGTGGGGTGGGATGCAGACTGAGATAGGTGACTTTGGAGGGAGGATTAAAAGACAGTCAGCATTTTCCCTGTGTGATGTTCTTCTCCCTTGCATCTGACAGATAGGCGCCATCTTTCCAGTGTTGAGCCTGCATCACCATGGCCAAATCTGAATCTGATTGGCTTAGTGAGCTCTGCTGCTTCAACCTGCTGACTCACTAGGACACACCCCACCCAACTCATGCACCACTGACGACACTTTCTCTGGGAGCCAGTCCCACTTGCATTGCATACTTTCTTGGAAAACTATCGGAGTCTGGCAGGCCCCCGGCAAGTAGTGACTGGCTTCAGTGTGCTCTGAGATTTTCACTGAGTAGCTCCAGGCTCAGCATTGGCACCAAGTCAGAGTCTAACTAACCTGGTGACCACAGCTCTTCCCACCCTAGTGAATCCCTGAGACCCTGCCTCACCCAACTTGCATTCTGTATAAGGCTCTATCAGCGTCCGAGCCTTAAGGGAGCTGGCAGGTGGCAGGAAGCCTTGGGGTGTCCTGGATTTTTGCAGCGCTACCTCAGGCCTGGTACTAATGGCAGACATCCTCAGGTTTGTACAGTGGCCTCTCCATGCCCCTCCAGGTTCAGCACAGTCAGGGAACAACTGTGGATCCCTTTGTAGCTCCTACCAAGTAGTTCCCAAACAGTCACAGGCAGTGGGTGACCTGGGCCTCCACTGGAGCACTTCCCAAGAGGCCCCAGAACCAACATACTTGGAGGCTGGTTTCAGATCACAGGACAGCACCACCCAATTAGCCTCACAAATGGCACACGCAAAGTGTGGTCTCAACAGGCACCAGAGCCTGCTGGGACAAATCCCACTCAGTGAGGTAAGCCCCCTGCAAAGCAACCTGTAAGCTTTGGCCATGGCCAAACCCCATAGCCAGTCAGAATAAGGAACAATCTCACCCACTGACATGCCGATAGCAACCAGGCTCAACTATAACAGGAGGGTACACATAACTCACACAATGGACACTCTGGAGCACCTGGGGTAGGTGACCAGGAAGGCTGCCAGTGGGTCCAACAGGACACCTACTATGTAAGGCTACCTGGCCAAGACTGAGAGACATAGCAGATCTAACTAATATATAGAAAAACAGAGGCAGCCAAAATGAGGAAACAAATAAATGTATCCCAAATGAAGGAACAGGAGAAAAATCGAGAAAAAGAACTAAACAAAGTGGAGGTAAGCAACCTACCAGAGACAGAGTTCAAAACAATGGTTATAAGGATGTTCAAGGAACTTAGTGAGAACTTCAACAAAAAGAGAGCAAGTATGAAAAAGGGCACTGAAACCATAAAAAAGAACCAGACAGAAGTGAAGAATACAATAACTAAAATGAAGAATGCACTGGAGGAATCACTAGCAGAATAGATGAAGCAGAGGATTGAATCAGTGATTTGGAAGACAAGGTAACAGAAAACACCCAATTAGAACAGCAAAGAGTAAAACAGAATTCAAAAAAGCAGGATAGTTTAAGAGACCGCAGGGACAGCATCAAGCATAACAACATTTGCCTCATAGGAGTACCAGAAGGAGAAAAGAAAAAGCATGGGATTGAGAACCTATTTGAACAAATAATGACTGAAAACTATCTTAACCTGGAGAAGGAAATAGACATACAAGTCCAGAAAGCTCAGAAAGTCCCAAACATGGTGAACCCAAACAGGTTCACCCCTAGACACATTATAATTAAAATGACAAAGGTTAAAAACAAAGAGAGAATCCTAAAAGCAGCAACAAAAAGGCAAATAGTAACTTTTAAGGGCACTCCCATAAGATTGTCAGTTGATTTCTCAACAAAAACTTTGCAGGCCAGAGGCAATGGCATTAAATACTCAATGTGATGAAAAGCAAGACCTACAACCAAGACTACTCTACTCAGCAAGGCTATCTTTTTAAATTGAAGGACAGATAAAGAGCTTCCCAGACAAGAAAAAGCTAAAGGAGTTCATAACCATCAAACCAGTATTACAAGGAATGTTAGAGGGACTTCTTTAAGACAGAAAAAAGAAATCAAAATTATGAATAACAAAATGGCAATACAGTGGTACCTCGGTTTTCGAACATAATCTGTTCCAGAAGACTGTTCGAGTTCTGAAACATTCGAAAACTGAGGTGCGGTTCCCCACAGAAAGTAATACAAAATGGATTAATCTGTTCCAGACCTTTAAAATCAACCCCTACAACTGCAAATTTAGCATGAATTTTACTACCTAATGATACCATAAATCCATAAAATTTACGGCGTTTGTAAACCGAAATGTTCGTCAACAGAGATGTTTGAAAAAGCCGAGGTACTACTGTAGCTATATATCTATCAACAATTACTTTCAATGTAAATGAATTAAATGTTCCAATCAAAAGACATAGGAGGGATGAATGGTTAAGAAAACAAAACCCTTACATATGTTGCCTACAAGACACTCACTTTAGATTGAAAGACACACACAAGACTGAAAGTAAAGGGATGGAAAAAGATATTTCATGAAAATGGAAATAAAAAAAAAACAACAAAAAAAGCTCAGGTAGTAATACTTATACCAGACAAAATAGACTTTAAAACAAAGGCTATAAGAAGAGCCGATGGAGGAGCCAGTAATCCTACTTATGGGTATTTATCCAAAGAAATCCAAAATGCTACTTTGAGGGGACGTGCACATCCATATGTTCATTGCAGCATTCTTTACAATGGACAAGATGTGGAGGGAGCCTCGGTGTCCATCAATGGAAGAATGGATAAAGAGGAGGTGGTACATATATACAATGGACTATTGCTCAGCAATGTAAGGGAATGGGTTCTTGCAGACTGCAACAGCATGGATGGACTTGGAGAGTTCTGTGCTGAGGGGAGTATATCAGACAGAGAAAGACAGATGCAACATGATTTTACTTACATGTGGAATCTAAAAACAAAATTAACAAACAAAACAGAAACAAGCTCAGAGATACAGAGAACATTTTGATGGTTGCCAGACGTGAGGGGGTTTGCTGGTGTGATGAAAACAGGGGAAGGGATTAAGATGTGCATATTGGTTATTACAAAGTAGTTATGGGGATGTAATAGCATGAACAATATAGTCAATAATATTGTAATAACTATGTATGGTGTCTTATGGGTGTTTGATTTGTTGGGGAGGTAGATGGGAAAGAGTTAAGAGACAGGGTGAAAACGGTGATGGGATTAAGAAGTACAAATTGGTAGTTAGAAAATAGTATGGGGATATAAAGTAAAGCATAGGGAATATAGTCAATGATATGGTAACAACTATTTATAGTGCTAGATTAATCAGGGGGATCATTTCTTAAATTATATAAATATCTAACCACCATGCTGTACACTGGAAATTAATATAAAATAATGTTGAATGTCAACTGTAACTGAAACATTTAAAAAGGGGAAAAGGTGAAGGGGAATGAGGTCTAAATATTCAGGTATAAAACAAATAAGTCATGGGAATATAATGTACAGTATGGGAAATATAGTCAATAATATTGTGATAGTGTGGTATGGTGACAGATGGTTGCTGGACGTATCATGGTGATCACTTCTTTAGGTATATAAATGTTGAATAACTATGGTGTACATCTGAACTTAATATAATATTGTATGTTAGCTACATTTTAAAAATGTTTAAAAAAATGAAAACAGGGAAAAAATTTTTAAAAAAAAACAAAACTTTAGTCATTAAGACAATGAAGTATTAGCAACAGGATAAGCAAATGTACTGATGGGGAAAAAAAGCAAATAGGCCCTCACACACATATGGAATCATGACATGAGAGAGAAGTGGCATTGTAGAGCAGTGGAAGAAGGATTTCAAAATCATCGCACATACAAAGAATTAGTGGATTAAAGACTTTAATATGAGAAACACAACTTGGAGGGCAAGGAGAGAAGCATAGCACAGGATTTTTAGGGCAGTGAAAATACGCTGTATGGTATTACAATGATGGCTAGATGTTATTAATATTTGGCTAAACCCATAGAATGTACAACACCAAAAGTGAACCCTAATGTAAACTATGGACTTTGGGTGATAAAAATGTGTCAATGTAAGTTCATCAGTGGTAACAAATGTCCCACTCTGGTGGGGGCTAATGATAGTGGGGGAGGCTGTGCATGTGTGGGGACAGGGTAGATGGGAAATCTCTGTATCTTGTTGCTATAAACTAAACTGCTCCTAAAAAAATTGTCTTTAAATTAAAAAAATGAAACAAAAAAACAAACCCACAACTTGGGAACTTTCCGGGGTACGGAAAATTTTCTTAAATAAGAGACAATGTAAATAATAAAGAAAAATATTTACATATTTTACTATAAAAATCATGCTTATGTAAAGACAAACAGCATGATGCAAATTCTCCTAGGGAAATAAAGAGGCAGTTGACAAAAGACAACTCAACAAGGCAGGAACATAACCTGGGCAAGTAAATGGAATTCTTATTTTTTCTAAATAATATATAGTTACTCAAAGATAGACATAGCAGTCTACATATGCAAGTCACATTTTTAAAAATTCTTTTTCACTCCTGGAATGTTGACAAGTTATCCACATAACAATAGTAGACCAAAGACATAGATATGTATCTTTTTGCTTTCATATGTCAGGTATTTATGGAATATATTGTTTTACACTTTTCAAAAAAGTGAATACGTATGTTTCAATCACGTTAGTTGCCATTTTTAGCATCACATTATGCCTGTCATTGCCAGGACTATTTTGGGCCTGGACCATTAAAGGGCAGTTTAGGGCTTTTATGCTGGGTTTTCACTCACACAAATATAGTCATGCACACAGACAGTAAACATGATGCCGGCCAGAAAGACATTTCTGGTTTTGCTCACTGTATGTCCAGCACCTAGCAAAGCTCCTTATATTTATGTAATTCTCAAAAAGTGCTTGATGAACAGTAAATCTACTTCTACATATTATAAATAAAACCCAAATCAATCTTTTCTTAGTCTTTTCTCCTTAGATCCAAACTTCTCTTAGGGGAAAATAAGATCAAGAATATAGGGATACTGGCTCGTTTGTTGTGTGGTGGAGAATAGCCACCGTGTTTCCCCGAAAATAAGACCTAGCTGATAATCAGCTCTAATGTGTCTTTTGGAGCAAAAATGTATATAAGACTTGATCTTATTTTACTATAAGACCCGGTCTTATCTAGCATAATATAATACAAGACTGGTCTTATATTAATTTTTGCTCCAAAAGATGCAGTAGAGCTGATTGTCCGGCTAGGTCTTATTTTCAGGGAAACAGGGTAGGTGGTAGAAAACTCAGATAGATCTTAATTGTGGCTTTGTTGCTAATTATTGGGGTAGTACCTAACCTCTCTGGGCCTCCACTTCCTCAAATATAAAATTGGGGGGTTGCTGTGGTCTGAATGGGTGTGTCCCCTCCCCCCCAATTTACATGTTGAAATCCAATGTGATAGCGTTAGGAGATGGGGCTGTTGGGAGGTGATTACAGCACGAGGGTTAGTACTCTTGACCTAAATAGGATGAGCGCTCTTACAAAAGAGGCCCCGCAGAGCTCCGGAGCCCCTTCTACCATGTGAGGACTCAGCAAAAACGTGTTCAGCTATTGATCAGGTGGAAGGCTCACACCAGAATGCGACCATGCTAGCACCTTGATTTTATACTTCCAGGCTCAGAACTGTGAGAAATAAATTTCTGTTGTTTGTAAGCTACCCAGTCTCTGGTATTTTGTTATAGCAGCCCAAATGGACTAAGGTGGGGTCTAGAAGACTTTCTGAAATATCCCTTCTGATGCTTAAATTCTATAATTTTAGGACCTGATCCTGTGGCAAATTTAACTAGGATGTTACTTGGAATAATTATACCTTATTTATCTCAGGCTCCCAGGTGCCTAGCACAGAGTCCGGTATATATTACACATAAGAGATGTATGTTACACATAAGAAATGTGTAATACACATTTGTTGTGAGGACTAGAAAATAATATTCATAAAACAACAAAACAACAAAGGAAAGTTCCTGGTACATATAAGAGATGTGTAATATACATTTAAAGAACAAATAAATGAATGATCATTATAGGTATAAATATGGCCTGAGCATCATTAGGATTTTTCATGAAAGGAAGGAAATCCTTCTCTATGGATACTGGTTTTTTGCATTAAAATGAAGTCAGAAGATTGATTTGGAAAATTTTGAGTTTTATTCTAATCAATTATTATTCTTACACTTGGTACTTGAATAGTGTGATTAAAAACATTTCAAAACACATTTATGGACTCTCTTAAGAAGTGCGAGTAGTATTGCCATATCTAGAGAAATTTTTGTTTTGCATTATACACAAACCCTTTCATAATTAGTCATAAATATTCATTTCATAAATATTCTGAAATGAGAGATAGAATCCTTGCCTTAAAAAGCTCCCACCTCGAGGGTGATTCTAAATGTCATTCAGGCCTAAAATTCTATCAGTCTACAGTTTTAGAAATCATCATTTTCAGGCATAGGCTTACATCAATAAATGAGGTTTTTGTATAAACAGGTCTCAGAACCACAAGGTACTACATCTTTTAAACTTGTTGCACAAAAATACTGCTAATTTTGGCATCATCCTAAACATAAACTTATTTGCCAATGAGGAAAAAGAACTGTGTACTTATAAATAGCTTACTCCTCAGGAAATACTTTAAATGGAAAAATCTAGCATTATTATAGACCTATATTCTTACAGGATTAAATCAGAAAGCTCTTAGAATGGCAGTTTGCCGCAGTGAAATGATATGGCTTAGTTTTCTTGTTCTGCTACTTTCCAGAAATATGACATTGACAAATTATCTCAACTCTTGGAATCCTAGTTTTCTTATCTAAATAAGAAGGAAAATAATAGCTAATTTGAGGAATTATTATGAAAACTAAATAAGATGATGTTCGTGGCGCGTCTTCTTTGGTGCTTGGCAGAGTGGCACAGATCCTCTCTGTAAGGTCCTTTTCCCCCAACGAAGCTCTCTTTTTGCTTGTAATAGCTAGATGAAATCTTCACCACACTGGAACCACTCAAGGATATCTCAAAATATGAAGCTCCATATTTCACCTAACACCAAAAATGAGGCTACCTTGAGCTGATACAGGGAGAGTCAAAGATAAAAATACTTGGCATTTGTCACTGATGAAAATTTCAGAGGGAGGAGAGATGGCTAACATGAAAAATGCCAACATGAGCCTGTGAATGCCTGACTGAGATTGCTTTTCTTTCTGTTGTCTACAATAGGAGTTGATCTAGAAATGGCCCAAAGGGCTATATGAATTCAGACACAGGACTGGTAAGTATTGACTCAGGAGGGATTTATCAATGACCTCCCTGTCATGGTAACAGCACAGCTGTGATGGATCTTGAGAGATGACTAGGATATTGCAATTCACGAAAGAGTTCACGTGTGCTTGTGGGTGAGGGGGACTTGAAGGGGGTGTGATTGTGAGGAGGGTCTAGGCAGAAGAACCAGCATGAACAAAAATAAAGGCACTCTCAGTTTTTTCCTTTTTTGTCCCCCAAACTGTTTCTGATTGGTTCATTCACTTATTTTCTTTAGATTCCGCATATAAGTGAGATCATATGGTATTTGTCTTTCTCTTTCTGACTTATTTCACTTAACATAACGTTCTCTAGACCATTGTTAGATGGGCGGGCGTGGGGGATAAGGGGAAAGGTGAAGGGATTAGGAAACAGTCGGTAACCACAAACGACCTCAGGGTTTTTGAAAATTAATTTGGAGAACGTAATCATTAATGTTGTAAAGATTTTGTTGGGTATCCGATGGACATGTGTCCTATTTGGGAGACCATCTCAGGGATATTGTGGATGCCTGATCATGGCTCTGTACACCAGAAGCTAAACAATAATGAATGCCAACTATAATTTTATATATATAATGTGATGGCTCGGTGCGAGGTTGGAGGGATAGTGGACAGGGGGTGGGGGGTTCACAGTGTGAGGGATATAAATGATGAATGTCTAAGTATTACCTTGTCTTGTACACCTTTAACTAATAAATTATAAAAAAAAAACAAAGGAAAGAAAAAGAAATAAAGCCACAAAGGATTTAAAAAAAATGTAAAGGCACAAGGCATGGCTTAGAGAAGGCAGATCATTCCTAAGTTAGCAAAGGTCAACTGATGAGCAGCAAAGGCAGGCAGAAAGACTCAAGAAGTTTGTCGTGCCTGTATTGACATGCTAAGGAGTACAGGACACAGATTATGTTCTGCAGTTGATGGGGCAGCCATCACTGGCTTTGGGATAGAAGTGGGTGGAGGTAATTAGATCATGTTGGCTACTGTTAGGTACCTACTCTATACCAGGAACTTTGCTTTGTTGTTTTTGTTGTTGTACGAATATTATTTTCTAGTCCTCAAAACCAAATAGACATATCTTTTTAGATGATGAATCTGAGGCTCAGAATTTAAGTAACTTGCTGCTCAAGATGATACATTCTTAAATGAAGCAAATGGCATGAGAGGAGTAATAGCACCTTTAAATATTAATTTCACAGCAAACTATTAAAGAATGGAAATGATGAGGTCTGAATGTAAATTAGGAAGTTGATTTCAGAAAGTCATGTTTTAAAAGGGAAAGCGAGGAGAACACCAAAAAAAGGGGATTTGTGTTCAAAGCAAGCCCCTTCAATATTTAGGCAAGATATCTTAATACAGGTATATTCTGGAATGATGTAAGTTTATTAATAATAAACAATGTTGCTTCTGTATTTTAAAATTACTTGATGACTATATTATATGAGAGACAGTGGAACATAATAATTATTTGTTCAGGCTCTGAAACCAGGCTGTCTGGATTTGAATTTTTCATCCCATCTTACTTAACCTTGGGCAGATTATTCCACCTGTCTGGGCTTTAGTTTCCTTATCTTTAAAAACGAGATTGATATTACCTATGTCATGGGGTTGTTGAAGCATGAAACGTAGTATATGTGTATACACAACAGTGTTTGCTATAAAGGAGGAACTCAGTAAGCCTCAGCCAGTGTTGCTCTGTGCATTTGTCCTTATTCACTAATCATTTATTTATTTAGAAATTATCTTTAGTAAGCCCAGCAGAAGGCTAGTTTCCAGGGATACAAAGATGGATAACAGATGATTTCTGCCTTTAAACGCATTTGATTTTTCCCACATTATACGCTGTGATTCAACTGACTACAGCTTGGTTCAAGCACTTCCCTGAAATATTTGAGCACCAGCGATTTAAAATCTCTCTTCAGAATGTTGCTCATTTGTGTAAGAACTAAACTCTACTCTTCCTCCCGCTTCCTCCAATGTGACCTGAAGATATGTTTGGCCTGCCTTATCTCTTAGGAAAGATATTTCCCTTTACCCATCAGGCAACGTGCTGATGTTAGTGAGATTATTTCAGTCATCTCCTCTTACTTATGTGTACTACACCCTCAAATGTGAGTGTTTGCACCACCGCTCCAGGAGTCTCTTCCTGGCTAATTCATTTAACTTATGTGTGATGTAATATCTACTATTAATGGATGTATTTCTCTTCCTGAGAGTATTGTTTTTCTTTTTTTTTTATCATGTCATTCCTCAGCTCAAAATCCTTTACTGACTTTTTTTTTTTGTTTGTTTGTTTTGTTTTTTTTGTTGAGAGCCCACTGGCCCATGTGGGAATCGAACCAGCAGCCTTCGGAGTTAGGAGCATGGAGCTCTAACCGCCTGAGCCACCGGGCTGGCCCCTAGAGTATTGTTTTTTTTAAAAAACATGATTTTATAAAGCTTCATTTCTATAAGCTGGAAAGAAACATTAACGATTAGAATTTTCAGTGTTGTACCAAACTAAGGAAGATGTGTTTTAAGAACATTGGTTATTTGCTACATCTTAAACCACACCATAAAGCTACTATCCCTGTGTGTCCCAATTTTATGTTATAAGGGGTCCAAAAGTAATTTTGCTCATGATGGCATTTTCACATTGTCTGGAGGATTCTCAATTAGGCATTGCAGGTTTAACATTAACATTAGTTGACTAGATGAAAACTATGGGTAGGAGGTACACCATGTCCTTTTGAGTGTACCCATAATACATTAACATGGACAAATGAGCAGTCACAATGACCCCTGAGAAAAGATTGAAAAGGGAAATGTCTACATCAATAAATGAGAAGAAAATGAAAATAGCCAGGCACTTGCATTTAAAATAACGAAGTGAAGTGACAAAATGATTAAGTAAAAAGCTACTGTAATAGCAAAGAGGCCCTTTAGAATGAATGGGATTGGTAGGACAGTAGTGGATTGTTTACCTGTCAAAAAAGACGGACACTGGCACCCTGATCACTTTGCTTTCCAATGCAGTCAGTATTTATTTAGGAAATGGGAAATGTTCAGATCACAGGGCACCAAGTAGCAAACAGCCATTACTAAAAGAGAAAGGTCTGATTCATCATAAAAGAGATCTGAAGTTCTAGATTTAAATATGAATGTAGGAATGAGACTGATGCCCTAAGAAGAGGTTCTTATACTATGCATACAGAAGCTTGTGAAATGAGAATATTAAAAAAGTAAAAATCATATTTGTTATGTATCTGAGACTCAATTTAAAAATCTTCCCATGAACTTGATATGCAAGATAAGAATACTAGCAATGATTTTATTAACAGCAACAAATTAACTACCACACTATATAGCTTAGAATATGCCTTTAAATATATCTGCAACAACAAGGATGGATCTTGAGATTATTATGCTAAGCAAAATAAATCAGACAGAAAATGTCGAGAACCTATGATTTTACTGATATGTGGGATACAAAGCTGAAAACAACAAAGGAACAAGACAAACAATGAAGAAACAAAAACTCATAGACACAGATGAGTTTAGTGGTTACCAGAGGGTGGGGTGGGGGTGGTAGATGAGGGTAAAATGGATCAAATATATGGTGATGGAAGGAGAACTGACTCTGGGTGGTGAACACACAATGTGATGTATAGATGTATTGCAGAATTGTACACCTGAAACCCATGTAACTTTACTAACAATTGTCATCCCAATAAATTTTAATTTTATATATATATATATAAAGCTAAATATATATATATATATATAATTAAATAAAGCTATATAATAGCTTTATATATATATATAAATGTATATATATATATATTTTTTTTTTTTTTCAGTGTAAAAAACTGCACTTCACATTTAACTTTATATTTATTTCCTGAGAATCATTTATTTTCCTTGGGACAAGCAAGTAACCCCTATTCACTTTTCTTCCACTAATTTTGGGGAGAAATTAATGAAGTACTGAGTAGTTAGTCGGGATGTGACTAAGAAAAGAGAAAACACTTAAATATTTAAAACAGACAGGATTCAATCCAGAGAAATGGTTACACAGATGATGGAAGAATTGAGAAGCTAAACTGGGGATAGTGAATCATCCTTGAGATTAGCAGCAGCAGGAAGTCAAAGGCACTACTACCACCCACAAGTCTCAAGGGACAAGAGGAAGAGGTGATATTACTAGAGCTCAGAGTTCAAGGTCACTGGGGGGGAGCTGGAGGCTGGGTTTGGGGGCTGGAAAAACCAGCCAATCCGGCTCAGCTTTCATGGAACCAGCAGAGTAGGAACAGGGCAAGGAATGGAGGTGAAGGTAAAAAACAGGTACACACAGGCACAATCGGAAAATAGAGAGTTAAGTAAATACGTTTTCTATTTTCCTTTTCTCCTTCAGAGTAATGTTACACTAGACAAATTGATTTACTGATATTTTTAAAGGGCACTAAGTTTAGCTCCTAGGAACTGCATTTAACCAACATCTTGTGAACAAATGAAATCACCATTTTAGTTCCATATACAATCCCAAGAAACCAAACTTACACACCCTTCACATTATGAGAGAATTATCCACCTTCATTCTGAAGTTAATCAAAAGTACAAAGAAAGCACCACTGTCTTTTGGATTAGATTTAGACAGTGGTCAATCAATTCTCGGTCAGTTGCACTGTTTTATTCAGAACTGTGAACAGAGATATATTCTGATGTTCGGGAAATCACCATCTTCAAAGTAGTTAACAAACCCACACTTTGAAAACTAGACTCAGGAGGAGGTGGAAAGACACACAATTTCCTCAAGAAGACCACCACTCAATTCCTAGATTCCTCTGAGCTGACAATGGCATATTGCAGATTAACTGTAAAGTACAAATTTGTAGGCCTATGTCTTTTGTAGTATGAAAGGGTAATTATGCATGATGACATAAAAAACATTGATCCATCCATTTTATGGCCAGGCAAAACAAAGCTTAATGTGTGTGAGTATGTGTGTGTGCTTAATCGTACACAGCAGTTTAGAAACTGCACCTAACTGAAACCATGCCCTACTTTAAGTATAAAATCTCCCCATGGGCAGCCTCTGAAATGTTAGCCTTTTCTGACGCAGAGACTTATTAATGATTAAACTGCCATTACTACCATCAGATTTTCCTCTAGTTTATGCCATTAAAACATGGTTTTGTCTCATTTTGGCTTATAACTCTGATATTAAATACATTATTTTAAAAATTAGATGACCTTAAGCATAGAATGAAGTATTACGGCATTTGCTTAATGGAAACCAGGAAAGGATGTCCGGGCCATCTCTATATCTCACACCTCATAGTTCAAATGGTCTTTGATAATAATAAGAAAATAAACAAAAGGCACAGAAACTAAATCTTTCACTGTCTGACATTAAAAGTACAAAATGTTGATACTATTTAACCCCATTTTCCTTTCGTGCAATGAGAGAAGCATTTTGAGAGGAAATAGTTCAATGTCCACCTTAAACTCTTTGTCTCAGACTCACTCACCTAAAATTCAACGAAGAAACAGCATGAACTTTCCAAAAGCATCTATTTTTTCTTTGAAATGGCAGTTGACTATGGCATTTGAAGACTTCCCAAGCACTTCATCCAGGGACTGGTAAATTCTATTTATCTGCAATGAGAAAATAGACTTTTCTTTAGCTAAACACCTGACACGTGCTGATTACAGAAACAGAAAGCCAGAATAGGCAGATCTAGAGCATATGATAGTTTACAAATTCCCTTATACACTAAAAGTGATTTATAATACTCAAATCAGAACCCTGATTTTCATTTATTATAAGAAATATTTAGAAAAGTAGACACTGTGCCAGACAGAGGCCTTTTATAGCTGAGGATTGTGAGGCCCAGGGGAATGAAATGACTGTACAAGATTAAGCCCCTGGTTAGTAACACAGAGTGGCCTCGAACCTTGGGCTCCTAACCTAATTCTTTGTTTTAAGTTGATTAAAAACCCAGATGAAGGAAAACATGGAATCTTTTGTGTTTTCTAAGCAGGTAATTATCTGGAATACTGTGTTACCATAATTTCCACTAAAGACAAGGAAATTAGTTGAGTCAGTGTCCCAGACCAGCATTTCCTCTACTGGTTTAAGCTTGAGCAGTCGTAAGTAGATATCCAAATGATTTATTAAGTTGTATAGTAATAACAAAAGTAGTAAATAGTTTGTAAAATTGTTAATGTTTCTTAAGGAAGCTGAACAATTTTATAAACTTTTGCCTTCTGGAAACAAACCACAGATAAAAACTGAAAGAGATTGCACTTCCCAATGCGAAGACTCGGCTTGGTAGTGACCCAGCTACTCCACCCGCCATCTCCCATCAGCCAAACTTTCCCACCATTTTCTCTTCCTCCTTCCTTTTCCCTTCCCTTCTTACCAATAAACACGCTGCTGTTACTACCGTGTTACCCCGAAAATAAGACTTAGCCGGACCATCAGCTCTAATGCGTCTTTTGGAGCAAAAATTAGTATAAGACCCCGTCTTATATTATATAAGACCCAATATTATATTTTATATTATTTTATATATCCGGTAATATAATATAATATAATATAATATAATATAATATAATATAATATAATATAATATAATATTATGTTATATTATATCATACCAGGTCTTATAGTAAAATAAGACTGGGTCTTATATTAATTTTTGCTCCAAAAGATGCATTAGAGCTGATGGTCCGGCTAGGTCTTATTTTTGGGGAAACAGTATCCCAGCTGCTAAACTGCTGGAAGAAGCAGAAATATGAAGCTCTGGAAATCCCATGTTAAGATGAAGGAAGTGTGTGGACTAGAGGGGAATCACAGAATATAAAGGGGAGAAGGCATCTGATAGTAGTGGGGGTAGAAAAAAAAGGGGCAGAAGGAGCCTCGCTCTGTATCCTGGATGGGGGTGGGTTCCCCATGTCTCCAACTCCACCCTTGCACTTTCCTCCCCCAATTTTCTTCTTTAACCCAGATTATCTAAAATGATTACAGTAATTATTTAGCTTTCATGGCTTCAGGCATCCTATGATTTTAGTTTCACAGAGGAAATTCTATGCAATAACTCTCCTTGCCTCTAATCCAAGTTTTCAGATATATTCATTATTGCATGAGATTTATTTAAGAGCAGATAAAGAAATTTTATGACACATTAGACTCCAAAGATCTTTCCCTGTACGTAGATTCTAGGTACATATATGTATTTGGCATTCTTTGAATTAAACGTATTATTACAACAGTAGTACTTTCAGATATGTTTTGTTTTCTTAAAGTACATGCTACTTTTTTTAAAAAATTGGGGTTCAGGTAAAGTAGACATATGCATCTGGGAATAAGTTATATATTAAAAATATTATCCCCTTATCATGAGTGCAAATCTCCAAACCATTGCATGAGAAAACAAATGGATACCTTACACAATCTTACATACACTATTATTTATAAAGTTTACACACATAGATAAACTTACATCCAACTATATCTGGCAATATAGAGTCACTCAAGGAATCCTTTGGTATTGACCTGGGGACCCCTTAGGATGGTTCCATTGGTTGTTGCTCCTCTACCTGGCAGTTTTCGGAAGGATTTTTGCATTTTAGTTTTTTAACCAGGTCTCTAGGTCATCACAAGCTGCAACAGACTAGGAGGAAGATGAGACAAGGCTCCGATAGAGACGCTATGCTTTAAAGTACCCCACAGCGTGGCTCAGGTTGCACACCTTCACTGGGATCTATGACTCCAAGAGAAGTTGCAACTTGGATAACATCTTGATTGTAAGTCGGCTTCAGTTTTTGCTATTCCTCCTCCGCCAAGAAGTGGCCTCTGTTTCAACCTGTTTTTCACAGCAGTGATCAAAAGCAGTTGTCTACTCTGGAGGCAGCTCCATCCCTACCCCTCTGGGCGTCTGTTGCCTGGAGTATATAGAACTGAATAGCATCCGTAATTCTTTTCACAGTCAAGCCTCCCAAACTGCCACTAAATTAAAGCCTGCTCTCTTGTCTTGCTGCAGCCCACTGGACATTTGCAAAGCAAAATTCTCATGTGAACAGTGGGTGGGAGTAGAAAACGATACCTTTTTCTCTTTAAATTTTTTTTTCAATTTTTGAAAAATTTATGATGTGGTCTGCAATCATCTTGAACCATCAAAACACTTATCTACCTCCGAATTAAACAATAAGGCCTATTTAGAATCATATATATGCCAATACAAATGAAGAAGCAGAGAACCAACAGCTTCTAGAAACGATTTCTAAAGTTACCTACATTTTATCACTGTCTCTTAATCCCATTTGAGGTAGGCATCTTCTGCCACCGTCCCAGTGATCCCTGCTTCCCAATACTTATATCCTTGTATAATGAGTATATTATATTTCTGATAAATTATTTTGAAGTATAAATTTTAGTACTTCTAGAGCTGATGCTTCTTGCACAGTATTCTTTCTAAAAAGATTTAACTCTTCATAAAATCATTTTTAAGTAAGTCTGAATTTAATTTGGATGAAAATTTAAACAATGACGTTTTATTTTATTTAATGAATGAATGAATTTTATTTTTTAAAGATTTTTATTAAAATATAGCTAACTTACAATATTATATTAGCTTCAGGTGTACACCAGTTATTCAACATTTATATACCTAAGAAGTGAGCATCATAAGTTCAGCAACCATTTGACACCATACCATGCTATCACAATATTATTGACTATATTCCCTATGCTTAACTTTACATCCCCGTGACCATTTTGTAACTACCAATTTCTACTCCTTAATCCCTTCACTTTTTTCAGTCTGCTCCCCAACCCCCTTCCATCATTCACCCCGATAATTCCAGTACCCATCTGATACCACACATACTTACTAGGATATTATTGACTATGTATGTTCCTTATGCTATACCCTACATCCCCATGACTACATTGTAACCACCAATTCACCCGCCTTTTCACACCCCCAACCTCCCTCCCATCTGACAACCATCAAAATATTCTCTGTATTTATGAGCTTGTTTCTGTTCATTTTGTTCTTTACATTCCACATATAAGTGAAATCGCATTACACCTGTCTTTCTCTGACATACTCCATTCAGCACAATACCCTCCAGGGTCATCCATGCTGCCACAGATGCAGGACCCCATTCCCTTCCATTGCTCGGCAATATTCCATCGCATATATGTACCACCTCCTCCTTATCCATTTTTCCATCGACAGACACCCAGGCTGCCTCCACATCTTGGCCATTGTAAACAATGCTGCAGTGAAGATATGGATACACACATCCCCTTGAAGCAAAGTTTTGGGTTTCTTTAGATAAATACCCAGAAGTGGGATTACTGGATCCTTCACTGTCTCCTTTTATAGCCTTTGTTTTAAAGTCTAGCTTGTTTGGTATAAGTGTTGTTACTCTAGCTTTTTTTGTTTGTTTGTTTCCATTTTCATGAAATCGTCTTTTTCCATCCTTTTAGTTTCAGTGTGTGCGTGTGTCTTTCAATCTGAAGTGAGTCTCTTGTAGGAACAATATGTAACGGTTTTGTTTTCTTATCCATTCAGCCACCCTATGTCTTTTGATTGGAGCATTTAATCCAGTTACACTTAAAATAATTATTGATAGATATATAGTTATTGCCATTTTATTATTCATATTTTTTATCTTTTTATATTTTTCATATTAAAGAAATCCTTCTAACATTCCTTGTAACTGGTCTGGTGGTGATAAACTCCTTCAGCTTTTTCTTGTCTGGGAAGTTTATTATCTGTCCTTTGATTCTAAATGATAGCTTTGCTGGGTAGAATAATCTTGGTTGTAGGTCCTTGCTTTTCATCACTTTGAATATTTTCTGTCAATCCCTTCTGGCCTGCAAAGTTTCTGTTGAGAAATCAGCTGCCAGTCTTATGGGGGATCACTTTTAGGTATCTAACTGCTTTTCTCTTGCTGCTTTTAAGATTCTCTCTTTGTCTTTAATCTTTGGCACTTTAATTATGATGTGTCTTGGTGTGGGCCTCCTTGGGTTCATCTTGTTGGAGAGTCTCTGTGATTCTTGGGCTTGAATGTCTATTTCCCTTGCCAGGTTAGGGAAGTTTTCCATCATTATTTCTTCAAGTAGGTTTTTAATTCCTTGCTCTCTCTTCTCTTTCTGGTACTTCCCTGATACAAATGTTGGTATACTTGATGTTGTCCCAGAGGCCCCTTAAATTATCCTTATTTTGGGGGATTCTTTTTTCTTTTTTGTTATTCTGAGTGGGTGTTTTCTGCCACCTTATCTTCCAAATCGCTGATTTGATCCTCTGCTTCATCTAATTTCCTGCCGATTCCCTCAAATGCATTACTTTTGTTACTGTAGTCTTCATTTCTGACTGGTTCTTTTTTATGTTTTCTATCTCCATTTTATGTTTCTTATCTCTTTGTCCATGTTCTCCCTGAGATAATTCAGCATCCTTATAACCAGTGTTTTGAACTCTGCATATGGTAGATTGCTTGTCTCTATTTTGTTTAGTTCTTTTTCTGGAACTTTGTCTGTTCCTTCATTTGGGACATGTTTCTTTCTTTCCCCATTTTGGCTGCCTCCCTGTGTTTGTTAGTATGTACTAGGTAAAAGCTGCTATGTCTCCTGGTCTTAGTAGAATTGTCTTGTGTAGCAGATGTCCTGTGCAGCTCATTTGCACAGTATCCTTGGTCACCTGAGCTGGTGCTCCAGATGTGTCCCTTGTGTGGACTGTGTGTGCCCTCCTGTTGTAGTTGAGCCTTGGTTGTTGTTTGCACGTCAACAAACAGACTGACCCTCAGGCTGATTGGTTGTGAGGACTGGCTGTGACTACAGTGAAGCAGCTGTCGTGCAGGGGCTGACCCTACAGGGCATGATTTCCTTTAGCAGGGCTCTGGTGGCTGCCCAGTCTTCCCTTTCGGTGTGTTGTGCTTGGAGGCAGCCAGGTGATGCTTGAGCTCAATCTGAAGCTGGCCACCAGGTGTGCCAGCCCCGGGGCCTCCTATGAGGGGCCCCACCACAGGGAAAGTTCAGCCACAGCCTGTGCCCTGCTCAGGAACACCTGGCATGAACCACGATGCAATCCTCAAATGACTGCCACCTGAGCTGGACTTGCAAGTGCCTCAAGAGGCCAACATGCAAACTGAGGCCGGCTGCTACTAGTGCTGGGCTTGGTTTGGACCTGCTCAGCAAGAGGTATGGGACATGTTGAGGCCAGATGCTGCATGTTGGGTTTTGTGAACCTTTGAGAGATTTTAGGAACATCCTTAGCATGAGACAAGACAGGCCATTTGTATGAAAAAGCCATTGGAAATGGCTTGGGTGTGTCTGAAATTTGGGTGGGGCGGGGTCTCAAGGAATTACCAGGGCAGTACAAACTGTGTTAGTCAGGCTGAAGAAGAGTCAGACATGATAGCTGCCTGTGTTTGCATGCCTGGATGAGGGAGGGCTCAACAAAGAAACAATGGCTTCTGCCAGCACTTCTGGGATAAAGCTGCCCCTCCGGCCCTCACCCTGAAGCCAGTTAACTCAGTTCCTCCCCGTACGTCCCTGGTGCCTTTGCAGCTGCTGCCCTAGTGCTGGAACTCAGAGCAAGTGAGTCTATCAGCAAGCAAATCCATGTGCGGGTCCTTTAAGAGAAGTGCCTGGGACACCAGCCACCCCCCGGCTCACTCAGCCAAAATCTCTGCTGTTTTTCACAACCAGAAGTTATGTTGATGGATTTCTTTCCCCAGCACTGGAATCCTGGGATGGGAAGCCTGGTGAGGGCTTGGACCCCTCACTCCTCCAGGGTGCACCTCCACAGCCAAGATAATCCTCTCAACTTTTAAAGGTCACGTGCAGGTGTGGGACCAGCCTATTCTGTGTCTCTGCCCCTCCCACCAATTTCGAGGTGGCTTCTTTTGTATGTCCTTAGTTGTAGGACTTCAGTTCAGCTAGACTTCTGGAGATTCTGAATGATGGTTGTTCTGTAGTTTAGTTGTAATTTTGATGTGGTCATGAGAGGAGCAAGCAGAGTATTTAGCTGCTCTGCCATCTTGAACAGAAATCCTCTTTAAATTCTAATTTAAATTCTCTATCAGCTATCAAAGTCTAGTTTGACTAACATGTGACTAGAAATTAAAATTTAGTGTTATGGGATTAAATAAAATACTGTCTCCTTTATCTAGTTTCCTGAAGAGTTTTCCATTAGTGTCCAGACTGGAGTTAGGAGTCAACATTTTTTACCATAGAGTACCACAAGAGAAAGAAGGATTTTGTTAATTTGTCGTGCCATAATTTAGGCAGATAATTTGGATGAAAGTTGCAGGAGGTAGATTTTTGCTCAGTAGGAGAACCCCTTCAACTTAGAGCATACAAAAATAGAACGGGCCACCAGAAAAATATAATCTTCACATTAATGGTATTAATTTAAATAAAGACTGGATAATCACTTGTGGTGGTCAGATTTCATCAAGCACATGCATTCATTACATAAACTGGTGTAAGTGTTCACTACCAACTGAGATTATGTGGGAGTTGGCCAAATATTAGACTGGAGTTAATATTCATGTTTTTATTTATGTTTTTACTGATCTTCCTACCCAATATAGCACTCCTCCTCATTCTCTATTGCTTACCCTGATATATTTTTCTGCATAGCACCTCCACTATTTATTATCTATTCATTGTCACTTCATACTAGAATATAAGCTCCATGAAATCAGTAATTTTGTTCACTATGGCACCCCTGATGCTTAAATGATGCCTGACAAATAGTAAGCCTGCAGTAACATTTGTTGTATGAATGAATGCATATTTTAGTCCTTGTTTCTTAAAAACATTTGATCCAATTTCCTCTTTCTTATCCCCATGAGTTTGCGCCATAATAGGCATTCTATCTCCTTTCATTGTTATATAGGACTAGGATAGCCTGAATGTTAATAGGAAGAATGAAGACGAAGCTTTATAATACTTCTGTAGTCTCTTCTTTTCTTTTAGTTACACTTGGATGACTACAGTGTCATGAGTCTAGTTTACTAGATTTCAGAAGTTAGGATCGAGATCATTTGCAGATTATTACAGTCACAGAAGGCAGGTTCAGCGTTATGTGAACCATATACAGATAATGACAACCATAGGTTTGCAAAGGGTGCTCCAGAGAAATGCAAACATTGAGAGGCATGTTGCATTCACAAACATATGAAACTTGGTTTTTTCTGGTGTTTGACATTGTCATAGGCATAAGTTGTAGCAGGTATTAAGTGAGTTTGGCTAAGAATGATTAAAGTCACTTGAAAAACAATAATTACTTATTCAAATAATTTCCCAATAATTTAAATAGGTCCTGCTTTTTACAAGTGACTCTTTGTTGCCATATTCACAAATGGCATATAAGGGTTTCACACCAGTGCTGAGGCTGAGCTCAGTATTCTGCCTACTCCTCTTCCACAAACACAGCATCAGCCAGGTCTTCAACAACAAAGAAGAAGCAGGGAGAGGAAGAAAAAGTACTTAGATCCCTAAGCCTCTTCTTAGGTCCCTGAAGCAGCTTCTTGTGTTATAATAACAAGGCTGAACTGGGATCAGCAGCCTCAGTTTTATTTTTGTCTCTATAACTAACTAGCCATGCAAGTCATTTACTCTTAACTGGATTTCTCATTAGTAAAAGGAGAGTATTAGTTCTCAATTAGGGATGATGTGCCCTCCCTACCCTGGACATCTGGCAATGTCTGGAGACATTTTCTGTTGTGGAAGGAGGGTAGCTGCAACTGGAATCTAGTAGGTAGAAGTCATGGATGCTGCTGGACATCCTCTAATGTAAAGGACAGCTTCCTCCCCCCCCCAAAAGTTATTATCCAGTCCAAATGACAGCAGTGCCTAGGCTAGAAACCCTGGTCTAGATGGTTCAAGTCCCTTTCATTTCTAATACTATTCTATATACCACATGTCCCATCCAGACCTCTGGCCTAGTTTCTCTTCTGAAGAGAACTCCTTCCTGCACCTCCCAGCTCTACAGTTAGAGTTACTCCTCCATACCCAATCCTTGGTGTTTCCATACCACTCTTTGAGTTCCTTCATTGTAACACATGTTACCATGTAAAATTGCCATGAATTTTTTCTCTCGCTCAATGTGTGCAACTGGAGGGCAGGGTCTACCTTATTTATTTCTTTGTCATAAGAAATGATAAATAATAATCCTTATTTTATGTTTATTTGATTGATGGTGGAACAATTAGCAAACGTGAAGCTCAGCATTTTCTCCGTTGGTTCCTACATAGAGTAGTGGCATAAACTTATTCAGATCATTTCACCAGATTATTAGTCACTGGCTTAAGAATGTTAAAGTGATTTAGGAAGCTACAGCAAAGTGGATTTGGAAGCGTGGCCTTTAGACTAAATTCAGAATCATCCCAGATACAAGGATCTAAGGTCAAAGTCAGGGAGAGGACAGCTGGGTGACGGGCCTTTCCTGATGATTTCAAGGTGGGACAGAACGCTCAGGGAAACTTGGGTACTCTCTCAATTCCAAGATTTGGTCTTGTTGACATAGAGTTCAGCCTGAGAATCAGGAAGGTCTTAGATGTCTGTACATATTTCCTATTAAAGGCATAGATTGTTACTTCAAGCTCCTAGGAAAAAGAGGCTGTAGCATTGGGTGAGTTTAGCTATTTAGATCCAGTGTGACCCCATCACAGAAGGGCAAAAACCACATTGTCTGGTGGACCCCTCCCACCAGGGACTTAGGGCGCCAAGGGGAGCATTGTTGAGACTGGCTGTATCTGCTCTGTGCTATTCAGCCACTTCATCTCTGTGAAATTTTTAAGTCTTTGGCCAAGTAATCAGGGAAATTAATCTAATCTCAGAGGGAATTGTGCATCTGTAATTTCTTTTCATCCATTTATAGCCCAGGGATTGCAGAAACATGGGCTGTACGTCACAATCCTACAAATCTAGGTACCTATACAGGGAAAGTAGAGTCACTGGCTGCCTCCCTTCTCAGGCACCTACTTTAATACTTTCTGTAGCAGGACTGCAAGAGGATATTTGAGGAAGCGAAAGATAGTAGCCGAATACTGAGTTTCACTCTTGACATTTCACTAATAGAAATAAAGAAACACACACGATACTTCATCCCTTAGGTTAAAATAAGATAAAGCAGAGAGAACAATAACATTTGGACAAAATAGCTGTCAGCAGGAATGGACATATACATTCAGCCCTGAATGTAGAATTATTTTCCACCATAAAGCCAGGGGACTGTTGACATTCAGGAACACAAGAAAAAAAAATAGCGACTTGCCTGTCAACATCTGCTCAGTTGGGTATTCAGTCAACTCTTTTAAAGGTGCTGAAAAGCAAGTAGGTGGTTTATAAAGGATTTCTGAGCCCTGCTTCTTGCACAGCATTTTTTTTCAGAGGAAATGCCTCTGAATTTCCGCTGAAAAAAATGCCTTTGGCGTTGCTTTCTTTTTTTCTTTTTAAAAATTTATTGGGGTGACAATTGTTAGTAAAATTACATAGATTTCAGGTGTACAATTCTGTATTACATCATCTATAAATCCTGGCATTGCTTTCTGTTGCGTCTTACTCTAAGGTTAAGGCAGTTGCCTACTCAGATGATATTTGCATTTTTTAAAGAATATTTTCCCCCCATATGTTTAATGATTCACCCAGTGCCCACAGGGGAGCTCACAGAGGAGCTCCGTCACTAAGAATTCACTGAGCACCCATAATTTTTTTCTTTTTCAAAACAAGAAATGTAAAAATCATTAGCTATATGTTAGTGTTTATGAATAGGCAAGTTTAATTAAAATGGATACAGAGGTAGCTGGAAACTTGTAGTTTTTTTTTTTTAAACAAAATAAATTTCTTTTTAGGAAATGTAGGAAATTACAATAAATTATAAAGAAAACTAATATCATCCACATTATTTTATCAAACTTGCAAATTAAAATATATGACACATATGAATATATGGGACCTCCCTAGTCACTGAATGCTTCTTTAGTTTATTCATGTATTTTATACACACTCACATTCACACAGAACACATTCTTGCTACATTTCTGGGTAAGGCAGTAGGTCATCATTTTATTTTATAGTAGCAACTTATTTTGTAGAAACCTCTACTGTAAAAACCCATGTATCTCAAATTATCAGAAAATAGTCATTTTCTCAGAATACACTTTTAAAGAGAAAAATTATCTCATTTTGTATCTTTTAAAAAATACAGTTGTAAAACCAGTAAGTGTCTCTACAAGCAATCACTAAACTAAAGTATCTCAAGTTTTCTTAGGTGAAAAATCTCTTTTTAATTCTTAAGTAGAACAATATGCAACTGAAACAGAGTATAGGCCAAACCCGCAGGGGTGATCTCATTAAACCTTTAAACTCTCCATGTTGAAATTAATTCTAAGTAAGACAGAAAGATTAACACATATTTGCTGACCAGGCAAAAAAATGTTTACTCAAGCTCAGCCCTACTTTCTTGCAGCTCAGTACATCTGCCAAATTGGTCAAAAAGAATTACATTGAACTTTGAAGGTTAAATCAAAATGTGTTAAATATTTATCCAATTAATCTTTAAAAAAACAAATTTATAATTAGCCACATGCAGGTATATCATAGATTCTAGTGAAGTTTCCCTGGTACTTTGTGACCATCGATGTCTTGCTTAGAGTTTATGTTCATTCATCTGTTAAAGTCCTGCACATGTCTAAGAGATTAATGATACAGTGTGATTTGATATAAGTGTGTCTGTTTGATTTTACCATTATGTAAAGATCAAAACAAATAGAATAGAAGGAAGGAAGGAGGAAGCAAAGGAAGGAAGGAAAGAAGTCACGAAACTGGACATGGGGGAAAAAAGAAAAACTAAAAAGAAAGATTTTCTAGGACCTTTACCAGTTACATTAATGCTATTAAAAAAGAGGATGATGAATAGGGGAGTAAATGTTTACTTGCAGAGTACCACACCTCCCACAATTATCCTAAATTAAATTTTGTACTAAGCACACAGAGTTCCACATTTTCAAAATGATTTTTCTCTAATATGTATAAAAACTAACCAGAAAGATAACTCTCATAAAACAACATCTGTGCAAACAGCACTTATTTGGACACAATGTCAGTGATAAATTCTTTGACATGACAACCAGATTCTTAATTTTTTTTTTTGGCTTGTAATATATCTTGTATATTTTGTTCCCCCCCCCAAATACTTATGTAAAAAATATTGATGGGTGTTTTCTTAGACAAAGAAAGGCTTTTTCTGGAAATCATAAAGAGATGAAAGGATCTAATTTTGGGAATGAGTGTTTAGGCCTTGCCCTTCAGTGGTACATTTCTACCTTACCTCATGGCCTCGAATATGCCACATGCTTTAGTAACAACCTAAGGGTTACTGAGAGCCTGACTTATCATATTTATCTGAGTCAGAGGGGAGGAGTGTCTGTTTCAAAAATGGAGATAAAAGATAATTTGTCATCAGTAAGTTGCCATGCCACTTTGGAGTTATAACTAAAAATGATACTATATCCTGTATCATAGGTTCTCAAACGTTTTGTTCTGAGGACGCCAAAGATCTTTTGTTTATGTGTGTTACATCTATCAATATTTACCTTATAAGAATTGGCTTAGAAATTAAAAACACATTTATATATTTGTTTACATAATAATAAATCCATTGAATGCAACATAAATAATACCTATTTTTAATAAAATAGCAATATTTTATAAAATAAAAACATGTAGTCAGAAGTATAACATGGTTTTACATTTTTGGAAATCTCTTCAATGTTTCGCTAAACAGAAAGAAGGTACCTGGATTTGCATATATGCTTCTACAATTAATTTATCACAATATGTTTGTTTTGGTTGAAGACTATAAACGAAACTCCAAATTTACACAGATAGGCAGTTGAAAAGATAGAGTATTTTCAAAGCCTTCAGATGATTGTGAAATAAGTGGGTGTTTCTTAAAGGTGAATTGCAATATGGAATTTGAGCCATATCAAATAATTTTTCATAGCCTGTTACATTAAAATCCATTATCTGTCTCATACTTTGTATAGATTTTTAAAATTTATGTATGATTTTATAATATCATGAATCAGTCATTTGAAAAGTATTGGTTCACTGAGTTATGCAGATCTTCCAAATGTTGATGCATTTCATTTTCAATAACGAAAGGTTATATTTATTAGTATCATCATCAATCTCAGCAGAAAAATCTTTTAGGTATGGGGAAACTGTCAAGCTCACAATGGCAGATATAAGCTTTCCAAAATTCTAAATTTTACTTTAAAGTTTGAATTTTATCATTGTCAGAAAACAGTTTTGTCTGAAGTGACAGGTTCACTTCATTTATTTTCAAGAAAATCATTCCCAAATACCATGTCTGCGTAACCATAGTTTGACTGCCATTGTTCTTTCAAGTAAACTTGTTCTATGAAAGAAGGGCCTCGTCAATGAAAGTAAAAACTAAAATAAACGAATGGGATTATATGAAACTGAAAAGCTTCTGCACAGCAAAAGAAACTATTGACAAAATAATGAGGCAACCAACTGAATGGGAGAAGATTTTTGCAAACAGTGCCTCTGATAAGGGGCTAATATCCAAAATATACAAGGAACTCATGAAACTCAACAACAAAAAAACAAACAACCCAACTGAATAATGGGAAGAGGACCTGAAGAGACATTTCTCCAAAGAGGATATACAAATGGCAAACAGACATATGAAAAAATGCTCAACATCGCTAATCATCAGAGAAATACAAATGAAAACCACAATGAGATATCACCTCACCCCAGTCAGAATGGCTTTCATCAATAAGAGAAATAATAACAAGTGTTGGAGAGGCTGTGGAGAAAAAGGAACCCTCATACACTGTTGGTGGGAGTGCAGACTGGTGCAGCCGTTATGGAAGGCAGTGTGGAGGTTTCTCAAGAAATTACGAATAGAATTACCATATGACCCAGCAATCGCTCTCTTGGGTATCTACCCAAAAAATCTGAAAGCATTCCTCTATAGAGACACGTGTACTCCAATGTTCATTGCAGCTTTGTTCACGGTGGCCAAGACATAGAAACAACCAAAATGTCCTTCGATAGATGAATGGATAAAGAAGTTGTGGTACATATACACAATGGAATACTATTCCGCGTTAAGGAAAGATGATATAGGAGCATTTGTGACAACATGGATGGATCTTGAGAGTATAATGCTAAGTGAAATAAGTCAGACAGACAAAGCAGAGAACCCTATGATTTCACTGATATGTGGTATACAAACCAAAAAGAACAAGACAAACAAATGAGAAAGAAAAACTCATAGACACAGACAATAATTTAGTGGTTACCAGAGGGTAAGGGGGTGGGTGGTGGGTGATGAGGGTAAAGGGGATCAAATATATGGTGATGGAAGGAGAACTGACTCTGGGTGGTGAACACACAATGTGATATATAGATGATGTAATACAGAATTGTACACCTGAAATCTATGTAAATTTACTAACAATTGTCATCCCAATAAATTTAATAAAAAAAAAAGAAGGGCCTAGTTCAATTTGCACACCAGTCTTACTTCCAGACAACTATTGCGCCTCAATATATTTCAAGAGTACTTTAGGCACACTTTCCATTTCCTCAAACAGCTTATTAAAAAGATGTGTATTAGAGTTTCATGATTTAGTGAGGTTTTTGTTGTCATTGATGCTTGCTTGTTTTTTTTTCTGTAAGTGCATAGCAATGAAGAACATAATTACCTCCAGTAAAGGTTGGTGCCATTGCCTTGATTTGTAAGGTTGCAGCAGTTTTACCCACCATTATTTTTGCGTCATCAGTGCAAATGTCCATACAGTGAAAATGGCAAATAACATGTGAGAATTATTGTTAAAATAGTTTTGACCTCAAGAAGCTCTTGAAAGTGTCTTGGGGACTTTACTTTGAGAATCACTGACCTGAAAGGCAGGAAATATAGTAAGGTGGTTGAGTGAAGTCTCTGAGGTAGGACAGAGCCACTGGTAAATTTCACCTCATTCCTGATTCAACCTCTCTGTGCTATTGGGCAAGTTATTACTTAACCACTCCAAGCCCCACTTTCCACACCTCTAAAACAGAAATAATAACAGGTTTTACCTCACAGAGTTGTTCCATGGATTAAAGGAGATCACTTAGTACAGTGCACCACACACAGTAAACTCAACATGTTAACTATGATTACTAATACCTACATTACCGCTTCTTTTTTAGATCAAGAAGCAATGATGTGAGTAAATAAGAATATCAGCTGTATTTGTTGGAATTGGTTTATGCTGTAACAATCCAATCTTAGTTCTAGATTTCCTCTACGAATACAAGCTATATGAAGATAATGTTGTTTTTTCCTACTATGTTGTTGAGTACAAAGATGGGTATTTGCCCCTCGTACGCTGATTTGCAAATCCTTGTTTGTACAGTCAGTCATGAGAGATAGTTCTTGGTAGTTAGAGTTAGTGATGACAAGTGAGAGCTATATTTTGATTAGGACCCATGATCTCCCAATCCCTGATCTGCTGCCTGTCACATTCATGTGAGGGAAGTGGATATTACCAGTGGGTTACATGATAAGCAGAAAACTAGATCACAAGGAGTCACAGGAACCCCTTTTGCCTAAGGCCTAGGACAAACACAAGAAATGTCTTTCTTAGGATGTTTACTCTTGACCTAATCTCAGTCTTCCAGATTTTACCACATTGTGGAGAAAACTGAATTCAAGGAAATGGCCTCTAAGGAAAAACGGGGTACAGAGGGTATTTGCCTCAATAAAAGGGGTGAGGTTTGAGGTGTGTGTGTGCGTACGTGCACATGTGTGTGTATGTACACATACGTATATGTGTATATTGCCCTCTTACAAACAGGAATTTGGCAGACTCTAAGTGAGTGCTGGAAAACTCTAAGCTCATAGGCCCATCTACCTGATGTAAATGTGGGAAACAGGTGGGTCTAAGTCCGAGAAACACAGGCACACTGCACCTGCATATTTTACCCCTATGAATATTTTTTACTGTCTCAAAGAAATATGCTTGTATTTTTCTTGAAATCATAGGAAGTCTGCTTGGTCTATTTTTCTTTTTACCACTTTTACTCTTGATCTGAATATGAAAAAAAATCCAGCTCTTAACAAGAAAACAACAATGCAAGCTTGTTTATAAATAATATACGATATTTGGTCTCAGTGTTGGAAAAATAACAGGGAGTTTAAAATGAGAAGTGGTGCTCCCTATTTAAAGAGAGCACCTCCTTTTCACTGTGCCAAGTCGAGGCATGGACCCAGGAAGGCCACATCTTCCTATTTTCTTATTCAGGGTGGAAATCCAGATTTTTATATGAAATCTTCAAATGCCTCAAACTGGATAGGACAAACAAAATACGTTAGCGGGGTTTGCAGGCTGCCAATTTTTGGGTTTCTCCAAAGATATAATTTCATTGCCGGTGTACCTCATGGACCAATAAACTTTGTTCTTGTTTTATCTCTATCACCACCCATTCAGGGCAGGAGGGTGGGAACAGAGAAGAGAGAGCAGCCTTGATCTCCCTCTAGTGGTTAGAAAGTGCCAAAACAACTAGCTGAACATTATTGAAAACTTTCTTCTATGAGAAACTTACTAAAATCAGTAAAGCAGACTCTGGCTATTGTGTGTGACATGTGAACCACCTGGTGATTTTACTGTCAGTTCATATTTGATTCTAGGATAATAGACAACAGAATTAAGGAGCAGGTAAATCAGCTCAAGTAAGGACTCGAGACTTTGAAGACACAAGAGTTCTAGTTCTAGCCACCAGGAAAAGAGAAGAATCTAAAAAGTTGTGCTCTAACAGAAGGCAGGGCTAACTCTGTTGGCTGGAAGGTATAGATTGTGTTTTATGTGTATTGATAAGTATAGTCTGAAAGATCATCTGATCCACTAGACAGAGCAGTGTCTAGTAGTAGTTACTGGCTAATTTGATCTCTGTTTTAAGTATTTAATAGTAACTCAGGCACTTACTAATTAATGGAGAGCATCTTATATCCTTTTGTTTAGAAGCTTAACTTGAGGAAAACTTTTTAAGGTGGGAAATGGGATAAATTTTGCAATTTTGAAAAAATGAAATAAAATTTCAAATAGGACAGTAATATAGAGCTAATAAAGATTCTTGAGAAAGTTAAAAAATAGGTCTCATGGCAGCTTTTTTCATTTGGATGCCCATATTGTCTTAGAACACTGTCCCCAAGTATCATATGCTTGTAGCTCAAATGTCAACTTTCAAGGATGGTTCCCTCTGTGTACTCGTTTCCTTGCTGTTCTGACCTCCTTGACACACTCAGATAATTTAATGAACTGAAATACAATTGCTTTTAGAAGCTCAATACTTCATTATGTTATGTTTTTGTTTTCAAAACAGTTTTTGAGTTGAGAGTACATCAGCAAAATCAACCAAAAGAATGTGGATATTGTTACAAGGTCAGCTTTTCAGAAGCTGTAGGCAGCCATTATTGGCATTCTGTCAAACAATCACCACAGGCAGCAGGGCCATTCATGGGCAGTGAGTCAGCAGCTCTGCCAACACTAAATATGGTAACCCATTAATGTGCATGATAATAGGTACACATGCTCCTTCAGAAAGCATTGGAGAGAGGAAATATTTTATTTTTCCGGTTATTTTAGAAGTAAATCTGGATAGGTCATTAAAGCCCAGCTGTTAACTTGTGTATGTGTTTGTGTGTGTGTGTGTGTGTGTGTGTGTGCGCGCGTCTGTGTTAGAACCTAGATTAAAATATTTATACATATGGATTTCTTCTGTCAAGAAAAGCATATTCAGATTGGAAGCTGAAATATCAGAAGCTAGGCATTTCAAATGGAATGTTGTGCTAAGAGGGAGCCATGTTTTAACCCGGCTGTCCAGTCCAATAGCTGCTGGCCACATGTGCCTACTGAGCAGTTGAAATGTGCCTAATTCAAACTGAGATGTGCTCTAAGTGTAAAATTATGAGTATGTACTAAATTTCAAAGATACAGTACAAAAAAGAATGACTAACTCATTGATAATTTTTTATATTGATTACATGTTGAAATGATAACAGTTTTGATATATAGGGTTAAGTAGAATATAATTCAATTAATTTTACCTGTTTAATGTGGCCACTAGAAAATTTAATATTTTATGTGTTGCTTGCATTATATTTCAATTTTACAGTGCTGTATTAGAAGATATTTGATATCATTTCCTTCTAGTCTCTCTCTCTCTCTCTCTCTCTCTCTCTCTCTCTCTCTCTCTCTCTCTCTCTCTCTCTCTGTCTCCAGCATGCACAGAAGGGATAGAAAGGGGGCCATGGTAGTGGGCCATTTAAAAAATACAGGTTTCAAAATTCCATTTAAGGTACTGATTTGAAGATACCAGTTCTATATGCCAAAAAAAATTAATAAATATGGGTACAATGTAGGCTATAGCACTCAAAGACATCCTACCCTGAATAGCCAATAGACCTGGACTTCGGGTCGAGGAGTGAAAGGGCATTTGTCGTAGTTCATTTAATTCTGGCCATTTTACTAAGAATGAAAGGGCACTGCCAAAGATGCTGAGAAATGTTTTTCTCTTACCTTTCTCACAGAAGAACAAAGTGAGCTCTGTAGAAGTGAATTGGTGTAGTTTCCTGAACTATTCAGTTCTGTTTTAGAGTTGGATGCTCTCAAGAATTATTTGACTATGATGATCAAGACTGTATTATAACACAGAGCTAAAACTTTGACTTAATAAAGATTTTGATGAAAGCAAAATCTAGACACTAATTTGGCTCTTTAAATCAATCAATGGAAAACTGTAATTTCTAGATATGCCTGAATGTGGGGTGTTTTTTTTTTTTGGTTTTGAGTAGAATTTGGCACCACTACTAAATTATCCTCCTGAATTCTGACTAGTGTTGAGAAGTTTCTATCAGCCTTTCTCTAGAACATTTCTGTGTGCTCCATCCTTTTTAGTTTCAGTGCTTGAATCAGTTTCATTACCCATCTGCTTTTATCATCTTAGCCAACACCTACTTTAAGGACTTTGGGGTCCTGGAATCAAACAGACGCCAATTTGGGGTTCCAAAGTCACCCACCCCTTTTCCTTATGTTTCTCTTTCATCCACTTTAACTATTGACTTTAATTTTCATGAGCACAGCTGGAAAACAAATAGCTGAGCAGAGCTTTCATGAATGGTGGTTGGACCACTCTGAATGATTGTATAATGGTTATTCTAGCGATAAAAACATAGCAGTGTTCCTGGCTTCTGAAGTTGTTGAAAGAAAGGATGAAGTTCCTCAAATCTTTCTTCATTTAGAGCCATGCAGTGTCTCCCCTTCTTCCCAAATAAATAAATTTTCCCCTTCAAATCCATAAATTCAGACAGGTCTCTGGGGACCTCTTTTGGAGAATGGCTCATCATCCTCCCATAAAACCTCTTTCTAGTATTAGTCCTTCTCTAAATGGAAAGTGATACATATGAAATTTAGTGTACTCATTTAAAGTTATGGAAATATTTTAAAGAAAAATTAACAGGTTTACATTATAATGACTTTTCATATATTTTTCACACACGTTTCCTCGCTAAAAAAAGTTGAGTATCACATTGAGTGTTATAGTATGAATATTTTCATAAGGGATTAAAAATAGACAAATACTTTTACCACTCTTCAGGGTAATTGTTTCTTAATCCTTCCTGTTTAAACAATGAAAGGAAATTGATTTATACCATATTTCATTTTTTGACATTCTTTTGTTTTTAAACCTAAATTCTTTACAAGCATTTCTGAGCAATACCAAAACAAAACAAACAAAAAAACAAAACAAAACATCATCTGTATTTGGAAGATACACAAAAGGAAGAAAAGTTTAAGGAAGCTAGGACAAGCTTCCAGCCATTTGTGGAATAGCAACCTTATATTATCTAATTCCAATGACTGGGATTATAAAATGTTGAGCAAGATTATGCAGATATGGAAGGATTATCTAAAATAGACTAGTGACTTCATTTCAATAAATATTTAGATAACTGCCTCACAGTATTGAATAAAACATTGCAACATCTAACAATTAGAATTTTACCTTCTTTTTAGTCTAGATTTTATCACCAAGAAATAAAATAAAAATAAGGAATCCTATTTTTTCTAAGATTTTATAGGCTGTTCACGAAACTCCTGCAGGGTCACCCAACAAAGAAAGGCCACACCATTGAAGGCTGTAACATCTAGAAAATGTGGTTTGGGAAACCTGATAGGGCTCGGAGGGCTTCGATGTGAGAGTTTTTAAAAAGCAACTTCAGATTGCTCCCTGACCTGGAAGTTCAGGAAGAAAGGGGTAAATGGTGATTGGCAGTTCATCTCAAGTCTTTTTAGTGCCCCATGGTCAATAACAGAGGAAGCACAGTGATACAATTCTCAAACATTTCATGTAAGAAGAGCCCCTCTATTATCTGAATGTGATTCCTAGCAGGACAATGTGCAGAAGATAAAACCCAAACGGTGTAGCCTTCCCGGGCTTAACCAAGATGCATCGTTTTAATAAATGGCTTACTTCACCTTTTCTAGGATTGACAGTCTGTGCTTAGTGTTTCACA
Organism: Rhinolophus hipposideros; assembly: GCF_964194185.1. NCBI lineage: Eukaryota > Metazoa > Chordata > Mammalia > Chiroptera > Rhinolophidae > Rhinolophus > Rhinolophus hipposideros. Next base: position 31,661,854 of record NC_138063.1, read on the forward strand.
ACACTAAAATCAGAAATAAAATTGTAATTGTGTCTAATTAAACAAGTAAAAGGAACTTATAACTGTGTTTATAAAAGGAACTTATAAACTGTGTTAAAATTTGATAATGACATAAGCTGTCCTGTAATGGGATTCTTCAAACCATGGAATTAATTTCAAAAACATTAAGTCCATTCATATAACTTGATTCTTTCATTTGCAGCAAGAGAAACAATGACAATTAAATATCACTCTGTGTGTGTATTGGGTATATAAATAACTGGTGTGCGTGTGCGTGTATAAAGCCTCCCTCATTTTGTTCTTTTAAGGGTAGAATGTGAAAGTTGATAAGTGTGAGATTTAGGTAAAAATGATGACTTCATTTCTTTGTATATATGAATATTGACTTTTTTCTCAGTCTGTCTACTCCATGACAAGACTGCAAGACGATTTAAACTCCAAAAAATGAGAATTTTCAATTATATCAAGACTTTTGATTAGAAAAATACTTGGGCAATCTAATTTCCATAATTTGTATATTATTACTTATTAATAGTAAGCCTAAATTTTTTTTTTAATGAGGGCTCAGCTCACAGTGGCCCACACGGAGATCAAAGGGGCAACCTTAGTGTTATTAGCACCACGCTCTAACCAACTGAGCTAAATGGGCACCCCAAGAAAACATAATTTAACCTGAGTAATGACCTTTTGGATGTTTTTAGAAATTAATAGCTATAAAATTTCTGAGATAAAATATGAAAACATATAAGAAAATAAATAGTTGAATGGGCAAAAGTCACGAGTCTGCACATATACCGGGGGTGCCCCAAAAATGTATACACAGGACTTGTATTCATCTTTTGTTATTGGTATATACTGAGCATTACAATTTTAATACAGGTTTTTTCCTTCCTTAAAATGTGTATACATTTTTTTGGCACCCTCTGTATGTGTTTTCCTTCTCATTTAATAATAGTTAATAAAGATGAACATAATACTCAGAAACACTGACCTGCAGAGCTATGCCTTTAACCACTGTTGCCTTTGTCAGATAAAGTTAAGCACATAGGATTCTGAGCACATATAAGCAGGAAATGATGGTGTGGGTTAGGGGAGAGGAGGCCCTGGCGGGGGTGAGCTGGGATGGTGATCATCTGAGTTATGCGAGGATGATGTTCATTTTACTCTTACTCCAAAGCACCACCAGTTGTGTAAGAGAGAGGGAGGAAATGATTTCCAATCACTGACCCAGAGAGCGCCATGGATGGGTGGGAGTAGTTTGGGAAGATCACCTCTTGAATCCAGCAGTTTACTTGCCTTCCTACCTAGATTGGGGTTTTCTTTTTTGCCTGGCTGAATAAAACAATATCATATGTTGCCAGCATGCTAAACTATTCTGAAAAAATTACAAATATAAGTAAAATAATTCCTCAATATTATATATATATACACACATATATATGTGTGTGTGCCTGTGTATGTGTGTGTGTGTATACGTATATGCATACATACGTATATATACATGTATATGTATATATATACACACACACACACACACACACACACATATATATAATTTTTTTGGAGTTATACAGTCAACTTTCTAAATATATCCATTGAGGACGATTATACCGCATGGAAGTTAAATTTCAAAATGTTCTGAATTTTTGGTTTGGAATAGGAAGTTTATTTTCAGAATGTGCCCAAGAGATTAACTTTCACAATGAAACTTTCTTCCAGCTAGTATTAAGGTTACCTCGTGTACTCTGGTGATACAATTGTACAAGATGCAGGAGTACAGCATAGCGACCTGAGCACGGGATTATGGTTATTACTTATTTTCTCTAAGGTAGTTCCTCACCTGTAATATAAGGATATAACAGTGCTTACCTAGAGCAATCAATCTAGGATTGATTTAGATAATGAATGCATTGTATCTAGCACACAGCATCACCCAATAACTGGTAACTACCCTAGGATTACTAACCAAGGTACGAGGGAATATTTACATAGAAATGGGGCACAGGACATTTCTAAAGAGTCATTTTGTAAGTGAAAATCTCCTCCCTGTCAATTCGTTACAGCTCTATTATGCCAGCTATTTGAGAATATCACTAATCCAGCTGGGAACACTGTTGACCAATCACAGAGGAGACAGGTGAATGACGGAGGCCACCTGACCTTGGCGAGCCAACACTCTACCCAAGACTTCCTTTCAGAAGAATACTCTGAATGCAGCCTTTAGCAGATTATCTGAAACGGCCTTCTGATAGCTGACAAGGAAAGTCCTCAAACTGTTTTACAGTTTCAAATAAAGCTCAAACAGCGTTAGCAAGCATGAGCAGGTGCAAGCAGGCTGAAGTGTGCACTGTGTCATCGGCAGACAGGCAGTAGCATGGGTTTCCAGTTCAACACCGCCTGATATTTCATCATGGATTCCTCAGTGGTATTTAAAAATTATTTACAATGTTATTGATTATATTCCCCAAATTAACTTTCGTAACCCCGTGGCACTCTTGTGGTTACTGACTGCTTTGTAAAGATTTTGTAGGGTATCCGATGGACACTTGTCTCATTAGGGAGACCACCTCAGGGATGATGTAGATGCCTGATCACTGCACTGTACACCTGAAGCTGAAGTTGAACAATAATGAATGTCAACTACAAGTTTATGTATATATATATATATATATATATATATGTATATACTTACATATATATGTATATACTTACAAGAAGCGGAGTACAGCATTAGGAATAGAGACAGTGGAAATGTAATGGCTCTGTGTGATGTCAGAGGGATAGTGGATGGGGAGAGAGATGTTGACACAGTGTGAGGGATATAAATGATAAACGTCTAAGTATTATTTTGTTTTGCGCACCTGAAACTAAAAAAAAAAAAAAAAAGAATACAACTGGCAAAAAACACACAAAACAAAACTCTTTAGTGTTACATATTTTTTCCCCTTCTCGTTTTATTCAAACAGATCATTAGCACACTAGAGAGAATCAAGCCTCGACTAAAGCATTCACAGTGGAGACAATCAGGATTCAACTTCAGTATTCACTGGGAATCACAGAACCTGCCAGAAGTACAATTGATGTGCCTAGGAAATGCAGAAGTAATCACTAAAAATGCTAGCTGTAAACCCATCCAGAGAGCTGTAAAACTGAAAAGCTAAAGGCAAGACAATTTTACTTTTAGTAACCAACAGGTAGAAGTCTACTCTAGTTTTCTTCTTTTCTGATTTACCATGATTTTAAGAATACACAAAGAGCATGAATAAATACATAGTACGGAACTGACAGAGGTGACACAGTTTCAAGTACTTGAGATGCGTAATCCTTCATAAAATATTATTTACCAATGGGGTTTTATGTAAACCTTGGAATCTTGTAGGAAAGTGATTTTTTAGAGAAATTGTACTAGATTCAGGTTTAATCACTTTGAAACTAATAATTTAATTACTCTGCTTGGCAATGTGGGTCATTAAGAAGTACCCAAATAAAGTTATTACTATCTATTTTCAGAAAATGTATTCATTCATACTTATATTTTTTATGAACATTGCAGCTCCTAGACTAATGCAAGGTTATGAGCTCTGGAAAATACAATGATAAATTAGACCTGGACTCTCTCTGTCCCCTGTAACATGAGATTTTGTAGGGGTGTCAGACTCATGAAGTAATTAGCTATAATGCTGTATCAAATGTGGCGAGAGCCACGGAGAGATACATTTAGGATATTAGGACTTTAGAGGATGAAGAAAAGTGGATGAGATTATTCCAGTTGGGGCATCTGGAGGACTTCACAGAATAAATGTCACTTAAAAGTAGCATGGCTCCCTCTACATGCTTACTAAACATTTATCAAATGAATGAATGAATGAATGAATGAATGAATGAATGAATGAATGAATGAATGAAAAGACATTGAAGGGGTGAATACTCGCAATGCCTGGCACATATATCAGTTACTCAACAAATGCTTCCTGAACTGAACTGCAGAATTTGAGGACATTCCAGTCAAGGAAATGAGCAAACACCTGGGCATGTCAGAACAGTGGGTAGGGTTATGTGGGGAAATAACAGGAAAAGAAGCTTGAAATGGTGCATGGGGCCAACTCACGTAGAATTTAGCAAAGGGGGCTGGATGGTAATAAATGGATGAAGTGAAGCCATTGACTGTTTCACAGCTATCACCTGGTATATCATATCATATCATATCATATCATATCATATCATATCATATCATATCATAAGACCTGGTCTTAGATTATAGTAAAATAAGACTGGGTCTTATATTAATTTTTGCTCCAAAAGACGCATTAGAACTGATTGTCATGCTAGGTCTTATTTTCAGGGAAACATGGTATATGATGTATCTAAAGGGAATAGTGGGGTAGCTGTATAAAGGCAGCCTAAAAAAAATGGGCTACTAGAAAGAAGATGTGAAGGCTATAAATCTTTGAATGATCTGAAAAGCTGACAACAGACTTATCCACTGAAAAATCCACTGAAACTTCGAAGAGGTAAGTTTAAGATCCATAAAAGTTTGTACTAATGAAGAGTAGGTTGAAAATAGAAAACAATTTAACATTCAAATGACTCATGAGTCATAGAACTGAAACAAATTACTAAAGGACATTAGGACTTAGAAGCAAATTCTTAATTTGAGTAAGAAGAATAACTACATTCTATCATAACATATCTCCTGGTGTCACTATAATAGAAAAAAAATAAGTTTTTAACAGGACCGAGAGTCTGATTCGATGAACTCATTTTATGTTTTTTACTGACATTAGAACAGATATTCATACACACTCAACTGTAGCAGCTTTTTCATACAGGCCTATTACAGTGTCTGTATGCTCAATCAATGTTTGTTGAGTACTAAGAGAGTGACCAGGGGTGTCACAGACTAAGCACCTGAATTTTCATTCTATTTTGAGGCAGAGACATTGGCTCCAAATCCAAAAGATGATTAAGAGCATCTAAAAAGGAAGGGATCTAATTACCACCATTACTATAAAAAGACTGTGTCTCAAGGAGAGAATAGGAGCAAAGCAGGTGTGTACAAATGGGGAACACACACGCGCGCGCGCTTCTTTCACTCTTTTTAGTTTGATTCATGTAACTGGAACTTCACAGTTGGAGTAGAATGAAGAGTTTACTTGACTCATATTTTTTTTTGCTTATAGTTCATTTTTAGTGTTTTGGCAGTAAATCCAGATGCTTGGAAGGTCAACTATTTCTCTTCAAACATTGCTTTTAGGATCTGAAGATTTTCATTTTCTGTGCCAGGTGCCTGAAAGTAGTGTAATCAGAGATCTGCTTAGCTCATCTGGGCAATAGGGAATCTTAAAAAAAAAAAAAATGTTAAGACGCCTTTGACTCTCAAGTTCTCCTGTGTAATTGATTTTATCTAAAACTTTGAGTTCTTTTTTTTTTGGTAGGGTGAGAAGTACCATTTTTTAGAGTAGTGAGGTATGCAAATACCTGCCTGGAATTATAAGTAACACCTTGGAATTTGAAAGCAAGCTTTATGCCATTTTTATATTCCTATCCTGCTCCCACATACAAACTAACATCAGAACAACAAAGTGAATTTACAACGTTCTCTCAATTTCATATGACTGCTTTGTACCACATATAGCACCACCTTGGAGTGAGGTGGCTATATGTCAGGAAAGAGCAGGATGAAACAAAGAAATAACTTTAAAGATGTTTTGGAAAATTGTTTCTAAAAGAATGGGGCACATATCAAAGAGAAAGTGAGCAAAATCCTAATAGACATGAAATGAAAAAATAAGGTTATAAATATCAATGTGCTTGGCAGAAACAATCAAACATTTCTTTGTAAAAATCATGGTTCCCCTAGTTCTTTTTCTCTAGAGATTGCTAGGCCACCAAAGAATTTTATCTGCTGAATTATAGCTCAAAATAGCACATTTTGGGTGAAAATTATTCAAATAAACTATTTAAAATTGAAACATTTAACACATGTAAATGTCATTGCCAGAAGAGTACCCAAAATGAGGCTCTATCTTTAGAATGAGGGAGGGAATCTACCGGATGTATTTCACTGATTGTGGGTATAATGTCCCTGCAGGGAAGCTGCCCAGGCTTCACAGCATTCTTATTTATTCACAGCAGCCATTTTGCAGACATATCAATTCCCAAGATCATAATATTCCTCTGTCCATATAATCTTAAAAGCTGATTGATAAACACTAAAATAGCCCTCCTAATTCCTCTGGGAAATCACTATGATGTCCCTTTTCAAGATGATAAATACAGACAGAGATCAATTTGCAAGCCAAGAACGAATGGGAAGAGGGAGGAGAGCAGAATGGAATTCAGGAGCATCAAATTTCTAGTCTTCTGTACAGAGTGTTCTTATCTCCGAAGAAATTCTAATAAAGGCCTAGACCATTATAACTAACTCTGACATAGTTAGTTATTTGCTCCATTGGCTTTAAGGATCAAATTCTAACATTATTACAATACCTGGATTACTTCCTAAAACATTAAATTGAAAACTTAAAATGGAACCAATGGTACCACATTAAGAAGATATTAAAGATGGTTCAAAGTTTACCTTTGAAATTTTTTTATGGGTAAAATAGTTGGATGGTAAAGATAAAGATATATTTACATATACACACAGATAAATACAAACACTGCACTATAATTATGCAATTTACCTAATTAATTTCTTGAAGACAAAGAGAAACAGAAATACAACATAGTATGGAGTGAGTTTTGAATAATCCCAAGAATCTGGCCAAAATTTAAATGCCTGTTATTTGACTGATTTTTGAGCAAATCTTCAGAGTTGGGACAAAGTTTCTAAAAGAATCTGAAGGAAAAATAACAGTAAACATCTTGAAAGGTCTAATTTTAATGGCAGCACAGTCATTTGTAATGATATTTCAAAAAGAATAATGCAATATAGAACCAGAGGACTTTATTGCCACAAATGTCCATCTACCTCAATTTTCTTTACCTACAACATGTACTTCAAGTCCCTCCATCTGCTCTGCCTCCAGCTGGTTCTGAACCACTGCTCAGGTTTAGTCATCTCATTTGGAGGCTTTGCAATAGTTTCCTAACTAGTCCTTCTGCTTCTGCTCTTACCCCACTTCAACTCATTCTTCACAGAAAGATGGAATGATATTTTAAAATAAAAATATGATCACATCACCTCCTTTCCTTCTTTACACTTTCCACTGGCTTCCCATTGTGCCTTCAGGAAAGACCCAAAGGCTGAACTTCTCATAAAATCCTTGCCTGCTACAGTCCTTGCCTACTTTGCCATTTCCACCCAGCCCATCTGGGTTCCTATCATGTTGACCTTCTTTTAGCTCCTTAAATGTACCAATCTCTTCCCAAATCATATCCTTTGAACTTAGTATTCCTTCTGCCTGTAAAATTCTGTCCACTATCCAATTCTTCTCTTTGCTAACCCTTACTCATCCTTCAGGTTTCAATGTTGATATTATTTCCTCAGAAAGACCTTCCCTGGTCAACCAAAATTTAGACTCCCTGACTACTTTCCTTCATAGCACCTACTCTTTTCTATCATATATTTTCATTCACTCATTCATGCTTTTTGTCATGCATACATTCAACAATTTTTGTTGTGCCCCTGCTATGCACCAAGCACTGTTTTAGGTGCCAGAGATGCATGGTCCACACTCTCATGTAATGCATCATACACTTATTTTTGTGTTTATTTGATGTCTGTCTTTTAGACTGTGAGCTCTATGACACCAAATAGTACAAAAGGTAAAAAGATTAGTACCCGTTAAATTTTTCACAATTCCTTAGTGACAAAGCCAACCAGCAGGTTTCCAGCAGGTAAGAAGCCAGTTTCCAGCAGGTAAGTGATTTTCCTTATTTTTAGGAAATAGTAGGAATGGCAAAGAGCACTAGCTTTCTCTTCTTCCTGGGAACACAGCTTTATTACACTTGTCAGATTTCCTTGCAGTTAAGTCATGTAATTAAGTTCTAGCCAATGGAATATGAACAAAACTGATATGAACCACTTTCAGTTCTGCCCCTATAAATCTTCCTTGTTTGCTCATCTATGCTTTCCCCTTACTGTTGGCTGGAAAGAGAGGGCTCTGTAGTGTAAAAGGATGGCAGTGTTATAAGATGAAATGGGCCTGGTTCTCTGAATCAGCACATGGAGGAAAGCCACCTATTTACCAAGAATGCTTCCTGAGACTGGTACATGAAAGAGAAATTCGGGGGGGGGATTTATTTACAATATAGCAACTACTACTATCTAAGTAATTTGCAATATATGTGACTTTTCTACAATCTTTAGCATTTAAGGATATTAGCCCAAATGGCCACTGTGCATTATCCCCATTTTGAATCCTGGAGTATTTCCTAAAGCAGGCCATTAGACAGGTCCACTTATATTCACATTCAGTCAAATGAAAATCATAGGTCCACCTTAATTCCTCTTAGAATTCTGTGAACCTCTTGAGCATAAAACTTATCAAAGTCAGATAGAGATCTATATAGATCAATAGCTTGAATGTTTTTTCTATGCTTTAAAATAAATTTTAACATGAAATTTGGTACTTCTGATGTCCTATTGCTTATAAAATAAAAATAGTCTAAAATGGCCACTTTATCCCAGACGTTGACTTGTGAATCAAGTGGTTAAAAGTTAAAACTTGTGATTATTATGCAGTAAATTAATGTAGCTAATTTGAACAACATGGGTTGGAACTGTGAGGATCCACTTATACACAGATTTTTTTTCAATAAATATACAGTTGGCCCTCTATATCCCTGGTTTTAAATACACAGATTCAACCGACCCCTGATCGAAAACAGTATTTTTGATCCACAGTTGAAAATCTGAAGGTGCGGAGGGCCAACTATATGCATTGTTCTATGCCATTTTCTGTTAGAGAATTGAGTAGACATGTATTTTGATATTCACAAGGGGCCTGGGACCAATCCCACAGATACCAAGGGAGGACTGAAGTTTTGGGGGAGTCAAAGGTTAAATGCAGATTTTTAACTATGCAGGAGGCAGCATTCGTGTTGTTCAAGGGTCAACTGCAATTTGCTTAAAAGTCCAAACTGATTTTTGGACATTATATAACCAACCCTAGACATAAAATATACTTTTTTTTTTCACAATGAAGTGCAAAATATGACACATATGGTTTCTTTATTCTTTATATGAGCTATATCCTTCTACTTTTAAAACTGTCAAGTTGAAAATGCTGAGATCTAAAAGAAGTTCATTGGTAATCCTAAGCATAAATACATTTTGAGTTTAGTATAGATGAGTAAGAGATAGAAATTTAAGTAACGTGCCCAGTTTTTCACTGTAATTTTTCATCGTCTAATGAGGAATGATTTATAGTTATTTGGGTCATTCTGATGTAACTTATACAATGATCTTTTAAGATACTGAATTAAACGGTAAGGGTTTTTGAAAAATCAGGAAACACCATCAAGCATTCCTCAAAATAACAACAAAAAAAGATAACTATGCAAATATATATCCAGTCAATGCAATTAAATTGATCAGTTAATAACATAAATAGGAAGGGGTGGGATGCCTGGGATGTGTGTCTCCACTTCTGTTTCTTGATCTCTGGATTAGATTAAGGGAGTAGGGGATGGAAATGTGCCTAGAGGAAACAATAAATGAGACCCAATATTTCACAACATAGTTACAAGACTAGGAAATGAGTTCAGGAGTAGAAAATGATGCTAGCCAGCTTCTACACAGTCAATGCAGCCAAGGAAAATTCAAATTATTTGCTTTTTCCCCTCTTTCGGCCTAAAGACACAGTGGGAAACTAAAGGGATTTTCCCTTTGCTCCAGTAACATCGATTTTGTGTGCTTGCTCAAAGGCAATTCCTGGTCTAGGAATTCCAACTCCTCCAAGCACCGAGTCTAGTGCATGCACACAACATCCACATAATCTGATCCCTTCTTGAGGTCTATTCTTTACTGTCAACATATGGAGAGATATATTTGCAGATTATTCTATGAACAGAAAAATCTAGAATGGAGAGAGCCTGCTGTATTCTAAAGTTAATACCCCTTTAACAAAGCTTAAAGTAATTTTCCACCTTGTCCAGTCAACATTAATTCTCAATTACCTGCCCACACTACAGGGTGAGATTAATAACACTCTGAGCCATTTCATGAATAAGCTCAAAAACCCATATGCAAATCTTATTAACAATAAACAGCACTGCCCTAGTGGGTATATCCAGGGTTTACTCTAAGTGCATAATATTGAGGACAACAAACACCTGTAAAATCACACTATTCATCTAAGTGCTTCACATAATGTAAAAGTCTCCAAAGATCTTCCAGAAGTAGAATCTATAGGCTAGTGCCTGGCTTTATGATAATCTCTATTTCTAAGATGACAACTCATACCTTATGTCAAAAAGCTATGTAATCAAGAAGTTTGAGAAACATAGGAAAAGACTGAATTTTCTTCCAGTGTGAAGGTGATCATAATTAATATATCTAGCTCACAACTTCACAAATGTGTACTTGGAACTCATAAAGGACAATTACAAGAATACATTTACCATTTGAAAATAAATTCAAATACTTAGCATAGATTAAAATGTGTTCTCAAGTACAAGGAACATTAGAAGGAATGTGATGAGCTGTTTAGAATCTTATGTCTTTTTATATTTACTGTAATAAAGGATTCATTGTGTAAAGGTCTACAGATTTTGGCAAGCTACAGCAATACTAGGAAACATTAATGCCAGATACATTTTATATCCATATTAGGCTGAAGAAAAAAAGACTGGTTGAAGTGACCTGCAAATTATGGGGCTTTTTTACTCAAAATTTTTATAAAACATCAGGGATGTTCTCTTCAGATTAGAAAGTGAGGTGCTAAATTGTGTATTTCTAGAATACTCCTGATGATTACAAGTACACCAATCAACAGTGACTAAATCAAACATGTAACTTAAAAATAAACTTAGAGATGTTTCAGTGATTACAAAGCCTGCAAGAGCCTTCAAGCTCCCCAGTAGGATTCAGGATACATTTCAGTCTGTCATTCCAAAAAGTCTTTGACCATGTTTAACCTAGAATATTTAAAGTTATTTTATTAGCTGCCATGTAACTGTATTCACTATATATACCTCAACTAATAAATACAAAGACTATGAATAGTTATGAATAATTAATGTTCACAAGAATATCCTCTTGATAATAATATAGTCTACTCCAAAAGCTCCACGACTCATTCAGCTCTGTGACTACTTGGACCCTCTACTTTCTTTCTTCATAGTTCACTCTCTCAATATGTATATGTATTTCCACTACTTATTAAGAATTCCACTAGAGGGTGAATAGGACAGTGAAAGGATATGAATAGACTAGGATCTGCTGAGGGAAGGCTGATATTACTAACCCAGAAGAGGTTTGGCTTTATTTGTGCATTTGAAACATCCTGTGTCATTTCTGTTTCTGTTATCCCCCATAATCACTTTGGCCGTGATAACAGTAATGAATAATTTAGAGAAAACAATCTAACATGCATTGAAGATAGATGTACTATGTGACGAATTGTAGAGTTTTGTTCGACAAAACTGGCAATTTAGGCTTGGGTTACAGCTTACAATGTTTACAGGTATATAAAGGTAATGCTTGATGCTATATGGGGATTTAACAAATTGTGTAATTGAGGAATATGCAATCTGATTGCTGTGAATTATATAACAATAATTTTTATTAAGATTTCATATTGGCAACTAGTACTAAAATACAGAGCAGAAAACATAATCCTAGTTTTTAAGAAAGACAGTTTGTATCATTTAATCTAAAATATGTTTAAGAACAAAATTGGGATAATGGTCATATACTTCTGGCCAATGGCCTAGATAATGAAACTGGATCTTGGTGAGATTGATGCCATCATTTCTATTTCACCTAGTGAATATACCCTCAAAACTTCTGCAGAGAATAATAAATAATAAACAGATTTCATTAAAACCATGAAATGTGTGGAAATGAAGGCAAATCAGAACTGAGCCAATTAGCACATTGATGATAGATCTCTTGTCATACTGTATTTAAGCTCAGAAGCTGGGGATAGGCTACTGTCATCAAGTGATTCTTGTACATTCTTGTCACAAAATAAGAATGTGCTAATGCAAGTCACTTACTTCTTAAAGAGTATTAATTTTAAAAAATCATGCATTCTGCTAATATTGATATTTCAAAATATTTGGGGCACATGTCTTACCATGATGAGAAACTATGGGTTCTGATTGTGGTTAAAAGCACCAGCGGTAAACGCAGGTGAGGCCCAGAGGGGCTAAGCACCATGGCATATCTCGCCACTCTGCTTTTAAGCCACATACTCACTCTACCCACTAAAGGTTGGCAATGTCCCCAAGAGAAAAGAATGTTACCAGAAATAGTCACCAAATTCCTTTTTTTTTCCCCCTAGTCACAGCCGCCAGGCCAACCTAATATCCCGAGATGTTTTGTAACAGCCTGTTGCTGAATTATGGAATGCTAGTGATTGGTATGGATTACAGGTTAGTGTTCGACAAGCTTGGGACAGGAAAGCACTGCTGTGGCATTTCTGGGAGGGTTTAAGGCAAAGAGACTTAGCATTGGAGCCAAGGCAACACGATTCCCCAGGAAAGCCAGCCTGAAGTAAAGTGGAATGTGCAAGCTGTTTTCCTGTCGGAAGACTGAGTTCCCGCTATTAAGGTGGTAAGATTGTATACTTGAATGGCATTCAAGAGTTTTAAATAGTGATAAAAGGTGCTCATTCTCAAGTCAGTAGACTCTCTCAGAGCCACAGGGAATACTAACATGGAGGGTGAGAACTGCCTAGAGAAAGCCAGCTTCTATGTGGGCAACCCTGAAGGGGACCCCAGTGTAGCTCCAAGTGCCTTTGTTCTGGTTCTGGGGCCAGTTTTGATTTTACTCTAGAATGCGTCTGAGGACTCCCAGAATGCCTCGGTTGCCCCTCACAGACTTTCTGTTGTTGTGGAAAATATGTGGTGAGACCTTTATTGGAAAGTTTCTGCCAATTGCTGTATTACCTCATATCCAGTTGGTCATCAATATATCTTACTTGAAAGGCAGTTATAAGTAATACAGTAATAAAACGAGAATTTTGAATATAATACAACCTCTTTATGGTGATGATGCTAGGAACAATATGAATGCCTATTTAGTGGGTTATGGTTTGCCAGGACTTTGCTCTATGTAACTGTTTTTCAAGGATAACTATTTAAAACTCAGCATACCTGAAACTACACAATGTAATCTATTTCATTTGTTTTTTTGGTACACAATGCTTTCTGTCTTTGCTTTCTGACTGTTCTCTCCACCATTCAACTCTAAGCTGCAGTCTCTTATATCAACTTATTTACATTAAAATAAAATGTAGAACCAAAGAGAGAACTCCTCAATCCTGTTCTACCCAAGGCACAGTATTTGGTTATCTGGGACACATTTTTCACAGCACTGATATTTGATGGGAAGGAGGGGGCTGAGTTGAGGGATTGGGGGAATTCCTCCAGAAAAGAATCTCATGCTATTAGAGGATGGATTAGCTAAGCAAATTACTAGTAATGTTCCTTCTACCTGGAGAAGACAAAACTCAAGAGAAATATGATTGTCGCTGTCAAATACTTAAACGGGCTATCATGTAGAGGGGAGACTGGGTTTGTTTAACGAGTTTCCAGAGGGAACAATAAAGCAGAGGGTGCAAGGTCTGGACATAATAAACTGAAGAGCTCATTCAGAGTCGTTATGAAACATCCTGGGATGCCCGCATCAGTGGTGAGTTCCGAGCACTGGAATGAATCATTTTCCAGGACTAAATTATATTAATCATATGCCTTGCCCATCACATATTATTCAATAAATGTTAATTATCACACAATTAATAATTATACTTGTTTTTAGACAAAGGATTTGATAAATAACTAATAAGTTCCTGCAGATTCTATGATTTGATAGATAAAGTCTTACCATCATTGGCTTAGGTTCACATATTATCTACTCTGGGTTCTAGCAATCTTCTAGGAGCTTTTTATTTTAATATTTATATTAGTAGTAAAATTTATTATATATTATCACATCAATTATTTGATTATGAATGAAGTCTTTATCCCTAGCCTAGATATATATATATATATATATATATATATATATATATACATATATATATATTGACAATGTCTAGTAGAGTTTCAAACTCCTTCCTAAAACACAAACAAAAAATATACACACACAAAAAACAAAATTAGTCCTCCATATTCAATGAAAAACAGCTAGAAGTCCACAGGAAAACAGCAAACCTTTGTTTGAAGAATAATTTTTGAAATTTTAATGTGAAAACAGAGAATAGCTAGCCAGTGTGGGGTAGGCTAGGTAAAGGCTGGAAGGAAGCTAAGCTCTGGCTTGATTTGTATAGATGAAGCAAACAATCAGGCTGGGCTTAGGTGAAAATAACAGGAAATATCTTGGCAGTTGGAGAAAGCATGGTGCTAGAGAATCTGGCAATAAGCAAGAGGTCTAGAAAAATTGGTAGGAGTATCAAGGGTTACCTTGCTAACCTTGGTTCAGTCATCAATTCAAATGAAGACTGCAGCCAAGAAAACAAGAGGAGGCTGAGACTCAGAAGGGCAGCAATGGAAGAATTAGGAAAGATCACCAAGAGCAAGGATGTGTCATTACAGACGAAGGCTAAGATCATCCACATACTCGTATTCCCAATTACTATGTACGACTGTGAATGCTGGACAGTGCAGAAAGCTGAAAGGAAAAAAAATGATTCATTGGAAATATGGTGTTGGAGGAGACATCCATAGAGGAGAGATCCTCTATGGACATCCTGGATGCCAGAAAGATGAACAAGTGGGTTTTAGAGCAAATGAAGCCTGAAACATCACTGGAGGCAAACATGACAAAATCGAAGCTGTCCGTCTTTAGGTACATCATGAGAAGGCAAGGTTCTTTGGAAAAGACAATGCTGGGAAAAATAGAAGGCAGCAGGACAAGAAGACTAAATATGAGATGGATTGACTCCATAAAAGAAGCCATAGGATAAGTCTACAGGAACTGAGCAGGGCTGTTGAGGACAGGACATTGTGGACATACCTCATTCATAGGGTAGCCAGGAGTCAGAGCCCACTCGGTGGCACATAATAGACATATACACACTTGTACCTAGCGTGTGGCTTGAATTATAGTAGCATTTAACAAATGTTTATAAAATGAATGAGCAAACAAATGAACAAAGTCTGCAACTTGGCAGTGGGGGTCCTTGTCATGGGTATTTGGTCTTTTTGACTAGGCTGCAGTTCCCATGAGAACAGGGATAGAGAGTGGCAAGTATGACAGGGACCAGTTACTGGACTTGTGGCACCAACGCAGGATAAAACCAGGACAATTGTCTAAATACCAAGGAGATAGAACTGTAAAACTTTAGATATACCTTGGGCAATGTTACCTTGGGCAGGGAGCTGCTGCTGTTGGGAGAGGTAATGAAATGGTCTGCAATACAAAATGGTGTTCATAATATGAAAATATAAAAAGGATTATTATCTCTGATTGTCCCCCAACTGCAGTTAAGAGCTGTTTCTGACAGAGTTGGAAACTTAGACCAGCGGAAATTTGCATCAAAGGCTCTCATTCGGACTTTAAAAATATCATCTTTTATACCTTAAAAGTTAGTTTATTTTCAAGTATTCACTGGGCTGTGCAGAAAACAGTCTCTGAACCATTATCCTAATCCCATCTCAGTAAATGTCAGGGACATGTGTTCAAATAAAACAGGACAGAAATTTAACATAGGCCCTATTTGTAGTTGTTTGGCCCCAAAAGACCTAGCATGGTTTAGAAAGCTGACAGAATGGAGCCGGTGCTGTCACACAATATCCTGTTGATATTTGCCAGTCCATCGGCAGACCTTGCAGTCTGCTCTTCATCTCCAAGCAGGGAGAAATGCAGAGACTACATGGGAGCAGAGGGAGAATAAGATCTCAAACACTTACACCCACTGTAACTTTAACTTAACCTGTAGCTCTTTCCGTCTGAGAGCTGGAGTAGGTCAAGGAAAGCCAGGTAGATACTTTGAGCATGAATCATTTGAATCCATGTAGGTCCATAAAGGTCTTTGCTGGAATGAGTTTTTGCATTACTATGCCATTTACTAATTAGAGGGAGTACTGTTTTAGCAGTGTTTGGGGATGTAAGAAAACTTGAAGGTGAAGTCCCTGACTACCTTATTTAAACAGGCCCCTCCTCCATCATGTCCTGTCACTTTACTTTGATATTACCAGAAATTATATAATTTATCTTTTTCTTCTTTTTTTTTAGCCCAATCATATGCAAGTTCCATGAAAGGAGGGATGAGGCCAGTGGATCTCAACCAGGTTGATTTTTCTGTCCCTCCCCAGGGGACATCTGGCAATGTCTGGAGACATTTTTGGTTGTCACACTGGGTAGGGGGGTTGCTACTGGCATCTTGTGGGTAGATGATAGGAATGCATCCTACAATGCATTGGACATTTCCTATCACAAAGAAGTATTTGTCAAAGTATCAGTGTGGCCAGGTTAAGAATTTCTGGTCAAAGGCTGTATCTCCAATTTTTAGAACAATGTCTGGAAACTGGTAGGTGATCATTAATCACTTATTTAAAATATGAATAAATGTCAGGAAAAATTCTTCCACGTAGGGAAACAACCTTTTTGTTTTAATTGTTGGCATGATTTCGTATACTTACTAATCAAGTTAACATAAATGTTTATTAATTAAAGTGATGGTGAGGTACACCAACAAAGAACAAAGAAATATAGGAACTAAGTTATCCTCTGAGAATTAAACTAGAAAGCAACATATTGAGCCAGGGGATATGAGGTTGGTTGCCTTGATGATAAAGAATGGTGTCTAGGTAAGTCTCACTTGAGTATCAGTGTAGAACATGATTTTTGGAGTTTGATGCCTAGATTCCAGTCTCCACCATTTTCCAGGCAGGTAAATTAACTGAACACTGAGTCTCAGTTTTCTCATCTATAACATGAGAATGATCACAGAACTTGTCATGGGCTTGCTACCAGGAGTAAATGGGATAATGTATTACAATGGTTTAGCAAATACAACAGCTATTACATGGTGAAACCTCAGTAAATATTAGCTGTTATTTACAAGACTGAACTATAATTTCACTTAGGGTATTAGCAGATCTAAAGGAATAAAGTTTTAATGAAAACTGTGCGGGGGAAGTCAGCTACCGAAGCATAGACATGCTTGAGTTAGAGGGGGAATGAATATGTATTGCTTTCCTATCATATGCCAGGCATTTTATTTTGTTCTGTATCCATTACTTCATTTAATTCCCAGGGCTAATCCTCAGCTAAAGAAAGCTAAGTGACTAATCAAAGGACAGATAGCAGTAAAACGTGGCATTGAGATGCCTGGGACCTATGGGACCATAGGCAATACCTGCTCATTCCACCATAGCAAGAGGAGCTGCCCAATCAAAAATGACAATGACCAATCCACATGGAAAAGATTATGATGGCAAATTTACCTTTGCTTTGGAAATGTATGCTTAGCTCAACGCTCTCAAACATTTTAATGACCCCAGCTAATTTCCCTTAAACTGCTTTAATCTTATTAATCTCTCTTAATTCTATTTCCCTTCCTACATCTGCCTACAGGTAAAAACAATGGGCATTTAGCCCATGAGAGTATCCTTGTAGTGCTTCCATCTATCAATATAAAATTGAATAAACTGCTTTGTGATTTCATAAGTTCATCTCTGTGAGCTGAGATCAAAGGAGTCTACGTCTGAGAGAGAATTCTGTCTACATCTGTCAACATCAGGAGTTCCAGCCTCTGCATGGTAACATTGTTCAGAAGAAACACCACTGGATGCCACATGGAGGGCTTTGTGAGGTGGAGACTCAAATTTACTCAATTTTTTGCCCAACAGTATCTGACAGCCAAATGGAATGGCATTTTAAGTAACTAATTTACCATATTTATACATGTAAAAAGTTCACCTCTGTGTATGTTCTCCTTTTGGGTACTTTCTTCTCCTTTGAATTCTGGCGTGGAAATATATTATTTTTTCCCCCCTGTAATTTCCCCGTACATAGGCAGCATTTTTTTTTTAGGTAACAACAGTGGCTTTACAATTTGAAGGATCTGATAAGAGCTGCCCAAGAGGGCAATGAACTGCACTTAATTAAATCCTGGTTGCTAAAAGTAAATAAAAGACTATGTCACTGACAGCGACAATGATTGGCTGGGAGAAAAATTATGCTTGGGGCTGAAGATATGCCTAGTTTCTTGGCTTGTGCACAATGTTAGGACGAATCCCACTCATTTACTTTCTCTTAGAACAATTTAGGTCGAAAATATCAGCAAGTAAGTAAGGATGGCATTGTGTAAGTATGGCATTTATTTCTTTAGAAGCTCCAGCCTTCTTGGCAGCTACTAAATAACTGACAGGTGCCAATCATTTTCATGCTCTTCTCTGGGCTGATTTCAGAAGAAATGACCTGGGGATCAGTGACAAAGTCTCCTATTAAGTATCCACTGAACACCAATTTCTCCTACAGCATTTCAACACCATTATCATTTTATTCATTTAAATCATTTGAATCATTTAAAATGATTAAAACTCATTTTAATCAACACAAATCATCTCCATTTTATCTGACAGGTGCTCATCCTTATGACACAGTCATGACTTTGGATTCTGTAATTTGGTGACTTAAAATCTGTGGGTGAGGAAGGGGATGCTCTAATATAAGACAAAACAAGATAAACTTAGAAAGAGGTATTCTGTACATTAGTGTTCTTCAAAGTGCGGTCCATGGGCTCTTGGGGGTCCCCGAGACTCTTTCAGATTATCCACAAGATCAATACTATTTTTATAATAATACAAATATGTTTCATGCTTTACTTGTCATGTTAGCAGTGGCACTGATGGTGGATGAGCAATGGTGAGTAAAACTTTCAGTACCTCAGTAAGAATCGAAGGAGTTACATCAGACAGTACTAGTAGTTTTTAACTGCAGTTTTACAAAGAGCCTTTGCTTCACTTATGAGTGTCCTTCATGCAACAGTAAAAATGACTAAATTTTGATTTTATTAAAGCTCAACTCTCAAATATGTATATTTTAAAAATTTTGTGTGGTGAAATGGGAAATACACACAAAGTACTTCGGCTGCACACCATAGTGTGTGTATTGGGTAAAGCACTTGTATAACTGTGAGCTGGACTAGCTGCTTTTTCATGCAACACCATTTTAAGTGAAAGAAAGACTGACAGGCAAAGTATGGTTATTCATGCTTGGGTATTTCACAAATATTTTTTCAAAATTGAATGAAGTGAGCTGTCACTTCAAGTAAAACAAGCGACAGTATTTGTTGCCAATGATAAATTGGAAATTTCAAGCAAAAATAAGAATTTTGGAAAGCTTGCATCTGCCACCATGAGCAGGACAGCTTCCCAATACCCAAAAGACTTTTCTGATGAGAATGATGGTGATATTAACAAAAGTGATGTTTTTTGATATTTTAAAGTGAAACGTATCAATATTTAGAAGATCTGCATAACTCAGTAAATCAATATTTTTCAAATGACCGATGCATGGTGTTATAAAAATCATATAAAGATAAAAAAAATCTATACAAAATATGAGGCAGATAATGGATTTTAACATAGTGGATTATACAAAGTTCATTGATATGGTTTAAGATTCCATGTTGCATCTCACCTTTAAGAAAAAAAAACCACTTACTGAGTTTAGGTGTCATATTCAATAATATCCACAATTATTTGAAAAGGCTACGAAACACTCCTGCCTTTTCTAACTACATATCTGTGTGAGTTTTGATTTTCTTCACAAACTTCAACCAAAACAACAGATTGAAATAGATTAATTGCAGAAGCAGAAGTATTCAACTGTTCTTTATCAAAACAGACATTAAAGAGATTTGTAAAAATATAAAACCATGTCACTTTTCTTACTAATTTTTGTTTATAAATTAGTTATTTTCAATAAAAATATATTGTTTATGTTATATGTAAATGGTTTGTTATTTTTGATTGCATTTATAAATAAAACACTTAAAATTTCTTAGTTTTAACTTTTAGTTTAGACAATATTCATAGATGTTACCTACACAAACAAAAGCTCTTTGGAGTTCTCAATAATTTGTAAGAGTATAAAGAGGCCCTGAGATTCAAAAGTTTAAGAATAGTTAACGTACAGAAACGAATTGGGCAAAGGAAGTAAATACGTTAGAGAAAGGGTGATAAAAACGTACCTGCAAAAAATGAAAGATAAAATCTCTGGAGGATATATTGTCCAAATCTTAACCTCAAATTCAAAAAGTGGCTTAAAATACAGTAAATGGAAAGGTACGATCTTCCCCCACACATTTGGTTGGCGGTTACATAAGCACCTCAGATTTCCCCAGTAATACTATCAACTACTATCTAGTGGATATCTACTATGTGCCAGACAACTTACTATGGATTTTGCAAACGTCTCATTAATCACTTGAATTTATACCACCCCTATTCAAGCCTGCAAAAAACAATTTTAATGATGCTCAAACTTCTGGTTGGATTTTAAAGAAAGGCAGGCTGTTTGTCCATTGAATCTCCTTTCCCCTAAGCTGGAAACCCAGGAAACTGCATCTCTCTATGGTCCTTCAGGAGTGGGTGTCTTTGGGGCTAGTGCAACTCTTTTATCAATATATCGATTAGTGGTCAGACAAGGAAGTAGAAAAGTGGTGTGCGCGTGGGCGTTTCTCCACAAAACATATTACGTTTAGCAATTACAGGAGCCCTTTGAGTATATGACCATTAATCGTGTGTGTACTCAATTTTCTTCCCCTGCATAACAGCTCTCCCTCCCCCATCCCCATCCTCCTCCTTTTCTGTTTCTCAGCTTGCAACTTTTCCACTTCATTAAATAGTATTATGCCTTGTAACGTGCCTGATTCAGTCACTTCCTTTCCACATTAGCATTTTATATATTTCTTCATTTTATAATTAAATTTCACATTTATCCAAGCCACACTATTCAAGATTTTTTAAAAGCTTTTTTTATTGTTTTATGTTTTCCTTCATTTCTGGCATTGCAACATCATAGCTTCTACATTGGCTGCTATAAATACATTTCAATTATTTAGAGTTTAAATAGGATTTTGCGATCAAAGCACACATAGCATTGTATTCTGAACTCCAAATAATTAATTTGCAGGGACTCAACATGTTTGTAAAGAATTATCTTAATCCAGGTATCAGAATTGTTGCATTGCTTTATTACAAGTGAGGTAAATTGATTTAAAATTTTGAATCTTTCTCATTCATCACATATGGCATAGTGATTACGTGTTCAGGTTCTGTAATGAGACTATCTGGATTTCAATATTGGTTTTACTTATTACTAACTTACAGAAATTACCTATCCTTTCTATGTCTCAGTTTTGTCAGTTGTAAATGGGGATAATAATAGCACCATAGGGAATAAAAATAAATGAGTGTCTGGTATATAATATACAAAGGATATACTGACTTTTAATTATTATTATTAATTGCAGGTGGGACTGTCCTAAAGGAAAAAGAAAATCTCATTCCATTGATTAAAATAAAAGTAAGCATTCACGTACTTTAAATAGTGAGGTGAAAAACAATAGAAAATCTTTCATGAATTAAAATGAAGATTTCTACATAAAAAAATGTGGCAAAGACTGAAATTCCCTGATCAAATACTTGGCTTCAAGAGCTCTTAGGATGAACAATTAGGGTAAGCTACAGTTGGCATATTGCACAGGAACGAAATTTACTAGTAGAGTGCTGAATGATTTTTGAAACAGCTGAGAAATCCCGCTGATAGAAAGATTCCCTTTACAGGGAACAAGAGTTCAAGCTGAGTTCTGGCATTTTCTGCAGAGGACTTTTCCAAAATAACACTAGGGAGCTGTTAAATAAGGCACCATGCCCAGAGTTATGTAGGAATCTACAACAAAGCATAGCTGTATAGTATGCAGCTATCACACGAGACAGAGCCGAGATGCAATAGGAACCACTTGGCTTGCTTTCTAAATGATCCTCCCCTTAAATGAGCATTAACAAAGGGAATGGAAGCTTTTGGATTCGTAAAGAAAAGTTGACACAAAATGCCCCACATGTACAAGCCATTTATGCCGGTGCCATCACACTTACAGAAAGGAAAAGCATAATGCCAAGTAATCTGCTTCTGATATCAAGGGATTTATAAATCCTAGTGTGAAGTTTACATAAATTCTACTTTCTTAAATTAAAAGCCTATTATACTGAAAATGTTACGAGACACACAAGATGATGTTGATTAAATAAAGTTCCTTAGGATGGTGCAAAGTAGTTTTAAGCAAAAACCTACAATTCTGAAAAATGGAGAATGAATAGATCCATGTAAATGTGAGGCCATAGAGGATGAATGTCAAATGAAAATGAATCAGATGTTAAACTAAATAAAATGTGCACATTTATAAAGCTCCCAGTAGGAGTACAGCTGACTCACTGTGAGGATAACCCATTTGTCCCACTGCACTGACGTAATAGGAAATCATGCCTGTGAGCTGCTCCAGGCACTGTCACTCTTGGGTGATGACCAAGTTTGTACTTGGGAATCTTTGGTACATAGCTCAGGTTAGAAATGTAAATTGGCTCCTAGTGGCTCATCTCCCAGGTAGTAAAAGCTGTATGGTAGTGTTTCAAGATGGTAGTGTTCCATCTTGAAATCATGTTATACTCACCAAAATCTTTGTTGTTGTTTTTCAACCCGATGAGTCAGAAGAACTGGGTCTATGGATTATTTCCATGACAGTTCTGTTGCATGAACACAACTAGTCACTCCCTGCTTCTTAAAATTCTTTTCTCTTGTTGTTGTTGTTTTCTGCTATATCCTTTCTTGCCAGTAAAATAGATGGGCTCCCTAGTCAGGCAGACTTCTTTCAAAAACTAGCTCCAATACTAACTTGCAGTAAGTAATGTAACTTTTTGAATTTCAGTTTTCTCAGTTGAATAAAATGGGGATAATCATACCTCCTCATCAAGTTACTGTGAAGATTAAATTATGATAATAAAAACAACTGTTAACCCTTATTCAGGGCTTTCTGTGAATCAGGCACTACTGTACATGGTACATTAATCTGTTTAGTCTTCATACCAACCTATAAGGTTAGTACTCTTATTACCATCAAGTTATGGAGACACAGAGAGCTTAAGAAATGTGCCAGTGGCCATAGTTAATAATTAATAGAGTTGTGATTTGAACCTAAGCACTGTCTGTGCTCTAAACCACTATGGTAAAACATTTAGCAAAATTACCTGGCGATAAGAAGCACTCAATACATATTAGCTATTATTATTGTTTTCATCACTTTAATTTATAACCATTCCTTCTTTCTCTGTTCATGTGATTGACTCTGTCTCCTAGCCACTCCCACAATGTTGGGGTTCTTCAGAACTTTATCCTTTTCATAACTCCATACAATCTTCCTGGGTAGTTTCATCTACTTTTATAACTTCAATTATATTTATATACTGATGATTTAACAAGCTTTAGCTCCAACCCTGATGTTTCTTCTGAACTCCAAACACATACATCTATCTTCTTTTTGCATGGATTGACTTAGAAATCCTAAACTTTATAATCTAACTGCTCCACTCTCCAACTCCATTAATAGAGCTACAACCTAATTAGTCTCCCAAGCCAGACACTTGGGAATCAGCCTCTACTCCTTGCTTCTCTCTAAATATAAGAGGTTACTAAATTCTACCCACTCTTATCTCAATGTCAGATTCTCATCTCATTTATGTCTCTGGAAACTGATGTTCCCCACCTTCTATGCTGCTGCCTCAGTCCAGACTCCCAGGTACATCTCTGCTGCCAATGAAACAGACTTTTCTCTGGTGTCTTTGCTACTACTCTCTCCTCTTGGACTTTACCAGTCACTTAGTGAGCACTTCATTTTCTTATCTCTGACTAACCCTCACAGCAACTCAGTAATGTGATTATTACAGAGTAATATCATTATATATTGCATATGACTGGCAAAGGAGGCAGTGGAGTGCCTGAAGTAGGGTAGAGAAAATGGCTAGAGTCAAGGAGGCGAAGTCCCTGAGAGGCTATAGTTTTCATGGATCGTCACGCAGATATGATTATTTCTTAAGTAGGTAGCAATTGTTGGGTTGTGAAGACTATAATGTACTGCCTTCTAAATTCTTCAGCGTGTAAGGTATATGACGTGATCAATGGAGGCAGAGAGAGGTAAAGGTGGATTTCACAAACCCCAAGATGAAGTCTTTATCCAAGAAAGATCTGGAAACCACTTTGAGAAGGGAGGAAAATGCCACACGCATCATCTAATCCTGTGGCAGAGGATGAGGTAGAAGAAGCAGCCTTCCCTGGAGGGGGCTGCTGGGAAAGCCGTATACAGTGGTACCTCCATTTTCGAACGTAATCCGTTCTGGAAGACTGTTCGAGTTCTGAAATGTTCGAAAACCGAGGTGCAGTTTCCCCATAGAAAGTAATGCAAAATGTATTAATCCGTTCCAGACCTTTAAAATCAACCCCTAAAACTGCAAATGTAGCATGAATTTTACTATCTAATGATACCATACATCCATAAAATTTACGGCGTTCGTAAACCGAAATGTTTGTCAATGGAGACATTCGAAAACTGAGGTACCACTGTAATCAGAGGCCTACAGGCTTCCATCAAGGCTAGGAGATGGAGAGATGCTTAGTGAAGAGAGCGACAATGTGGAGGGTTAGGGGAACAGTAGTTAGTCCAAAATGGAAAGAGTTAGGAAGGAAGTAGCTCAGGAGGCGGTGTCTGGTGACAGAAGTCAGGAGAGGAGAAAGGCTGGAGGAGTTTATCTGTTGGGTTGTAATTAACCAAAGAAAGGTAACAGGTATGAGTGGCGTGGGGGATTGAGGAAGCTGTAAGTTTTTAACAACACTTATCTCAGAAGCCCAGATATTCACATCTTAGACTTCCCTGGAATGATTTCACTAAGATCTGTATTTAGTATTTTTCTGAAGAAATCCTAGCCCAGGAAGACAAGTAGCTTTTTGGGTAAATTACTAGGACCAACAATAGAGACTCTGAGTTAAGAATGAAAGTATCACACTCGTGAGAAATCCGAACAACAATGGCAATAAGATAAAATAACGGTAAGATAAATGGACAAAAATAAAATCCATTCTGAACTCCCAAGACCCAAGCCTACTCACTGACTCTTAGTTCAACTACTTACAGAGACTCCAAGTCAGACAAACAGATTACACTTTGTAAGTATTGCTTTAGTTGAAGGAGCTTCTGGGCAATACAACAAGAAAATTGTTCAAGCACCAGGGGGAATCTGAGATATTTTTAACATAAATAGTGTGGTAAGGTTTTTGTGCTTTAGTTGAAACCGAAATTGAACTATAATGAGAATTGAATTGTTTTTTTATTAAGAAACTAAAAGAGCTTGTGTAAATATAGAAGAGAACTGTTTTATTGTTAAAATATGTTACATGATAGGTCATTTCATAATTTAATAAAGCATTCGATTAGTAATAAAACAAGAAATTCTTATGCTACTAGAAAAGAAAGGTGGTAGATAAAATTAACATGTTGAAATGAAGAAACATTATATTGTATACCTTGTAAATAATTGATGGATTCTGAATATAATAAGTTATAAAGTGTCTCAATCAGTTGAAGATATAAACTTACCAAGTGTAACAAACAGGTTCAAGTCTGAAAAAAAGAAGTACAGAGCTTGGAAGAAATTGAGGGAGCCAATAATACTTCACACAGTTGTCATTCTGCATTAGCTATATTTTTAGGAACTTTGAAGCTTTATAATTACAACAAATAATGGTATCCAGGGAATATGCAATTTTGAAATGCCAGAAGGTTACTGGAAATTCTGTGATAAGCAGTTCTTTGAAAAGGCATCAAGCAAGATTTATCTGTATCAATGAAAAAAAAAATCTCAAAGAACATAATGCAATTTGAACACTGTGTAAGTAGAGGCCAAGGGAAATGAATCTTTGTCCATAAGCGGATCACTAATCTGATGGCTAGTTTTCTTTACAAAATTGAATGTCATGTCTAAAGATCCTTATGGCAAAAGAGGATCAAAAGAAATCACTGTGTCACATGAATATGGGAATCCTTTACCAAAACACTTGAAAACATTTCAGTAGATTTGGCACAGAGCCGTTTTATACCTTTTAACTTACTGTTTTACTAAAACTAAGATGATATACAGGTGATGGCTAGCAGAGAAGGAAAGCATAAGGATGTTATATGCCCTTTTTCAAAGCTGGAGAAATGACCTAAAGAAATGCCCGAGTGTTTAATAGCTACTGTAGAAAACTTGATTATTCTTTAAGATTAGAATTCATATTTTTAGAAATAGGATATGGCCAGACAGAAGATGTATGAGAAATTCCTAAAGATACCCAACGTTAGAAGAAATGCTAACAGTATTGGAAAGTCATTAACAATAAAAAAAACCAGAATGAATAATTTTTAAGAAAATCTTTCATATTTTGTCCAGGCTGAGCACACAGTCAAAATAGAGGCTGGGCTGTGTGTGGAATTCTCAATACGCACAGCTGCACTGGTGAAGATCAAGTACTGCTTCCTTCCTCCCCAGACACAGGAAGTCGAGGTGGGGCATCATGTTCCAGTGACGCAAAGGACAGAGAACATGGGACAGGGCAGTATACAGATGACTGTGCAAAGCCTGAGGGTCATTTCATTTGCAGATAGTGAAGAGGCCTTTTCAGATGCTATATCCCTCTATGATTTCTAAGGCATATTGGTATCTGTGGACCTAAACTTAATGTCTTGAACAGATATGTGGGCACTAGCTAGGAACAGGCAATAGGGCATAAAGATGCTATGGACACTAATAGGGAAGGAGTAGGTTGAGTAGCTGTGGGGAGCTGAGAAGAATTAGCTCTGCTGGGCTGAAGAGAGCGGTGGAGATTTCAACAGTGGGATAAGAGAAAGTAAACATAACTCGCACAGACACCTCTTGTACTCTCGTATGTTCTCACACAAACATTCTTCATCTCAAGGGTGAATTTGTTTTTCACTTGTTTAATCAAGTGAAAGAAAGTTCAAGTCAGTTAAACCATCAGCTTTCTTGATGTGGTAGGTATTTTGAGTGAGGTGATAGGTTTTTTGACTGTCAGATTCATCTGTGCTTACTGACTTTTGCCTAAGCAGTATGTAAGGGATTTTTTTCTCCTAGTATTGATGGATTTATTTTGTCCTGTCATTCTTCTCTGATTTCTCTAGCGATAACAATATGCACTGTGATTCAATAGGAAGGAGTGAGCCCAGCTAATAATGTGACTCCAGGACAAATGAGTCCACTTGGAGGGCAATTCCATTACTTTGACACCATTAACATGAAAACTTTGACCGCTGAGTTTATCAGCTTCAGAAATTGTTTCCATATTAATGGTGAGAAATCCTTAATCAATAAGTAGTATCTCAATATAAGCCCTCATCAGCTATGGCCACATGCAAGACCCAGCTTATTAAAAAGGATGCCAAGTAGAAAAGACACCAAAGTCTTATGAAAATGCAGCCACATGATAACCACCTTATCACTAAGATCTATTTCTGTCTTGGGCGGAAATTGATCTGCCCTGACTTTCTCTTCATAAGGTCTTGTTGATTATTACCTACAGTAAATGCTTTGCTGGTTGCTGGCAATCTGTTGAGTCTGTCTCTTCTCAGGTATTAAAGTTGAGACAAGCAGTTTGTAATTCCCAAAGATAGTTCTCCCTTTTAAAAATTTTGCAAATAAGTCAGACAGAAAAAATCAACAACCATATGATGACACTAATATGTGGGATATAAAACTGAAAGCAACAAATGAACAAGACAAAACCTCATAGACACAGATAACAGCTTAGTGATTACCAAAGGGTAAGGGGTGAAGGGTTGGTAAAGTAGGACAAATATATGGTGACGGAAGGAGAACTGACTCTGGGTGGTGAACGCACAATGCAATATATAGATGATGTATTGCAGAATTGTACACTTGAAACCTATATAATTTTACTAATCAATGTCACCCCAATAAATTTAATAAAAATTAAAACAATAAAAATAAAAAATAAAAACAAAAATCACATTTTGTGACAATTTTGCAAAAGGAAGTCTTTTTTCAACTACAAGACACCTTCTGAAGTTTCCTAAAATACCTGAGATAGGTCATTTTTGACATAAACCTTGCTTTTCATGTAATATTTCCACTTCTGTTTCTCTCACATTGTTTTAACAAATGCTAATACATTGTATCTGTTTTTCATCTACTCCTTTATGGTAGAACAGGCCAACTAAATGATTCTTCTACGTCTCAGTTACAAGATTCTACAGAACACTTTCTACAAGCATTAGGGTTGTATACACGCTCATTAGTTCTCTGCATGCGTTGAAGGTAATAATGACATTGTACATATGTCTAATGCTTTATAGATTCTAAACTGTTTAGTTAAACTTGATGTAAAACAATTCTTCAGAAAAGCAATAACTGCCAGCCTAATCTTTCAAGTTGCTTTCCATATGCCATTAGGCTGCTGGACAAACTACAGGAATTTCCTGTTCCTATCAGATCAAGTCCAGATTCCTCAGCTTGGCATTCATGGTGCACCCCATCCTACCCTCTCTTACGCAATGTTCTTCCAGTGTGTCCCAAAAAAGGCCTTCTGCATGAACCAAGTTGGCCTCTTAGGGTCATGGAATAGGCTGTAGTCGGCCCTGTCTTCTTTCATTGTTTTCATTATTTTAGGCTTTCGCTTCTTCTGCTTCTGCAAATACTTCCAGTACTTCCCAGCCCATCTCATGGTCCACCTTCTCCAAGGTATCATTTCATGTATCCAGTGGATACCAATTTCTTCCTCTACTGAACTTTTGTCTTTTGTATGCAACTGTACATTTTATAATATCTTCTCTACTTATAGAGTTCCCTATTTTATGTATAAGTCTTATCTCTCCAAGAAAGCAATAAATTCCTTGAAGAAAAGGGCCATGTCATATATGTTTCTACTCTTGTTCCCTGTTGAACCTAATGCTACACTTGGAGTATATCATTTGAAAGGTTTCCTCAAGTGCAATTAACTTCTCCTCTCCCTGCCATACTTTCAGCCTGGATGTTGTTTATTCAGCTAGTAAAGCACATATCACAGCTGTTTCCCACTGTACATTATGAGGTCTGGATGAGTTGTAGTCCTAATTCATTTTTTTTATTTCTCAAAGTATCTCAGATAGCATTGTTTATAAAAAGAATGTAACAATAGTTGTTAATTTTCGATTAAATTTCAACTTTGTTTAACATGGTAGTATTCCCTATAGTCCTTTTTTTGAGGAACAAACATTTCCACAGTTGAAACTGATAGTACTTGAAGAAATTATGCTGACATTTGGCATGTGAGAAGAAAAGTTTGATGTTTTTCTAATTCATTTATTTAAAAATAATGTTAAAATCTAAATTTAAATATAAATTAAATATAAAATTAAATATAAATTAATCAGTTGCGTTGTCAGACCATCATTATTTAAGAAGTATTTGCTATATCAAAAATGTAAAAATAGAGGGGCCGGCCTGGTGGCACATGGGACAGTGGGTTCTCAACCACAAGGTTGCCAGTTCAATTCCTCGAGTCCCGTGAGGGATGGTGGGCTCCACCCCCTGCAACTAAGATTGAACATGGCACCTTGAGTAAACTGCCACTGAGCTCCCGGATGGCTCAGTTGGTTGGAGCACACGCTCTCAACCACAAGGTTGCCAGTTCGATTCCTCCACTCCCACAAGCGATGGTGGGCTGTACCCCCTGCAACTAACAATGGCAACTGGACCTGGAGCTGAGCTGTGCCCTCCACAACTAAGACTGAAAGGACAACAACTTGAAGCTGAACAGCACCCTAAACAACTAAGATTGGAGGGACAACCTGACTTGGAAAAAAGTCCTGGTAGTACACACTATTCCCCAATAAAGTCCTGTTCCCCTTACCCAATAAAATCTTTAAAAAATGTAAAAACAGATATTTAACATAGCCAGGAGGCATTTTTTATAGAAATGGTTCATATGAGGTCAGACAATGAAGTTTGTGAACTCATCCTAGAAAAAGTGCTACATATCTCATTGCTGAATATCACTATGGTCACATTCGAAGTGCTCCCCTTGGGAAGCTATGTACTGATGCCAGTGCCTAGTCCACCCTTCAAAGCAATTTTGGAACTCTTTCTCTGCAATGGCCATCAGAGCTGTCATTGTATTACCCTTGATGTCCTGAATGTCATCAAAATGTCTTCCTTTCAATATTTCCTTTATCTTCGGATAAAGAAAGAAGTCATTGGGGACCAGATCAGGTGAGTAGGGAGGGTGTTCCAATACAGTTATTTGTTTATTGGCTAAAAACTCCCTCACAGACAGTGCCGTGTGAGCTGGTGCATTGTCGAGATGCAAGAGCCATGAATTGTTGGCGAGAAGTTCAGGTTGTCTAACTTTTTCACGCAGCCTTTTCAGCATTTTGAAATAGTAAACTTGGTTAACTGTTGTCCAGTTGGTACAAATTCATAATGAATAATCCCTCTTATAACATTCAATAAAACCTTATGACATAACCAATCAATCACTGATCAGCTTCTATTTTCTTGCTGTCTTGATTTAAGAATGGCATTGTCTTTCTTTAGAGGGAACAGAACTTTTGATGGACCCAGACAGTCATGAGAAAACTTTTCACCAGCCTTTTGAGTAGTTTTAATTAAAATTAAGCTCCATTCATTCTCTCAAGCTTAGCAAAAGCATCTACCATGTTTTACCCAGTTAAGAACTTGAGTTGAAAATACGAGCACTTTCCTGTTATAAAAGTGCTGTGTCCGTGTAAAATTAAAATAGCTTCTGAGGACAATTTTCAACACATTTGGAAGAATTATGGCTTTAGAAATGCAACTTTCAGAAAGCAACACTGATGCTTTATTCAGTCACATGACTGCATTTCTTGCTACACATAATGCCTTCTCTCTCAGCATAAGCTTAATTCCTTGAACCATTAGCCTACTCTTAGTCTCTTTGCCTGGCCCATGGCTAGAAATAGCATACTGCTTGCCACAGAATGGGTGCTCAAAAGTATGTGTTGAATCAACAAATGAATGAATGAATTGAAGGATGTAAAAACCTTGCCTTGGTCCCTTTATGATCATGTACCTGTACTAACTGGAGTTACTGGTTCTGGATTAAAATGGTCTGATATAATGATGCCCTTTGGTCCCTATGACTAATTAGTAAAAACTGGATAGAGAAGCAGAGGATCCCGAAAGATAAAGTTAAAGGTCTTTGTACAAACAAGAAAAAAAATGTTTTAATGCAAATTTTCTTAGAAAAGTCACTTCCATCTGCCAGAAAATTCTCTAAAAATCCAACTCTAAGGAATATACAGTACGAATGGAGTTCCTTTTGTTTCTGAGGTTTATTGTAGCTCCTGTGGAAACAAAATGAAAGTCCTGAAAAAGTCTGTCTGGTTTTACCTGAGGTTCAGATTCTGGTTCCTGAATCAGATTGTCGTTCCCTGTTTTGAAGAAGTCTCCATCTTTTTTTGGTCCTTGACCTGACACTGGCAGGATTATCGTGTTGTGCAGCTCCCATGTATTCCGTGTCAATGGTGCCCCCTTGGAGCTATGGCCTATGGTGGTCCTATCATGGGCCTGAACACCTGTTCCCATTTTTTTCCCATGGTAATTTTTAAAAAGAAAAATCTTCATATTTTCAAGAAAGTCTGATGTTATCTCTGTCATAGACCAAACTGACATTTTAGATTAAACCAGTGTGGCTTAGTGATAACAATTTAAGTTGTTCTTTTAATGGTAAAACACACTGGTTGAAAACATGAGTTAGCTGTAACATTTTCACAGGCCCGTTCTGGTTTCTTTATTAGGCATGCAGCGCCAGTTCTTCATTTAGTTCTTTCTAAAAGTGTTTTTTTTGATGAATATATATTGTTGTAATACATAATGATCTTTAAGAAATTTTGTTTCAAACACTATGTGATCATGTCTAGAAGCGAGAAAAGGAAATTTTTCTGGACCAAAGGCTAGCATTATATCTGTCTACCTTCCCTTGACCAAGAAACAACAGCGTATGAAATTTGCAATAATAGCTGATGTATTTTACATGGTATTTTCATGAAATAATCCCTAAAGCAATTCAGTCACTCCCCATAGGTTTTTCTTTTTAATCATAATTTAAAAAACAGCATAGGCTGAACACAACAGCGCTGTGCTTTTTGGTGTGCAATAGGTGAGCTACATTGCTCACAAATGCCTGTTTTATAAATTTCCCTTTTAAGTTTGTTCTGGAACTTTAATTTATCAATTTCCCCTTTCTTTCCTGAGTCTTCAAATTACCCATTTCTATGATGTATTTTCATATAAGCAATTCAAATAGTTTCAAGTTTGTCCTATTTAAAAGTCATGTTAAAAAGAAATGTCCTGCAATTTGAGTTCCCAATTGGCCACCCTCTCTCTGAAAGCTGGTCATTTAGCTGAAACCCCTCTTTATTTTCCATCGAGGGGACCTCCATGTAGCTGGGGAGTTCCCTCTGGGCATTGAGCAATGCTGGCTTGGGATGGGATGATGCAGACAAAATGAAGCTGTCTTCCCACCCTTTTTACTGTGTTTCCCTGAAAATAAGACTTAGCCGAACAATCAGCTCTAATGAGTCTTTTGGAGCAAACATTAATATAAGACCTGGTATTATATTATACTACATTATTATTATATGACCCAATCTTATATTATAGTAAAATAAGACTGGGTCTTATATTAATTTTTGCCCCAAAAGACACATTAGAGCTGGTTGTCCTGCTAGGTCTTATTTTCAGGGAAACACAGTATGTGGTTATTTTCAAGTTTTTTGTTCCACTGTGTCGCAAAGTTTCTTAAGTGGACTCCAGAGCTCTCCCAGAGCTGCTTTTGTTCATGGATCGCTGACTGATTATTGATCTTTATGGGGGGACCAAGGTCACCATTTTGGTGATGTCACTTTGGTTAATTCTTCCCAATGTCTCCTGAAGATGCTCTTCCTCTTTCTCAGCGCAAATGGCTAGTGCTCACTGGGTTCTTCCTCAGCCTTGTTTTCCTTCTGGTATAAATCTCCTTGGGATAACTTACACTTTTCATAGCGTTAGCCACCTATACACAAATGACTTGTAAATCAATGTGTCTACACAAGACATTTACCCCCATTTCCCAGCTACCTACTGGATCTTTGCACATGGATATCCCACAAATGCTTCCAACTCAAAATGTCCAAAACCACTGTGTCCAAAACCTTTCACATATTTCCTATCATAATGAATGACATCACTGTCCATCCTGTTGCCAGATCAAGAATCTGGGAACCATCCTCGATATCTCTCTTTTTTTTCTGGCCCACAGCCAGTCTCTAACTCATATTTATTCTATTTATGATTTATCTCTTAAATTTATCCTCCTTCCCCTCGCCCCCACCTCCACTGCTATTATCACTGTGACTTCCTTAGAAAATTAGGCTCTAATGTTTTCTGCTTGGAATTGGTAGTGTATTGCCTCTTGCCCTCCAGCCTTTCTTCAGACCGTGATGACAGTGGTTTTCTAACATTCAGATTGATCATGCCACTGTCTGATCATAATTCTTGAATGATTTCTCATTGCCTCAGTATAAATTTTAACCTCTTTCAGTCTCAAAGACCTTTTATACTTCCTTCTATCTGTCCAGTTTCATTGTGTACCACTTATGACAACATATTTTATTGTACTAATTAATACTAAACCATTTTTAGTTAACTAAAAATATACTTTCTTACCCCTCCAACACTTTTTAAACGATGTGTACTCCTTCCAGAATATTATTTTGCATTCATATTGTGCACCCTTCCCCCGAATCTGCCTGTCAAACTTGGAGTCTTCTTTTAAGTTTTAGCTCATTTATACTTCCTTCTATTAATCATCTGCCCTATTGTGCCTTTGGGGCTTATGTTGTGGCGTCTGTCACATAAAATCATCAAGATTTGCTTGTGTATATGTCTTTCGCCTACACTCTGTGAGCTCCTTATGGACAGAGATTGCATCCATAGACAACAATTGATACATGGCTGGTGGCCAAAGTAGATAGTGAATGAATGAAAAAAAGCAATAAAAAATACACAATATCTTGATTCTCCAGGGTGACTCATGTTACCAATGATTTTATGAAAGTGAAAAATGCTACATCATGATTACAAGTAATTTTTTTGTTTGTTTCAACATGACACTAATTTGAAGCTCTCTCTTTATCCACAGCATGAAGCTCTTAAAAACATCAAAGATATCATTTCTGACAATGAACAGTTTGGTCAAAGCCTCCGAAAGTGACACAGACAGAAAGGAATAATCAAAAATGATTGAGAAACTGAGAGGATTGTACTAGTAGTCACAGAATTATGACCTGTCTGCTCCAGCCTTTGAAGAACATTTTCTATTTGCCTGCTCTGTGTACAATGACCTGACCTTGTGTTTGAATAAAACAGTGATTTATAGTCACCACTGGTTTAAAATGCTTTACTGACCAATTTTTAATCCTTCTGTCCCTAGTGTTTCCTCATCAAAAATGATTTCATGATATGGCCTACAATATTCCTAAGAGGGACGAACTACAGAAAAGAAAGTCGTTCGGGTTCACAGATCATTATGATAAGGGCCAAAAAATGGTTGCCATAAATTTTTTAAAAAGCCTCAAGATGTAACAGAACAGAACTGGACTGGGCTCTACTCTTGGCCCTTGTGTTCTTGGACAAAGTTAGGCTGTGCTTTCCTCTCCCATAAAACTAACAGAGTGAACTAGTCACAAGATGATATCTAAGCCTGCTCCGAGTTCTAACATTTGGTGATTCGATCCAGAGAAAAGCTTCTCTGGATCCAGTAAAATATTAGAAAATTCTATTATCAAAGATGTGGGGGAAGCGTGCAGAGGAGGACGTTCTCATAAAATTGGGCATACTCGTTTTTAAAGCAATAAGAGGATAGCATGAAGGCTGACTCATTATAACTGATTAATGCACTGAGAACTTTCCCAGTCATGATTAATTCTCATGGGTATACTATCCTCATTTCGATTAGTACATATAGTGTTTCATAATTATAAGGTAATCAGAGCAAGAAACACTGGTGGGGAAGTATTTACAGGTAAACTGAGCACAACTGAAAATGTCAAAGTGTAATAACATTTACTGATGAGTGTAAGCCCTGCAAAATAAATGACAGCAAGCTTTCCTTGTTTATTGCTCCTCAATATACCGAATCACAGCGTGGGCAGGGAAGATTCTTCCCAGGTCTTTTTATTTTTGTAGTGATGCGGTGTTACAGAATATGCTTGGACTCTGGGGTGTCACATTACTACAGTTACACACCCACATGTCCTTCAAAAATACATGATTCTTCCAACCTTTTACTTTGCTAAAAGAATGACACAATTTCTGGGGAAAGAAGTGAGCACCTATGAATTAATATTTATAGATCTCAACACAGGAGACTGGAGGGAACTCCTTATTCTGAAAATATCAAGTAACACTTAGCACAACCTTGCTGCAGTTAGTCAGTCATGCTTTATTTTCCCAAAGTGCCATCTGTTATGGCAAACTTCAACAGTACTCGGGCACAACATTAAACAGTTCCTCAGCAATGGCTATATGTGTATGGAGGGGGAAGGGAAGAATTAAGACAATGAGCTCTAGGTATGTGACCCCATTTACTGGAGTACTTAGAGAAGCTGTCTTGGCATACTCTTAGCACAGTCAATTCAAGGTTTAATCTTCTGACAGCTGCTAGAAGCGCCAATATTCTATGTGGTTGACTCAAGAAAGATCTAGGTGTTTAAATAGCAGGTAAAAAGGCAGCAGAGTTGACTCTGACAGAAAAATTAAGAAGCCTGACTTATGTTTTCACACAGAGATGGTCATTCCAATGTACAGACAGATGTATAACTTTTTCTCAAAAAGAAAAACGTAAGTTCTGAATGGGATCTTGGGATTTTATAAATTCCTTGAAGCATGAAAGAAACAAGTTGGGCCTAGAAATTTTTATGCGTAGTTCTCACCATTATACTATCTTAATCCCCAAAAGAAACTAAGAAATACTTTTGTCAATTATCTGAATATTTGAGTAGAAACACATAATGATGGGCTCTCCAGGGTGTTAAATGCTTCACGTAGATGAAGAAACTGACCTAGTAGGGTTATTTAGTAGAATACTAGAGGATGTGTATTTTATGTTTAGCACTGCTAATGTAAAGTCTTTTTTTCTGATAGCAATTTGTAAAAACATGGCTACATATTAAGGCCACTCTTGATTGGCCTTGTCATAGCTCAGGCTGTCTATATTTCTGCAGGCTTGGGCACATGAGCATGTCTCCAATCCACATAAAGCAAATCCAGTTATTTAGATCTATAAAATGAGGAGGACATGGCACAACTCATTTTACAAGATTTAAAATTGAAATTGATCTGTCAAAAGAGCATAATGTTTGGGTAGCTTTAATAAGGACTGGGGCTTCCCTTTTTGGGTCTCCCTTAATTGGAACTATAGCAACTTAAGATTCAAATCATAGGAATTTAGAACCATAGTTACTTTCAGATTAAGCACTGTGATAATCCTCCATCTTGTATTTCACTGTTTATTAAACAGAACCATCTGGAAATAATCTTCCTCATGGAGTATCAAAATGGTACCTCTTTTGCCTTTCTCCCTGTTGCTCTATGTAATTCTGAATCTTCTGACCTATTGATGTTGGATAAGGGGGTTTATAAGAGTCATTGAAAAAATATCCAGCAAAACTCAGAACTTTGAGCACTTATGGAAGACTGCTACAAGATGCCAAGAGGCCATGAGAAAAGATAGGAGAGACCCTTCAGGATAAACACCTCTGTGCTAAGAATGCTGATTACAGTGACAAATATTTTTCCCAGCTCTGTTAATGGGTATTCATAGTATTGCAGAAGGGCTGAAACTATAAGAAAATGAAGTATAGTCTCTTTTTTATATAAGCTTTGCTTAGAATGCCCATTTTGGAATTAGGCTAGAGATTATTCAGCTTATATCAAATAGATTTCTAAAGAATTCAACTTAAAAATATACAGGAACACCCTCTTCCCAGTGGTTCAAATAAGATTCCATCTAACTAGGCATTACGGAATCAGTTAAATTTTCCAAAGTTTTATGAGCAGACTATTGCTATATTCTCTCTTCTCTGCCTCCATTCTTGTCTTCTTTAAAATCATCATCCAGAATGATCAATCTACCTAACATGCAACTCTTAGTATCTAGAGCTTACTTCTCAAGCAAAGGAGATTTTTTTTAATCAAAGGAAATTCTAAAGAACACTATCAATGTGTTGGCAGAATAAGAAGCTATTGGATAGACATGGTGCATCTTTCTGGAAACTTGAAAACAAATACTTTTATGTTGAAACAAAAATATAGAGTAAAATGTAAATATGTTATAGTTTCATACACATGGCAGATCATTTTGAACTGTGGCTCTAGACACTCCTGTGAGTATGCATTTATTCTTCTTTTTGCGTGGTTTACTTTGGGGGAGAGGCTTGAATTTCAGAAGCACTAAGTATTCTAAGGAAAAGAGAAGAAACCCCTTGGCATGACATAAAGGGCCGTCCACGTCTGGGTACCTATTTACTTCTACAAACTCATCTCCTTTCATTCGAGCCTCAATCTTGAGGACCATCAAACTGTTGACCACTCCCTCTACACACCATGCTGTTTCCTCTTTGCTCATTCTAGTCCTTCAATCTTGAATGCCCTTCCATCTTTCTTTATCTAGGTACCTCTAGGTACCTCCCTCTTCTTCATCTAGGTAACTCCTAGTCACCAGTCAAAATCCAATACAGTTGTCACCTCCTTCAGGATATACCTTGGCATCTTAATATTCTATCTATCACTTCATATATTATGACTAAATTATCATCATAGGGACCTGTCTTCTGGGTACTCGTCAAAGACAGGGACTTCACAAAGTGCAGGTCATTTAAAATGTCAGATACAGGGTCTAACTCTGAGATTTAGAACTGTCTTATTCTAATGTACAGGTTGTGGATTAGGTAATTTTGACATGAGTCTTGGTTATAAAATAATTATAAAAAATAAGCACATGATTAATTTCTCTTTAATTTGTGAATTTTTTTTGTTGTGAAATAGAACACAGTAAACTAAACCTGATTTTTCGTTCATTTTGAATTTTGAAAATACATATCATTGTCTGAGCTAGAAGACTATATAGACTTTATAAAACCAAGATTTAAATTTGTTATACTGAAGTTTCAGCTGTATCAAATAGACCTCTAAAGAATTAAAGTAAAAAAAAATCCGAGAGCCCTCCAGTGGTCAAAATAATAGATGCAAATAGTCACAGTTATTTACTCAATATTACTCCCTCCAAAGAATTTAAAACATTTCAGTCTTCCTTTTAGAAAAAAATGTGTGCTTTGATTACTTTCTTATATCACTTATATTACATAAATTGTTTTTATTAGCCCTATAGGAAAACATGTTTATCCAAATCATTTAAATAAACCACAGAAAATAGCAGCCCATATCACCCATTTATTAATGAGAGATTTTAAGTAGTCGCTAGAATTAAACCACAGAAGGGCAATCCTAAATCTTGTCCAGATATGAGTAATTTAATTCCTTCCATTGTAGCCATTGAGAGAAATGTGGCTGTATATTAAAACCACTCAAGATAAAGAAAGGATCTAGTCAACTTTGTATCTGCTACTTCTGTTTTCCCTTTAAGCATAGAGTTGTATTTTAATGTGCATATTCCTAGACTTGTAAAAGCACAGTGTGTGTGTGTGTGTGTGTGTGTGTGTGTCTGTGTGTGTCTAAATTGTAATTCTGATGGTTTGCATAAGAGATGTGTTGGCTTCTCTTTTAGCAAATGCATATCTAACTAAGCCAGGCAGCAGCACTTACATTTGTTTCATCTCTTTTTATCAGATTACCAGTAATGTTTTGGCAAAAAGCCTGGAGTAATGGCTCTGCCTTGAAAATTGTCACACTCTAACATTTACCCAAATGCTGAAACACTGATTGGTGAGGGTATTTTTGGTTTGTTATAATTAAATTTCAATATTACCC
This sequence comes from Rhinolophus hipposideros, assembly GCF_964194185.1. Classification (NCBI taxonomy): domain Eukaryota; kingdom Metazoa; phylum Chordata; class Mammalia; order Chiroptera; family Rhinolophidae; genus Rhinolophus; species Rhinolophus hipposideros. Next base: position 31,701,088 of record NC_138063.1, read on the forward strand.
TATAAGAAAGTAAAGCTTGTTTTAAAAACTCCCACCCACATTCCTACATATGGTGTTCAATATAGGATTAAGATTCTCTTTTGCAAACATAAAATAATATATTTAATTATTATATTCCAACATCTTTATAGATTACCTTTAAAAAAACCCAAAAACTTACCCTATGCTTATTTATTTTTAAAAGCAACATCATAGGAGAAATGCTAAGAAAAAAATTTATGCCCTATAATTCAATTTCATACTGAGAATTTTTTTGCTTGTTTTCTAAATGTCTTAGACAGAAAAAAAATGTTCATCAATTTTCCCTTTTACAAGAGTAATAATGTATGCAGACTTACCACTTTATTCAATGTTCCTAAGTATAAAAATAAATAAAAGTCAAGTTCAGTTAGTATCTATGAATGACCTTCAAGAAATTCAGCCTAGTGCAAGAAATGTTATGGGTAATTCTCAGAAAACATACTCTCATGAAATAAATTATTACCTAAGACAAAAGTGGGCATTTCTGGAGGCTATATTGTATCTTTCAGGCCACTGGGGTACCATATAGGAGACTGAAGCAATAATTTACCCTCGTGCAATGAAAAATATAATGTAACTTACACACCAGGATCCTCTGCCTCATTAAGTTCAGCACTTCCCTCATGTCATTTTAAAGGAGCGATTATAGTACTGTAAATCTAAGTAACTTAGATTTATGTTCTGGTGCCTGATAAATGGTTATACAGGACATTTTTCAGCATTTCAAATGTTTTAGGTGCTAGACAGTTTCAGAATGTAGATATAATTGATTTTACCATTTGACAAACAGATAGCGTTCTGCTGTGTGGCTTTTCAAAGAATCGCAAAGAAGTAGTCCTGCAGTGCTGAGAAGAGATCTTCAGATCCTTCTACAATGAATTTTTAGAGGTATTGCTGACATCATTATGGTTTCTGAATCTTATAACCCCAGGGAAAATTATAAGCAAAAATCAATCAGCAGGAAAATGTGTGCTAAGAATGTATGCTATCCACACTTTTAATTGAATGATTTCTTTTTCTGTGATGCAGAAAGAACAGATATTTCCCAAATAATTTTCTTTTTAAAAAAAGGTATTGATTTATCTCTTACTTTTAGAATGGAGGGAGGAGAACTGAAATGCTGATAAATAAAAAGCAGAATAATATTGCCAGAGTGGACAAGGGGATGAAAGTACACATGCTCCCTGTCACACCTAAACATCCTGATGCCTATAACCTAATACTTAGGATTTTCTTTGAATAGAGGTGCTAATGGCAAAAAACTAATGGAAAATTTGGTTCATTTTAAGTGGTCACAGCACTTAATTGAATATACTACACATTCTAAAAAAAAAAAGTAGACATTTTGTTCTTGTTAGTCTATTACGCCTTTTCTTGAACAAAAATATTTTCATAGATGGTAACTTCAGTAAAGTATCTTTTGAAACTCCACAGTTTCTTTTTCCTTTTTAAGCTTCAAAATTTTTGAACTTAAAGGAGGTGAACAAAAATAAAAGAATCAAGAAACAGGCGTTGAAGTTGAAGATGACTTTTCTCTTCATATCCTTCTCTGTATGAAGACAGAAAGGATAACTATGTCTAATAAATTAATATTCTAAAATGGAATAACAGTTTTAGAGTTTCAAATGAAATGGATAAAATAGTACAAATCCCTTTTGAGTTTTGGGTTCTGATGAACACTGCCAGTCTCCTTACCTGTGGCTGTACCACAAATCTTATGAGTCAATAAAGTTACACATATGTTATTGGATGCCATATCAGTTTAAAATTTGATTTGTTTGTGTTTAAAATCAATGCCATCTATCAAGAGAGTATAGTGTACCCAAGAGTAAATCTATCTTTAAAAGTCATTTAAAATTCTCACTTTTATGTTCTCAAAGTATTACATGAGCTACCACATTATCAGACTTTTAAGTATTAATACAACAAACAAGGGGTGATTTAAACCAGAATTTACCAAGTGTGTTAAAAAAAGTGTTAAAATATTATATATATAAAATGTTGATGTATGTGTTAATATATATTAGGTTTATATACCTGGGGTGCCAAACAAATATATACACATGACTTGTATTCATCTTTTCTTATCAGTATATATTGATTATTACAATTTTAATACAGTCTTTTTCCTTTCTTAAAATGTGTATACATTTTTTTGGCTCCCTCTATATATTCAAATTATGTGTATCCAAATTAGCTTGAGAAACACTGAGTTAAAGAAAATCACACACGACTGTTTAGTGTGAAATTCTAAGAATCCTTAATGCTAATGGTCACCTCAATCTTCAAGAGAGGAATATAATATATAGTGCTGCCCAAATTCATTTGACCCAGGATCCTCATCTTTTTTTTCCCTTCCATATAGCATTTCCTAGAATTATTGCTCCCAAGAACATAAATTGGATTTGCTGATGTAAATTAAAATCCAAAAGACCTTTCAATATTGGTTTAATAATTTTTCAACTTTTAAGTGTCTCATTAATCTTTGAATTCTCCAGTTTTACTTTGTTAGTACTTAAAACTAAATGCAAAGCAAAAAGTGGAGTATCAGAGGGATGAAAATTGCTATTCAAAACTATGCATTTCTAATGTATAATATAAATTACCATTCTTCTGTGGCATTTTCGCCAAGCCTGGTCCTTTTACTTTGCCTCCTGGAAAAAGTGGGGGCTAGGGATTAGCATTATTCAATTACATTTTTCTCCATTTCACTGCTACACATAATGGTTCTCAGAGATGGGAAAATGTTAACATTTTTACATTTGCTCTCTACATTGTATAGGAATTGCCCCATCAGAGGCTCTTCTTCCTTCCTGATTCTGGGCAGGACTCTCTGAGAGACAAGTGTGAGGACAGGTAAAAAAAATCCTAGGATTCCAAAGGACTGAAAAAGCTGTAACAGGAAAGATCACAGATACTTTGAAAATGACAAGGATTTAGAGAGTCAAAAAGTCTCAGTGGGGATGAGAGTCAAAGGACGCAAACAGGCAAAAGATGCTGGCATCAGATTGCACATCGCTTGCCTACATGTTACCAAGTATGGACAAATACTGTTCACAAGTACAGAAAACTTCACGTCTAAATCTCTGTTCTTCTGGGGTTTTGGGGCTGCCTATCATCCATTAGTGTGGAATTCATTAGAGTTCCTCATAAATATTTAAGCCCTCTTTCCAGGAATGTGTTAAGATTGTATTCCTTACCCAAATGACGTTAGATGTGACCACGTAGCATGCTTTGGCCAAGGAAATAACAGTATAAGGAACTGTGGATTATTTCCAGGGGAAACAACAATGTAGAAGAAAAGGCCCTTCAGCCAACCCACGATGGATAATTTGCTTGAGTAAAAAGGAAACATTGCTTTTTGATAAGCTACTGAAGCTTAGGGGTTGTTTATCGCCTCAGGAAACCACACCTGGTATATCTGGAATACTTCCTATGTCTGCATTTTAGTTTTATCATATATAAAAGAAAATAACATATGTCTCCTATCTACAAAATAGTATGAAACATTGGATGCCTCTTACAAGAGAATTACTACACTTATCTGAGGTGTTAAAAACAACATCTTTTGATGAGTAAATATGTTTCTACAAATGTGTAGTAATGAACAGTCTAAGACAAGGAAGTTCATATGCATTAGAAAATAAATTTCATTCAAAATTACTCTACATCTTTCATTCTTGAACTATGATTAATTCAGTGAATTCATTCTTTCAGTATGCATAAATTTGTGTACTACTACATAACATAGGAATGGCGTATAAAAGTAATGTGAGACTAAAAAAGAAAAATAATATAAATAACTCTATTGGTCTCTTTAAAATACAGTTATATGGTCTCATCTGGCAAAACTGGAAACAGATAACCTCCTCCTCCACAAAACAGCAGTAACCAAAGAAGCAAACGTATTTTTAACTGACTCTACTTGGCATAGAGGACCATTAGTGATCACTATTCCTGATAGAGTCTAAAGTCAAAGAATAATGATGTTCAGAAAGAAAAAAAAAAGTAGAACAGGAATTGTTGAGGAAAACTTCATGGTGACAGTCATTTGTTCATTCCTTAAAAATGTATTGGATGGTTTCTATGTGTCAGTTACTGAGAACATAAAAATGAGTAAAAAACAATTCCTTCCATCAGGGGCTCCCAGAATAGTGGGTGAGCTATACAATTAAAGAGAGTACATTGACGGTGACTTATGCGATTAACCTTGAAGAAGAAGTTGGATTTACCCATGAAGAGGATGTACAATGGGCATTCTGGGCCCCCAATCTAAAAAACAGTAGGTAGACTAGCAGAGAGGTATGACAGCGTATGGAATATTCTGGAGGCAGCAATTATGTGTTATTAAAGTGTTGGTGATAACCAGTGAAGCAGTGGAGGTGATATTAGAGAAACAGGTGAAGGCTTTGTGACAGGCCTCTAAGACATACTAAGGAATTTGTTTTGAAGGGAATAGTGAACAACTGGAGAATTTTAAGTGGGGGAGCAATCCATTCATGTCTATGATTTTTAGTAGATACGTATATTGGTCCTAATGTGCAAGATGTGTTGCGGGGTAGAGCCTAGAGGCAGGATAACAACTAGGGGACCACCGTAATACCCACGTGAGATGAAGACCTGAAGGAAAGCAATTGTAGAGAATGGAAAGGAATTTAAGATAATTCTTTAAATGTGGCGATACTGGATAGAGGCCAAGAGAAAGCAGGAGGAGTCAAGGTCAACAGCTGAGAGTGATGGCAGTGGAGGTGGATTAGAGAGACTAAAGAGATTACTAAGGAAAGGGGACAGCTAGGGACAAATAAAAGGACTGTTAAGTATTGTTGACAGCTCAAATAATGTTGGAAAACATGAATCTTGTGATCAGCATGCATTTGCAAATTTCCCCAAAAAACCTAAACAGATTACGTCACAACTAAAAAAAAATCAGAAAACTACCTGACATCATCAATAATATCAGCAGACTGCCTGATACCTTCTCCAGAATGATGAATGTTCAAAAAAAGAAAGAATGAAAGAAAGAAAAAAAGGACTATAAAAGCAGTAGAGTGAATTTCCATTCATTTCTGGTAACTAATGAGATCATTTGGATTGACATTCCCACTGAGGTGACTAAAAGTATTTAAAATATAAAACCAGCAAAGAGCTAATAAAAAGGTGAAGACTTCATACACGGAAATTTAGGAGAAGACCAGAACTCAGAGAGGAAAGCTCATCTTTGAAAGCTTTTGTTTTGCCCTTGGGAGTATGAGTGTCAGGCACAAAAGATCTGAGAAATCAGCTGCACTTTGGGCAGCCTTATGAGTTTCCTGGGGAAATCAGCGCCCATGGTCCTCAGAGGAAGGCTTTAACAATCTAACCCAACTTTAACCTGGGATTTCAAAAGGACAGTTCTTCCTTCAGAGGAGGAGGGAACCCCAAATCAACCATTCCTCACACAGATTTGCAGCCTTGCTTCTTGCACAAGAGAGATTCATGGAACCTTAGACGTTGCACTTTGACTAAAGTGGTTCTGGTGTGACATTGCCCCCCAGGTGCCTGGCAGAAGCAAACCGAAGTCCTCTGGAGGAAAACACCATCACCTTATTCTTACAAATCAATTTTAAAATATATTTCCAGCAGATATTCAACGATATCCAAGCAACCAAGAAAATATGATACCTTGAATGAGAAGTGATAGGAACAATGATAATATTAGGTTGGTACAAAAGTAATTGTGGTTTAAAAGGTTAAAAATAACTGCAAAAACCGCAATTACTTTTGCAGCAACATAACAGAAACAGATCCAATAATACTTGAGATATTAGAATTAGCAGACCTATATTATCAAATAACTATATTTAGTATATTCAAAGAAATAAAATCCAAGCTTGACAAGTTCAGCAGGGAACTAGAAACTCTGAGTGACATAATAGTAGCAGAGAAATATTCATTTGCTCCCTTTCTTGTCAACAGTATTCAGCCACATAGTTTAAAATTTTCACGTTAGAATTTAAAAATGTATATTCTTTTTCAGTTTTCTTTTGACACACTGAAAACAAAACCAAACCCAACACTGATAAGGCTAATATAATTCTATTTATATTTATAATCCAATCAGAAATATATTAGGTTAAGTATAAGTCTACGTGTGTGTGTGTGTGTGTGTGTGTGTGTACCTGTGTGTAGTGAGCACACACATGCATGTGTGAGCACACCCACACATTTCTTGGAAACACCTATGATTTCTGCCAGGCTCACTCGTCTAGTGATCAGTTCAGGCCACAGCTGGGTAAAGCAAGGACAAGCATTCAATGGGTCCAGGGATAATTTTCAAAGGTATCACCCACTCGCAGAGAAATGAAAATTAACAGCAACTTTTACAACCTAATGGGTTAATTACAAGTATTAGGGAAGATTAACTGGTATTTAACAAAATTATCTAAACAGTTGGGAGGTTAGGTATTTATATTGAGACGCAAATATTCCTTGGACTTAGTGCATTGACTTTAAAACACTCTACAGTCAGATGTTTCCTTGAAGTAGGTCATGACTGCAAGGCAAGGAGGGACTGAGCAGTGATATTCATCAGTGTTCAGAGGGAGAAGGAAAGCTGAAGGGGGAGAGAGAAAGTGGGCAAAGTAAAGAGGGACAGACATCAAAACTGAGCTCTGCAAACTACATTTTGTTTGGTCTTGCTACATTATTCAGTAGTTGTAAAATCAAGTGACTCTGTCAACATAACACTCATTTTTCATTTTGGAAGTGTAACACGGTATATCATTTATTCTTATCAAAGTTGAGTAAAAACTCCATATTAAGTCATTCATTGCTTGTACTTAGTTTAGCCAACTTAATTCATTAGAACCCAGTCTAGTTGACTGGACAAAAAAACGGCCAGTTGAATTTAACAGCTTTTCGGCCCCGCACTCTGTAACGAGAACATCAGCAGATTTAATTTCCCCATATAAAGCAGAATTTCCAGTTCACACCATGTACTCTGTGACTATTACGGACAGTATTTATTCTGAAGGAATGCTGTGCAAGTTTGGAAAAGCTGTCTCTAAGAACAAAGCCAAGAAGTCATTTGACAAAACAAGAAACCAAATCTATACATGGTCAAAACATGAAGAGAACTAAAGTTTATCTTTTTTTTTTTTTTTTTTAACGTTTTGAAATCCTTAAAACACAGTGTGGCAATAGCAAATTAGACAACTCTTTCCCTCCTCCACTCTCAAGCTCTGTATAATCAGAATGCCTCCCTTTACTTAGCAAATATCAGCTTTTTGGGAGGAGGAGAATCTGCTTGGAATTAATGAGGCGACACCAAAAAATAACTTCTATTAATAAATTGTTTTCTTCAATGGAAAATTGCCATGTTTTTCTCCTTTTTTTTTAAAGAATATATCCTAAAGACTCCTATAAACTTTAGACCACCTGAAACTATGTCTTTTTCCCTTTCTACATATTTTTCCTGTTTTCATTTTTTTTAAATTTTTTTAATTTAGGAAGTGCCATAGTGCCACGCAAGGAAAATAACTCCACTCACAATAATACAGTGGCCTCCAGTGGCGTCATCACACAGTAATACTCAGTCTGTGTGGTGACATATAATTACTGATATGGTAATTCAATAAATGTAGGGTGTTTAAGGAGGAGTTAATAGGGGGAGAAGTAAGGGTAAGAAGTTACAGATGTGAAAGGTAAATATCAAAACCCAGCTGAAGTACTCTATTTTTTTTCTGCTGTACAAAATGTAAAATGCCAGCTATCTCAAGAAAGGTAAGAACGTTACAGCCCTGGAAAATCTTCATTATCACTTTTTCATTCACACAAAAAGAAAGAAAAATTCAACATTAACCTTCCCAGAGGAGATGCGCCTTAAAATCAATCTTTTCACTTACCCTAGAGTGTGTACAGCAGGATCTCTTAAATCCTTTTAATTCCAGTATATCCAGAACATACATGCATTCTTAGCACATTCACTTAAAGAACAAACTTGAACCAAATTGTTACTTAAAACAGAGATCCTAACAGAACTCTGAAATTCTAGGGAGAGAGATGAGTTTAAAATCCAGCTTCTAGATCTTGGTGTATACTGTGTCTATCTTTAACTTGAAAATGATTTGGTTTCACATTCCATTGAAGTCCCACTGGCAGATGCCTTTGGTAAACTCACCAATAGCAGGCTTTCAAACGTCCTCCCCTCACCCCCTCCTCCCTCTGACTGAGCTTCCGCTGTTACATCTAGTGCTGATTTACTCAGCTGTCTTTTTACCTGTCGCTGCGTGGGTAAAAGGACGTGCTTTCATTGATGGCTGTTACGGAAACCCTTAGAACTGAAGATCAGCCTGAGGAATCACTCTGTTTCCCAACCCCCTGTCATTCCCTCCCCCTCCTTACTGCCAGAAACCAACTGACTTCCAAACTTGGCTGTCTGAAAAAGAATGTTCTCTGATTGGCATTCCTGGAAGCAGAAAGCAAGGGCAGCTCAAGTTTTGTTCTGTTACTCAGCATGAAAAATCTTCCCAGGTACACACAATACAAATAAGTTTCCTGAATTTTTTTTCCTTGACTTTGAGGAGAACGGAACAAAAATTTGGGGAAATTACAAATATTTTTGGTGCCAAATAGTATTTAAGTTTTAACAGGCACACACAATTGTACTCAAAATGGCTATGGATACAGGGAAAAGAGTGAAATGACAAATCTGTAGTTAAAAGTTGATTTTCCTTATTAGCAAATGAGTTGGGACCCATTAGAGCAGGGGTGTCCAAACTGCGGCCCGCAGGCCAACTGCGGCCCATGATCCATTGTTAATTGGCCCGCAGCAAATTCCAAAAATATATTTAGTTTACTTAAATAAACCAGGTGAGGCAATATGTACTTCACCTTGAGTGAGTGGCCCGGCTGTTTGTGTATTTTACTGCATATGGCCCTTGGTAAAAAACGTTGAAAAAAGGTTGGACACTCCTGCATTAGAGGAAGAAACAGTTATGCTGCCTGCTTGACAATATTCTGGAAGGCAACTGTGGCTTTTCTGTGAGAGAAAAAACCTTGTTTATAGAACTGTGAAAAAACAGTTTTCAGTTGTCCTGTATTATACATTGCAGACAGTAGGAGGACAGGGTACAAAGACTTCTACGTCCCTGTCAACCTTTTTTTCCAGGACTGTCTTACAAAGTTTAGTGAGGACTGAGAAAGAAATTGTGTGTGTGTGTGTGTATGTGTGTACACTGTACACACACACATATCTGAAAGAAGAGGACTGAATGAAAATGAGAAAAAGATACACTGCATCAAATAGAGTATGACAAGGATTAATAATGTGGGTCCCTTTAAATCACTAAATAAACTTGTGTTTAATATTTATTTAATGGTCACTGAAGTCTAAAGATCTGCTGCTGAAAATAATTTGCCTCTTCATGATCAAAAGAGTGAATTTATTACATGCAGTTTTATAGACTAGACAACTTCTTAGGGCCTGATTAAGGATTTATAATTTCGATAATCAAATCAAACCTCAAGCATTTTGGGGTTTGCAAATTTCAGCTGGTTGTGGTTGCCAACTCTAGGCAACTGTCAGCTGGCGGGCTCAGAGTAGTGGTGTGGCTGCAGCTGCTCCTTGCAACTTGTACAGACATCTCAAAACTATTCAATGGCGGAAGGTTGACTCCAAAAAGAAAGCTTTCTCTTTGTTTGTGGTTAGTTTTAAATTTTCTGTTCTAAGTGCTCTTTTACCACATCTAGAATTAAATCATTTTAGGGAAACATGAGTGAAAACATTATTAAGTGGCATCGTATTACTAATTTATTTCAGTGATATTTTGATGCCCCATATAGACTGGCATCCTATTATCTTGCTCCCTCCTTAACCTGTTACTTGTCTTAAAAAAAATGATTAAAAGGAGGAGGAAGAAACTTTTCTTCTTATTATTCCCAAAGTTGATTATCTTAGGGAAATTTCAGGCTATATGAAATGATAGATACGGGTATCTAAGTGACTTCAGAAATAAATAGAAAGATTCACCCAGAGAACACATGTGCCTGTCTCTGAGTTTCTTCTTTCCTCTTTCAAAACACTCCTCCCCGAGGCTAATGGATGGTGTCAAGACACGTGAACCAAGCAGAGTGGACAGACGTGGCGGCAGGCCGTCTGGTTCACATTCAGCCACATTATTCATTATGTTGTATTTTGAGTGAACGCTAGCACATATCTGACTCTCAAAAAAATGTTTGTTGAAATTGAAAAACGGCTTATTCAAAAGTGCATATTTTAACCTATAGAAAATGGTTATATGTTGGCTCACACTTTAAATAAATATGCTTTGCATTTTTGAATGATTTTATTTCCAGAAAAAAACTGTATCTCCTTTCAAGTCAATAACCAAATGATTATATGGAAGGTGTATTAGGTACTGTACACCTTCATGGAAGCCCTGCCTCCAAAAATCATCATGTATTTTGCGTCTGTGTGAGTGACTGACTCTAAACAGCATGGACTCTAAATATCAACATGGTGAATATTTTTAAGATCACTTGTTAATTTTGCTGGCTTACAAGAAAAATATAGAAAAAAAGGAAATGTTAGGTCCTGCCAATATCTCACATTAACTAGTAAACTATAACAATTTTCTTTATTGAATTGCTACTGGCCATTCCTTATAGTGCAACATTCATCAATCAAACATCTCCTTCAGTTCCCAACTTTATCTCCCCTGATATTAATATTTCATCTGTGCCAATCATAGAAATTCCAGAACAGTCTGCAACAGTAGTAGTCCAAACCCAAGTTTGACTGAACACAATGGGAATCTTTTTCTTCTTTTTTTTTCCCCTGTAACCTTCACAAGGCAATTGATAAGATTTCTAATGGCTAGAACTCAGTGTTTATCATGAGTAAATGTTATTTTTCTCTTTCATAAGCACTAATGTAAGAGTTAGTATTTGATCAGAAAAATAGCCTCCAGGGCTGGCTTCCAAAGAAAACTGGGCATGTAACTAACAAATCAAGTACCCTCGATTTATCATGAACAAGCAGTTAATCTCTGTTCCATTCTTCAGAAATAGACTGTATTAGCACCGTTCTGTGGATAGCAAATGCTGGTAGCAGGCTCCTTGCACAGGTGAACAAGGTGTTCAGACTCAGATCTTAGCTGATCTGTGAGGCATCCATGTATATGAAGAAACTGGTTATAGAAAAGCATGGCCCTTATTGTTTTCTTCCTCACCGTGGTCCTTAAGAGACTGGCATAAGGGATATTCTCAGGGTGATGGTTTTGCAGATAATTTTCTTTTTGTCTTTTGCATAGCATTTATTTTTTGAAAACATATACTATTTGCTATAGACTGAATATTTGGGACCCCCAAATGAATACGTTGAAACCCAATCATTAAGGATGGTATCTGGAGGTGGGGCCTTTGGGAGGTGATTAAGTCATGAGGGTGGAGCCCTCATGAATGGGATTAGAGCCCTTACAATAGAGACCCCAGAGAGCTCCTTTGTCACTCCTACCGTGTGGAGACATAGTGAGAAGACAGCCCCCTGTGAACCAGGAAGCAGGCCCTTATAAGACACTGAGTGTTGGAGGCTTGGTCTTGGACTTCTCACCCTCCAGGATTGTGAGAGATAAATTTCTGTGGTTAATAAGCCACTCAGTTTATGATATTTTGTTATAACAGCCTGAATAGACTAAGACACTATTAAGGCAAAAATGAGGGATTTTTTTTGGGGGGGACTAGTGACTAGTGACTTTTTTCTATGAAAAAATTAAAAAATTCAAGCAGTAGTTGTTTGTAAAGTAATTAAAATAGACAATGTCCAAGAAAAAGTAGAAAAACGGTACCTAAACAACATTAGAAAACAGATAAGAAAGGGATTCAAAACAGCAACGTGCTATGTATAATCAAATACTAACAATTTAAAAATTGGATGAAATGGACACCCATTGTGAATGCTTATCATATGATAATAGCCCTAATTATGGAACGGGCCATATGTATAAAAATGCTAATCATAACATCATGTCTGGTAGAGAAAAACTGAGAATGATGATAGTTTTGATGACAACAGAAAGACATGGGCTAATGTTTAGGTTAAAAATCATAGCAGTAAGTCAGACTAAGAAAGGCAAATACCATATGATCTCACTTATATGTGGAATCTAAAGAACAGAATAAAGAGGCACACAGAACAGAAATAGGCTCAGAGATACAGAGAAAATACTGATGGCTGCTAGATGGGAGGGGTGTGGGGATGGGGGAGAAGGTGAAGGGGTGAGAAAGTACAAATCAGTATTCACAAAATATTCATGGGGATACGAAATACAGTATAGGGACTATAATCAATAATGTTGGAAAGATTATATAGGCTGGCAGATGGGCACTGGACTTATCAGGGGATTCACGTCATAGACTGCAGATGCCTGACCAATGCGCTATACACCTGAAGCTGAAGTAGCATAATATTGAACGTCAACTTTAATTTTATATATATATTTTTACATAGATAATTATATTTCATATATAAGTATATATAATTAATATATTAATATAATATATATTAATAATGTATACAACTATATATTATATATAATTATTTATTATAATATATTAATATATAGTTATATATATTTATATATAGTTATATATATTAATATGTATAGTCATGGGATGTAAAGTACAGCATAGGGAATATAGTCAGTGGTATTGTAACAGCTATATGTGATATCCGAGGGATAGTAGACTTTGTGAGGCGGGTGAATGCCTAACTATTATGTTGTTTGGCACACCTGAAATTAATTAAAAAATCATAGCATATAAATGTATATGCATCATGATTTCAACTATATTAGAACATCTATAGGCACTAGAAGGAAAGATAAAGGCTAGAAGGAAATAAAACAAAATGATTTGTGGATACACAAACACACACACACACACACACACACACACACTCAAAATATTCAAGTAAGAATAATTGTAGCCTTCTTTCCTCACTTTCCTCTTGGTCTTTGAAGAGGCATCTCTATTTCTCTTCTTTGGGCCTGTTGTGCATGTGGGCTGTTAGGAGGGGAGTGGAAGGGAATGAGGAGGCTCTCTAATGTGGAAAGAGACACAGAAGAAGCTTAAGGGGCTTATGTTGATTTTAAGACAGGTCATGGAGGGATATACCCCCCAAAAAGAGTAATCTTAAAAGGAATAGTGACAACAAGGGAAGAAAGTGGGGAACAAAATCTGGCATACTTAGTAACGGAAAACAGCCTGTAAGCCAGATTGGGGAGCAGCTACTTTGAAGAGAATGACTTTAAAGAGACCAGTATCTGAAGGGGAGGTTTAGGAAATCTGGCCCTAGGACATCTGGCTGTGTGTTTTGTGATTTCTTCTCATGAAACACTTAATATGTCTCTCTTTCAAGATCTGATAGTGTCCAAGTTGTGTCTTTTGGATACTTCATAATATTGACATGTATATAAAATCTATAGATGCATTTCATCATGTAAACATTTTTGAAAAGTTTGGTGCTAATTGTTTTGACATGTTGTTATGGTTGCTAACATTGGTTTTCTTTGATAAGGGTAATAAATCATCTTCACTCTTGTCTAAATACGAGGTGCATATACTTTCTCAATCATTTTTCTCTACTTGCATTTCATTTCCTATATCTGTCTCAGTTGCCAGGATGGGTATTTCTATGTACTACAGTCTCTTGGGCTGAGCACTATATGTAAAATAACCAACCACACCCATTTGACTGGATTTCGATGATGCAGGATTTTCAGTGCTGAAATCAAAAAAGTCCCAGGCAAACCAGGATGAGTTGGTCAACCTATACATGTAATCTTGAATTTTTTACATGATATGTATGCTTTGGTAAAGATTAGCCTTTTTATTAATAGAGAGGTGTTTGGCCCCAGTAGAACAATACTCCCAAAATAGAGATTTCTTTTGTCTCTACCCCTTGTTAACTATGCAACCTAGGACAAGTCATTTTCAAGGGCCACTGTTTCCTAATCTCTACAAGGAGAATAATAATACATATTTCAAAGAATTGTGGTCAATCTCAAATGAGATATGAACAGACAGTAAGATATATAAAAATTATAAAATGAATAAATCTATGTTATATTTTTATCAACTTTATATAAAATTATACGTAACTGTAAAGCAAAGAAGCTTTTAGTTAGTTTAGATTGAGAAATCATAGAAGCCTATAGAAGAAGAACAATACTTCACACTTATAGGGGGGTGGTAGGAAGGGATGAGAGAGAAGGAGAGAGAGAAATTGGTTGACTGTGGGAATCAGGAGTGTTTGTTTCAGCATTTGATTTTTCCCTAAATTAAACTTACCAAGTTAAGGACAGTTTGTTTCTGAGAAACTCTAGCCAAGGAAACAATCAATACCACACATTTACAAAAGATGGGATCATCCTCAGTATTAAAAACAAAGATTTTATTTGTATCTTTTCCCTTAAGCTGGGTAGGGACACTTTTCATTGTGGGACCCAAATCAACCCTAATTAGAGCATAATCATACACATATCTATTACTGGCAAAACTAGAATTTCCAATATCATTCAATATTATCCTAGAGATAGAGAGATACCCCTACTTGAACTCTGGCAGCATGTGCCATATCTGCTGTCTCTTAAGAAGTGAGGGTGCAATTTGGTTTGGGAGCAAAACAAAAATATATTCAAAACTGTGCAGATATTCATCATCCTATGTTCAATCCATACTTGAAATCTGAACAGTTCTACTCTAAATTTCTTGAGATTTATCAAGAGTTTGACATAGGACAATTCTGCTTTGTGGGGTAAAAGAAAATGACAGGTGATAGCCAAACTGGATGAGTCTGGTAGTTATTATATTCAGCTTATTCACTTGGGAGCAATTTTTCTCCAGATGAGCATATGACTAATCAGTGCTTGGCAAACTTGTTTCTTGATGTTGTTGTTTTGCTATGGAACCCTTTATTCAAAGGAAATACTGCACTGAGATTTAGCAATGACAAGGGATTGCTCCTTTAGCAGAAACTCAGGTGCGAGGCCTGTGGCCCCTTCTACCCAGATCCCTTCTGGAAATGTCCAGGAACCTGGGAGGCACAGCGTGAAAATCCACTGAGTTCTAGTACTCACTGCACTCAGTATTGTGTTTAAATATAACTCTGATATATTAGAAAGAATTCATGCACATAGTTTAGAAACCATATAGAATAATAGCGCTTAAAAGAATGTCCCACCCTTGAATCCCAGAGGCCACCACCTTAACCTCTTAACTGTTAATTATGATGATCATCCCATTTTCCTAAGTAATACTCTCATGCACCTATTGTTTTGATTTTTCAAATTGTATATTATCTATTGGTCTTCTAGTATGGAAGATAAGGATTTAGTTCTTATACACACTTCCTCTAGTATGTTTCTCTCTCTCTCTCTCTCTCTCTCTCTCTTTCTCCTCCCTCCTTTTTCATTTACACACACACACACACACACACAAAACTTTAGGTCAAGCACTAGTCGGTGTTCACATTATTTTGGCTATGTATATATTGTTTATATGTAAACCATGTGGGATTTATAGTTCTGTTGCCTTTCTTTTAGATTTATCTTTTTCCTGACATTGGTAGTTGTGTCATATTTTTGTTTGCTTAATTTTCTATCGGCCCATCATTCAATTTTTAAAAACTCTCCAATAGATAGGTAACATTTGCCTTAATATAGACAAATGCATAAGTTATTTTTTTCAGGTATCTGCCTCCCACCCCAGTCCTTTTTGGGATAATAGTGCTACTGAGATGTCATCCTGGGACTGCCCTTTGCCTTTCTGTAGTGTTGGGTCCTGTTTCCTGAATTCTTTGTTCTACTTGTCCCTGATGGACTCCTTCATGCGTATGTGAGGGAAGCATATACTCCAGTAGCTTCATGAGAAAGATACTTGAAACATAAAATTTTGGAGAACGTAAACGCTTCAAAATATCTTTATTTTCTTCTTCCATTAATTGTTAGCTTGACTTGATATTGAATTCATTGTTGAGAAATACTTTTCCCTCAGAAACTTCAAGGAATTTCTTCACTGTCTTTTAGTTTCTAGTGTTGTTATTGGGGAGTTATTCTGTTCCCTGATCCATTTATTTCTTTATTCCTGGTGTTCTAATATCTCATGATGGTATACTTTGGTGTCATATCCTCCTTTCCCCACTGATTGTGTTTAAAACTCAAGGAACTTTTATTTATATTTTTTAATACTGGGGAGATTTTATTATATTTCTTCATCAATTTCTGAGCTCTACTTTCTCTGTTCTTTCATTCTGAAACTACTCTACTTTTAGTTGGATGTTGGACCCCTTAGACTGATCATCTAATTTTATTATCTTTTTTCTTCTATTTGTCTTCTTTCTGTCACCTCCTCTTTGCAAAAATTCCTGACATCTCTCTTCGGTTGAATATTTTATTTCTGCTAACATATGTTTAATATCTAAGAATTCTATTTGTCTCCAATTGTTCCTTTTTGATAATACCATGTTTTGTTTCATGGACACAATTTCTTTTCTAATATCTATGAGAATATACATTTTGTTTTGTTTTTCAAAGCTTTCACCTCTTCCCTGAAGTCTTTGTTTCTTTCAATTTCTTACTTGTTTGTTTGGGTCTCTTTTATGTTAGAGACTTTCCACCACATCTGGTATTTCTTAGTTATATGTTCACGCAATGTACAGTAGATGTTACCGTGTTTCCCCAAAAATAAGACCGGGTCTTATATTAAGGTTTACTCCAAAAGACGCATTAGGGCTTACATTCAGGGAATGTCATCCTGAAAAATCATGCTAGGGCTTATTTTTCAGTTAGGTCTTATTTTCGGGGAAACACGGTGGTATGTTACCATAGGCAATTAGACAAAGCTGAGCCTGAAATTCTTTTGGTGTAACTAAATTTCTCCCTGCTAAGGTAGTCAGATCTTCCAGAGAAGCTCCCCTCCAATGGTCTATGTAGGAGGGACAAGCCTCGTTACCAGTGTCCTGGGAGCAAAGCTGGGTAAGAAGGCTTGAAGGGAGGGGAGTTTATTATTCAGCATGCAGATTTCCACTTAATCTACCAGACTGCAGTTTTATTCCTCACCCCCACCTGCCACTGTTTCCAATATTGCTGAGTTTGTAGCCTAGTTAAGTTACTTCAGAGAATAATGCCCCCTACCATGTCTCCTACAGGGTGAAGGAGGGGTGGTTGCCAGGCTGCACATGGTTGAGGAGGGGATTTGGGAGTCCAACTGCTCTTTTCAAGACTTTCAATCAAGTCCTGTATTCAACTCCACATGTTACCCTTAGCTTCTGAGTCCCTTTTGCCTCCAGTCCTTGAGCTTTTCCAGGGTTCTCTAGGGAACTCCATTTCCATCTTGTTAGCATCTCCTCTGCAGGCACCTGGGTTTGCACATCTCTGCTCAGTTCACTCAGTATGACTCAGCCATTCCCTTTCCATGTTCCAAAAAACACGTCAATCGTTCTCTGCTGTTCTATGTTCTCCCATTTTCTTTATTCTAGTGAGTATTTTTTCCTTGCTGTCAGTATAGGGTTACTTTAGAAGGGAGAGTGTATAATTATGTGCTCCATCCTCTATTTCAACTGTAATTCTCTGCCTTTACTCTTCAGCATTGCTTTAAAAAGGGAATAAATGAACCTTTCTCGAAAATGATCCCAACAAATTCAGCATTTATGTCTGAGGCAACATAATATTTCATAATTCTTTACATAATTCTCCATATATACTCCACAAGTATATCCAATGTTAAAATGAAAGCTAAATCCCAGCAAAGCATACAATTATCTATATCAGACACAGTGAACAATAACATTTAATTAAAATAAAATTATCTCTTTATTCTGTAGTGGGTTGTGGTCCCCTTACATTAAAACTTTCAGGCACCTCTGTCCCTGTGGAATTAAATATAGGAACACATATAATTACAGATAATTCCTTCACATGCAAAAACTATGTATCTTAAAAGGTGAAAATAAATTTCTTTTATAACTGAAGTTCTGTCTAAACTATCAGTTAAACCATAACCTAGTTAAGGCAAGTAAATTATCTTGGCAGTCATTTTGTGTTTGTTTTTGGTTGGATGGCAATGTAAAATCTGATAGTAAAGCCATTTCTCTTTTAAGTTGTCATAGTCATTCTATTTGGTTGGTGCAAAAGTAATTGTGGTTTAAAAGGTTAAAAGTAATTGCAAAAACTGCAATAACTTTTGCACCAACCTAATAATAATGGGCCACATCTGTGTATTTTGTTATTTGAGGCAAGCTTTGTCTTGAATCATCTTAGGCACTACTTCTGCTCCTTATAAAATGCATATGTCATTCTGGAGACATTGGCTTTCTAGAAGATATAGTGAACCCTAGTTCTTCAAAAATACGTGTCCCATCAATATTGAAGAGGAAATGTATACATCTTATTATTTCTACAGCTAAAAGAGTTGGCCCTCAGCAAAGGGTCAAAGGTCATCCTTAGTATCTTTTATTTTCCTTCCACATTTGCACTCTTTATATCTACTATGTAATCAGTAGTACTTCCCTTAGCGTTAGCCAAGCAAGTGGGGAAGACCCTTCCTTTGATTTCACACTTCAGAGGGCCTTGTTACTCTAGTCGTCTTCTACCTGTATCTTTCCTCACAAATCTATGGGTTAGAAGAACAACTAGTGACCCTCTTCTACACCATGCTTTGGGTGCTTGGAACCCTAGCGTTCCTTGCTCAAAAGACCCTAAGACTGCTTCTAGGTCTCCTTCCCAAGGTAGACCTACCTCTGGTATGTACACCTCAAAGACAAAGGGGTGGCTGGAGTGTGATTGCTTGTGGGGAGGTAGATGCAGTGGGTATGAAATAACCTATTAAAGAGCTGAAGACGCAAAGAAACTTTGATAAATTAATTTCCAAAATAGAATTATCTCTTCACTGGAGAGAAGAATTCTAGATTTTAGGACTCCTAGGGTATGGTGAGAGGAGGAGAACCCTTAACATATCGTGGGAGGGGAGGGGAGGACAGATGTAAGAAAATCCAGCCCAACTGTTAACAAACTTTTAACAGCTGCAAGTGGGCTGGTATCATATATTATAATCCCAAACCACAGAGAGAATCTGTAATTGTCTACCTGCTGTTTCATGCAAGCTTTCACTGAGTGTTTGGGGGTGGCTGAGACAGGCTATGGCAGGACAGAAGACCTGACAAAGATACTCTCAAGGTACACAAGGTACCTTCACTCCATTCACTGCAGTAGCTCTCAAACGGCTGGGGGTCAGGGGAACATTGTGGAGAGAGATGTCTTTAGGCCTGAACAGTTGTGGGCTGGAGGATAAAGAAAGGAGGGATCTCCTGTGGTTAAGAAATGTCAGCTAGGCTAGGCATGATGACATCTCTGGAGTATTTTCCAGGTTCAGTCTAGATAAAGGGAAACACATATTTCCTTCCTTAATATATCTAAAGCCAAAGGTGTACTTAATTTAACTAAAGTTGTAGCAAAGGTCAGGTTCAGATCTAGTACATATTAGATTAATTCAGTACCCTTTATCCCCCTGCCAAACACACACACACACACACACACACACACACACACACACACACACACACATACACACTAGCAGCCTGATAAAGGATTGAGCCCTTTCCTGGGGGTAAATGTTACTTACTACTATGCTTTTACCCATAAAGAATGATATACAGTAAAAAATTATAGAACAGATGAAGAAGTAACAACCAAAAAAAGTGACCTCCTAATGAAAATAAAAAATAAGCAATAGAAGCAGATCCACAGATGGCCCCGATGTTGGACTTAGCAGACAAGGATTTTTTTTTTTTAAAAAGCTATGATAAATATGTTAAAAAGATATAATGAAAACGGGGGAAGCATGTATTATCTGTTGGGGAATATCAGTAGAGATATGGGTACAATAAGAAAGAACTAAAGGGAAATGGTATAAATGAAAATTCCAGGACCACAAATACAGGATTGATTCAGTAGGCTGAATAGTAGACTGAATAGCAGAAGAATGGATCAGCAAGATTTAAAACAGGTCAATAAAATCCTCCAAATTGAAGCACAAGAGAAAAAAGAAGTGAAGAAGATAGAACAGAAAAATCTGTGACTATAACATAATATCCAATGGATGGTTTAACATATCTGTCATTGGAGCCCAAGAAGGATATGAGAGAGAAAATGGGGCAGAGAAAACATTCGAAGAGGTCATAGGTGAGTATTTTCCAAAATTGAAGGATTTCAACCCATATAAAAAAAAGCTAAGTGAAATCCAAGCAGCAGAAATGTAATAACAAACCCACAAATATACAAAACAACCAATAAAAACAATAATACACTGAGTCATTTTATAATTAAACTGCTGAAAAACAAAGATAAAAAGTAATGCTAAAAGCAGCCAAAGGAAAAAAAATACATCATACACAGGAAAGAACTTTGAGAATATTGTGATTTTCCTTCTAAAACACTGGATGCCATAAGACAATGCAATATCTACAAAGTGCTGAAGGAAAGCACCTGCTAATATAGACTTCTCTGTTCAATAAAAATATTTTTCAATATGAGGGTGAAATAAGACAGGCAAAAGTTGTGAGAACTCATTTCTAGCAAACATGTACTACAAGAAATGAGAAAGGAAGTTTTCCAAGATAAAGGGAAATTATATTTTATATACCACATGTCAGTGAAATCATATGGTTCTCTATTTTTTTGTCTGACTTCTTTCACTTAGCATTATAATCTCAAGATCCATCCATGTTGTCACAAATGGTACTATTTCATCTTTTCTTATTGCCGAATAGTATTCCATTGTGTATATATACCACAACTTCTTTACGCATTCATCTATCGAAGGACATTTTGGTTGTTTCCATGTCTTGGCCACTGTAAATAAAACTGCAATGAACATTGGAGCACACATGTCTTTATGGATAAATGTTTTCATATTTTTTTGGTAGATACCCAGGAGAGGGATTGTTGGGTCATATGGTAATTCTATTTGTAATTTTTTGAGGAACCTCCACACTGCCTTCCATAGCGGCTGCACCAATCTGCATTCCCACCAGCAGTGTATGAGGGTTCCTTTTTTTCCACAGCCTCTCCAACACTTGTTACCATTTGTCTTGTTGATGATAGCCATTCTAACTGGGGTGAGATGATATCTCATTGTGGTTTTTATTTGCATTTCTCTGATGATTAGTGATGTTGAACATTTTTTCATATGTCTATTTGCCATTTGTATGGGAAATTATTCTTGATGAAAGCTTGGATCTACACAAAAGCATGAAAAGCAGTAGAATGGATAAATGGATCAATGTCCAGGTAAGTTATCAAAGGCCTTTGAAAAAATTACTATCTGCCTGACCATTTAAAACAAAAATAGTAATGTATGTGGCATTTATTATCTATGAGTAAATAACATACATAACAACAAAAAAACAAAGAACAGTGAATAAATGGAATTATACTTTTGTAAGGTTCTTAAAACTGTTCTTTTAGTTCAGTTATATGAAGGTGGACAATGATAAATTAAAGATGCATGCAGTATAATCTCAAGATACAACTACTGAAAAAGAACTGTTCCATCGAGGTATAATGAAAAAATCAATAAAGGAGAAAAAATGGAATAGTAAAATATTAATTAACTCAAAAGAAGGCAAAGAAATAAGGAACACAAGAACAAAGAATGGATGAGACAAACCGAAAACAAATACCAAGATGGTAGACTTAAATGTTAAATCTAATGATAGCAAATATTAGATTAAATGTAAATGGAATAAACACTCAATTACCAATCTGAATAAAAAAGCATACCCAAATGATGTGCTTTTAAAAAGACATATTCTAAAAAAAAAATCAATTAAATAGTTCAGGTGTTTATTATATATAATAAAAAATAATATTATTACATCTGTTAGCATTAAAAAAAAGAAATATTTTTTAAATATAAAAACACAAATTGGGTGAAAGCAAAGAAGTACAAAACAATGTACTAAAAAATGTCAGTGTGCCTATATTAAAACAGATTGGACATATTAGACTCCAACAAGGTGTATTATCAGAGATCAAGAGGGACATTTTATAGTAATAAATCAGTTCGTCAAGAGGACATACAACTGAAAACAGTGTCAAAATACATGAAGCAAAAATTGACAGAATTAAAGGTAAAAAAGACAAATCTATAATCATTATTTAAAAACAAGCAAAAACTCTTTTAAGGCTGTGTATCCCAACATACACACACACACACACACACACACACACACAATTTCTGCCCAATAATAAACTGGGGTAGGGTGTGTTTCGGGGAGACCTTTCAAGGCAGGATTCATCACTTGGACTGTAGTCTAGAAGTCTGAGAAGAAGGAAACTTGGTATATGACATGGGCAGGAGAATTTCCTGCCAGCAAGCTTGGAACATTCACAGTATAAGACATACTATGTTTCCCCAAAAATAAGACCTAGCTGGACAATCAGCTCTAATGTGTCTTTTGCAGCAAAAATTAATATAAGACCTGGTCTTATTTTACTATAATATTAATTTTTGCTCCAAAAGACGTATTAGAGCTGATTGTCCAGCTAGGTCCTATTTTCAGGGAAACACTGTAGATGGTTTTCTTTGTGTTCCATGATGGGACAAGAGAGGAAAGCTGCCCACATCCTTGACTCACTTTCTGCTGGTTTGTCTTGATTGCCAATTGCTGCCTTGGGTCCTGAGTGGTACGTTCTTGGTTATGTGCAGTCTGTTGTGGTCAATGGGAACCTGCAGCTGTGTGGCAGCCACTTGTGCCACAGAGGCCACACTAACGGGCATACAGATTTACTACAGGCTTATCCTGGAGACGCTGTGCAAGGCTGTGAGCACTATACCTTCAGGTATGAGTCCAGGTCCAGGACTCAAATCTTCCCTGGGAGATGATGATATATTACCAGCTATCATTTGCATTTCATATAGCTAAAATCTTGCATAGAAATAAAGAGCTTGACAGAATGTTTTCTGTCCTAGATGAAGTAAAAGTTAAAATATATGACAGGCTCTAGCATTTTATGAAAGATAATGAAGCACTGGAGACCTTTGTTGGAGGCCAGACTTGACACAAAGTTATCTGAAATGCTGAGTATGGTGACAGTTATTTTTAAATGGAATAGGTCCTACTTTTTATTGAGGTTAAAATAGACTTTCTAAGAAAAAAAGTGGGGAAAAGGAATCTAAGTATCCAGAACAAGATGAGGTGATGGTTGACAATACAAGAAGGACAAAACAGAATAATTGAAGGATAAATTAGAATGCACTTAATGCATCCCAAGTGATTCAGTAATCTTAAAATTTATGTTAGAAGAGTACAATACAACTATAGGTAGTACTACAGAAAAATTTTGATTAAAAAAACCCAATCTTAGGAAAGTTTAGAACTATTTTTATATAAAGATAAAGAACGGGGAAAAAATTAAAACAAAAATGTATGAGTGAACTCAGTGAGCAGGAGAAAAAAAGGTTGAACACTCAAAGGTATGTTTCTCTTTACGTGAGAAGAAGGATTATCAGATCCAGAATCTGACTGAACACTCATTGAATATGATAGATGTGTTTGCTATTCTCGGAGATCAGGCAGATGACAGGTACTAGGAGCTACACATAAGTTAAGGGTCAGAAATTGGAGACCACTTAGATGAGAAGCTTTGAAGATGCCTGTATACCGTCAAGGAAATGCTTCCTTACAAACCTTTGAAAAAAATAATCAAATAGCTAATAAATTAGCTAGAGAAGATAAAAGAGCTTACATGTTGTATTGAAACTCTTCAAGGCAATCGTGCATTTTTAGAATTAAAAAATGCAAAGATTGAAAGTAAGTTTCAAAAGGTTGACAAGAAACTAAGAACTGAATTGTTATCAAGAAAATGAAATAAATCTCGCAGGAAATTAACTGTAGAGGGAAGAAAGTGTGTAGAGAGAGAGGAGAAATGTTCTACCGAAGATAGGAGGATCAGCCATGTCCCTGAATTGTCACAAATCTATAGAAAAGAATGATTTCCATTTGATTGGACTCTTTATGTAGCAAAAGTATATTATGACTTGATTAACCAGACCAAAATAACATTAAGAAAAACAGGCATTTTTCAGGAACAATACAGCATCTAGACACATTTGAAACTTTAAAGGCTATTTTGGCTTGCCAAAACCTTTTTTTCTCTATAGTTTAAATATAGTTGGAATGAGTTCAAGTAAGATTTTATTTGTCAGAAAAAATGTACCTGCCAAATAAAGCTGAAGTATAATAATATTGTATGTCAACTATGAAATATATATATATATATATATATATATATATATATATATATATATATAAATATATAGTCACGGGAGGTAGAGTACAGCATAGGGAATATAGTCAATGGTATTGTTACAGTTATATAAGATGTCAGAGCGGTAGTAGATTGGGGGAGGGTAGTTATCACTTTGTGAAGGGTGTAAATGTCTAATCATTATGTTGTTTTGTAAACCTGAAACTAATTTTAAAAAATGTACCTGCCCTTTTTCCAGTCCTTCACCTGCTTCTATTATGCATATTAATAGTACTAGTTGTTACTATTTCATCCTGTATAAACAAAATAAGGAGACACATGCTTCATTTAGACAAATGTAGTATCTTCCAACAGTTCCTCACGTGAAATCCGAAAGTGGAGATTTTAGGCATATGGATAGATTGGCAGTTGGTACATTTCAAAGTTATTTTTACAATTATAAAGTTAGCCTGCAAGGAGGTCCAATCTGCTACCCCTGACATCATATATAGCTGTTACAATTTCACTGACTCTATTCCCTATGCTGTACTTTACATCCTGTGAATATACATATATATTAAATTATAGTTGACATTCATTGTTATTCAGCTTCAGCTTTAGGTATACAGTGCAGTGGTCAGGCATTTACACCGTCCCTGAAGTGGTCTCCCTAATAAGATAAGTGTCCATCAGATAACCTACAAAATCTTTACAACATTATTGATTGTATTCTCCAAACTGTCTTTTATATCCCTGTGACAATCTTGTGATAACCGATTTGTGCTTTCTAATGCCTTTACCTTCTCCCTCATCCCCACCCCTTCCCATCTAGCAACCCTCAGTTTTTTCCTCTACATCTCTGCGACTGTTTCTGATTAGTTTGTTCATTTATTCTATTTTTTAGATTTCACACATAAGTGAGATCATATGGTATTTGTCTTTCTCTGTCCAACTTATTTCACTTAGCTTAATGTTCTCTAGGTCCATCCATATTGTGGCAAATGGTAAGATTTCATTCTTTTTTAGGTTCATAAGGTTTTAAGAGGGATTTTTGTTCCTAATATTTTTAGGGTCCTAAAGGGTCCCATACAAACCTTTAAATACAGATGTTAAAAGAATCAAGGAAAGCAAAAATGTAGAAGCTGTACAAGAGTTGTTGGGTGCAAAGCTAATTGTGTGTGTCGAATGGGAGCATAGTGAAACAAAAGGTAGACCATACATACTGAGTGCCAACACGTACAAAGGACCTTTATATATGTTATTCCACTTATTCCTTTAAAATACTATGATTTAGGAAGTACTATTTCCATTTAACGGATTAAAAAACTGAGTTTCAGATTAAATTACTGGCACCAGGCCCTAGGATTAGTAATAAATTACATAATTTGAGTTTGTATCTGTCTAATTCCAAAGCCTTAAATTCTTTCCATTGTATTGAGAAATAAAGAGGTTCCTTTTCCAAAACAGATTAATCACCTAGCAGTACGTCCTTGAATCTTGAAGACTTGGTGCTATTCCTTGGCAAGATAAACACCGTAAGTGTGGGAGTTAAATGTCAGTGGGGAGGAATCTCATGGTCCTTGTCACCTAATAAATAATGGGGTTGTTGAACCTGTACCAAGGTTAGACTGCAGAAATCAAGAAGAGGGAAAGGGGACTGATAGGAGAGCTGGGGCAACATAATCTGGTTTATTTCATGATATCATTTGGGGCTGTAAGAGTATGGGGTCCTGGAGCCAGATTCTGGATTTACAGTCTATCTTTGCCTAGTCCTGCACTGAGTTACATAATCTCTATATATTTGTTTCTTGTCTGCAAAAAGATTGTAATAATATTGCCCTTATAAAATAGCCATGTGAGTATTAAATGAGTTACTATATGTAAAACACTTGGAAAAGTTGCTTAGCACATAACAAATTCAAATTCTCATTATCATCATTACCATCATTGACAGTAAATATTCGAATCAGAATTTTCTCTCATTTAATACCCATCTTCTGTGACAGTGGAAACTGACCTAGGGAGCTTTTAATTAACAGTGACTGGGCCCAAAATGGACCAAAGAAATCAATCTAATCACCCTCTAGGGGGTGAATTGTGTAATCTGTTTGTTTAAAAAGTCCTCCTAGATTCTAATGTGCAGTCAGCATAGAGAACTACTTTACATTATCTATTTTTATGGTTTTCCCCTTAATCTTTTTTTACTGGGATTGAGATTAAACTGATTATTTTACATACATATCATGCATCAAAATACCTAACTGAATTTTGACATGATTTCAGGGACTTGCACAAATGCATTTTATTTCACAGGAAGTTGGTGACCATGGATATTAGCTGAAAGTTTTTATAATACAAAGAAAAATGGTCCTCTTTCCCCAAATTAATAGAACACCTGAGGTTAAATTTAACAATTGCTTCAAGAGATCTACCATGCTCTGTCTCATTTGTGTGTGGGATGTGTGTGTATGTATTCCAGTATTACCTATTTTTGGAATAGGAGAGGATGTATACAGCACCAGCTGTGTTATAAAACCCACAAAGGCAGAGTGACACTGAGCAGAACCCTTCATGGAGAGTCATAGTCTAGGCATGGTGTAACCTATTCTATTACCTCCAAGTAACTACAGACAAAATTCTCGCTAACATCAAAGTGAGCATCTATTAAGAGCACCTCAAATTACCTGGCAAATGTTTGACCATTCAGGCTCCCTTATCTAAATTTAAGGCAGATCATTCACAAACTGATTGAGTCAAGTCACTTTTTCTGGATGAGAGCACCTGGAGTCCACAGTGTTAGCGTTGGCAAAATAGAGAGGGGTCTATGTTTGTGATAATGGTTCTCAGCCCTTGCAGCACTTTAGAAACACTAGTGGGATTTAAAATACCATACTGATTCTCGTACCTCTTACCTGGAGATTCTGATATAACAGATCTTAAATGGGGAATAGATTTGGGTGCTGCTACTGTGCAATTATGGTTGAGAATCACTTTTGTGGTGGATAGAACATACATGGAGTAATAAAAAAATACAGTGAATGTTTAAATTGAAAACAAATTATTACAGTGAAAGACACATTGCCATTAATTCCCCTGAAAATACTCCCCCTTGCTTCAGACACACTTATCCCATCGTTCTTGCCACTTTCTGAAGCAGTTCTGGAAGTCCTCTTTCATGAGTGTCTTTAGTTGTGCTGTTGTGGCTGTCTCGATGTCCTGAATCGATTCAAAACATTTACCTTTCATGGTCATTTTGACTTTGGGGAAGAGCCAGAAGTCACATGGTACCAGATCCGGTGAATAAGGTAGAAGAGGACACACCGTAATGTTTTTATTTGACAGAAATTGCCGTATACCAGAAATGATGTGTGAGATGAAGCGTTGTCATGAAGAAGGGTGTCATCATTTGTCCATTTTTCAGGCCGTTTTCTATGTACATCATTTCTTAAATGCTCTAATAAGCCCTCATAATATTCAGAGTTCACTGTAGTGTTCCTGGGTACAAACTCAGCTCACACAATTCCATCAAAGTCAAAAAACACAATTAACATCACCTTGATGTTAGATCTTGACTGATGCACCTTTTTATCACAAGGAAAACTGGGTGATTTCCATTGAGAACTCTGAACCTTGGTCTCAGGATCATAACCAGAGATCCAAGTTCAGATCCTGTGATGACATGCTTTAAAAAGCCGGAATTTGAAGAGGCACAATTGTGTAACTCCAACGAAATTGAAAAACGCTATTGCTTTGTTCGACAGTCAAAAACGCATGGAATAAATTTTGCACTCACTCGCTTCATGCTCAAATCTGTTGTTAAAATGCTTTGAACAGAACCATAGGAGATGTTCAGATCCTCAGAAATTTCCCTAATAGTCAATTGCCTGTTTGATCTAATCATTTCACTTACTCTTTCAACATTCTCTTGGATTTTTATGTTGAAGGACGTCCTGATCTCTCCTCATCTTCAATCAATTCACAACCATTATGAAATTGCTTGAACCACTTGTAAACAATCTTCATGGTAACTGCAGCATCACCATAAAGTAATTTTAACATTTGGTGTGTTTCTGTAGCACTTTTTTGCAGTTGAAACAATATATCATATTAATGCACTGTTTGTGATTCATGATTTATGGCACACTTTAAAACACACCTTCTCTCAACAGTAGCTCACAGCCAACTGACTGCACCAAACTAGTTGAAACTTGTCACACACTGTTACTAAGGTTCGACGTGCCACTTTCCATATTGAAGATCCCTGCCTTTCCGTTGGATGGCACTTGGCAGCAGCATTCACCATATTTTATGAACACACCTCGTAAACTTGGTATCCCCATATGGCCCTGACATCCACAGACATACTTTATGTTTTTAACCTTCCTTAACATCCTCCCCACTTTAACTGTATGTAGTACATGGATTCCCAACCACTGCGGTCACCTGCATGACTTTAAAAACTGCTGATGTCTGAGTCCTACCACCAGCATGTTCTGATTTATAATCCTAGTTGTTAGTATAATTTCTCCATACATGGAGTAATGCAAATCTGTGTAAATTCTTCAAAATGTACTATTTAAATATTTGGGATAAAACTGAAGTAATCAGGGACAAGAAAAAATACCCAGTAAGCATTTTGTAAGTCACTTATCCACATATTCCGTCAGTAAGCATTATAGAGCTCTTAATTTGTACTAGGTGTTGAGTATAAAAAAGTAATTAAGACTCTGTCACTGCTTTCGAGGAGTTTACAATGTAGTAAAACTGACAGACATAAATTAAAAGCAATTCATTCCTTCATTCGTTATCAACTTTTTATTGAGTGCCTATAATATAGTTGGTGACATTTTAGGTGCTGGGATTTAGAGATGACATTTTAGGATTTAGAATGTAAATCCCCAGGTATTTAGCTTCTAGTAGGAGGCATTAGACAGGGGTAGTCTGGGAATTTAATTCATTGAGGCAAACTCCCTTCTGAGGATGGGTTTATGGGGAGGCTTCCTGAGGAAAAGATTATGGGCGATTGATTCTTGAAGAACTTGGAGTTATGCAGCTAAGGGAACATATATGCGACAGTTAATTTTATGTGTCAACTTTCTAGGTCATGGTGCCTAGATATTAGGTCAAAAATTGTTCTGGATGTTTCTGTGAGGGTGTTTCTTTTTTCTGTGAGAATGAGGTTTATATTGAAATTGGTGGACTTTTAGTAAAGCAGATTGCCCTCCATAATGTGAGTGTGCCTCACATAATCAGCTGAAGGCCTTTATAGAACAAAAACTGCTCTCCCCTGAGCCAGAAGGAATTCTGCCAGTAGAAAGCCTTTGGACTTGAGCTGCAACATCAGCTATTCCTGGGTCTCCAACCTACACACACACACACACACACACACACACACACTTTCTCTCTCTCTCTCTCTCTCTCTCTCTCTCTCTCTCTCTCTCTCTCTCTCCTATTGATTCTTTTTCTCTGCAGAGCTGTGACTAATATAGTATGTATTTGAGTCTAATGAATCCTTTCCTGTTCTTCTCAAGACTGACTTCTCAATGTTTCACCAAGAAACAGATGCCATCTAACATGATTTCGTTCAATTTCCTTTCTGTTTACTTCAAAGGTTCCCCAATCTCTACTGGTTCCCCGATCTTCTCTTCTGTTTCAAAGAAGAAGTACCCCTTTTCCTTCCTAAGACTAATCTTTCACTTGTGCTCCAGATCCTTCTCAAGCATTCCTTTTGGAGTTTAGTCTATTATCTAGTATCTATTCTCTAACAGCAGCAGTGTCTTCTCTGCTTTCCCTTAAGTTGGGCTCAAACCTTCCCACACTAATGCATTTCTACACACATGAATGTTTGTGTGTGTCCATTCAGGAATGTGACCTAATCTCCCAGAGCGCTACATCCAATGAGTTCAGATCCTGTCAGACCATTTCACAGGAAGGTGAGTGCATTGTAAGTGGCTTTTCATTGCTGGAATCAATGTTGCGAGTCAAAGTTTTGTGTTGGAGAGAAAATAAACTCAGAATAATAAGGTGAGTTTTCTCAGGCCAATCAAGAGGCTTGATTGACAGTATGAACATCCTTGAGTGATGAATTATTACTTAATAAATGATTGTTTGGAGATAAACTTTAAAAAGGAATCATAATAAATGGAACACTTTATGCATAGAGAACTAAAGGTTAGAGAAAGAAGTAGGGAAAATCAAAGGACTACAGAGAGGGAGGAAAGGAAGTCTGAAGACAAAGTGAAGATGGGTAGCAAATGGGAGATTTGTGGGGAGTAAGACCTGGATGGGAGCACGAAAAGATTATTTCACCTAAGAACTTAATGTCCTTCTCTTTATAAAATAACACCAGTTATCAACAAATTTCAGTAGAATTCTCTCACATTCTGTCTCACATTTGTAATAACACATTGCTTTGACCTACCATAGCATTGCACACACACACACACACACACACACACACACACACCCTGCAGTGTACAGTGTGGCTTGAGACTACATTATGCTGAATTATTGACAGTATAAAATGTCCAACTTCTGATAAACTATGAAATCCCATATTTCACTTTTCTTGGCCTTATTTTTGTAAAATTACCCTTCATTTGGTGCGAACAACAAAGACTCAGATTCATGGTGAATGTGACTCATTTTCCAATCTATTGCTCATATAGAGTATTCCTATTTCTATAGAAACAATAGTTTTTATTTTCCTAATATTTCAAAGAGCATTTTCTCCAGAAAGCAATATTCATCCGAAGAAAACTATATAATTGTTATAACATGCAGGAAAATAACATAATTGTATCTATAAAAAAATAAACCTTCAGAATAAAGAACTTGATAGTGACATTATAAGTAGGGCAAGGATAAAAGCTTTACAGAGATCAGAATTTTCCCTCGGGTAAAAGGCTTATTAAATTCTAATTAGCTACATATATGTAGTTTTTGATTATAAATGCTAAAAGAGTAGAAAATACACTGCTGGATTTCTCTAAGCTGTGTTGAAACCTTAGAATCATGCCTTAATTGAATTTTATATCAAAATAACAGTAGAATAATAAAAGATCTGTAATATTGTGCAATTTAATCCTAAGATAAATGTTATGTTTATTTTTATTGACTGATGGATATAAATCCCAAGTTTATAGGTTTTAATATATGTTAATAGTTATTACAGAATGGCACAATAAGACAGCATAATCATATTTTGTATATGTCCCAACTTAATAATTTCTTATTGACCCATATACTTTCTAATTCTAACTTATAAAGTTTAACACGAAATCTTTATAAAAACAAATTTTAAATAATTCTATTAAGGATCACATCCAAATTCTTACATTTTTCAATCTAAAAAAATATGTAACAGTCAAAGAGTTCATTTTAAATAAGTTATTTCATTTTGCCAGAATTTAAAGCTCAGCTTGTAAAGGTAAGTAATAGCAAGTCCATGTTTAGTTTTTGAAACTAACACATTTGCCATAATTGCAGTCCATAAAGCAGAGAAAATGATTCAAAACTTATCACTGATTATTACTATTTAAGATAACATCATCCAAACTTATGAGGTGTAATAAAAATATATGGTGAATGTTTAAATAAAAATTTATTACAATAGAAGACACATTGCCATTAATCCTTCTCAAAATACTCCCCCCTCGCTTTGAACACACTTAGTCCATCGTTCTTGCCACTTTCGGACGCAGTTCTGGAAGTCCTCTTTTGTGCATGTCTTTAGTTGTGCTGTAGTGGCTGCCTCTATGTCCTGAATCGATTCAAAATGTTTACTTTTCATGGTAATTTTGACTTTGGGGAAGAGCCAGAAGTCACAAGTTGCCAGAACCGGTGAAAAAGGTGGACACATTGTAAAATTTTTATTTGATAAAAATTGCCATACAGCAAAAGCAATGTGTGACACGGAGCCTTTCCGTTGTGATCACAAAATAGGGTGAATGCTGCTGCCAAGTGCCATCCAACTTCAGAAAGACAGGGATTTTCAATACAGGAAGCAGTGTGTGGAACCTTAGTAACAGTATGTGACAAGTTTCAACTTGTTTGGTGCTGTCAGTCGGTTGTAAGCTATGGTTGAGATATGGTGTGTTTTAAAGTGTGCTGTAAATAATCCTCCATCATGACAACACTCCATGTCACACATTGCTTCTGGTACGGCAATGTCTGTCCAATAAACATTATGGTGTGTCCTCATCTACCTTATTCATCGTTCTGGCACAGTGTGACTTCTGGCTCTTCCCCAAAGTCAAAATGATTCAGGACATTGAGGCAACCATGACAGTGCAACTAAAGACATGAAAGAGACTTCCAGAACTGCTTCAGAAAGTGGCAAGAACGATGGGATACATGTGTTTGATGCGAGAGGGAGTGTTTTCAGGGGGATTAATGGCAATGCGTCTTTTACTGTTATAAATTTTTTAATTTAAACATTCACAGTATTATTTGATTACACCTTGTACATTCCTTAAAAAAATTAGTTGACACAAATGAACTAAAACATAATTACTACTTCAAGAATGTTATGGGGTAATACTAAGTTATACAAAGGAACCACCATGTTCAGCCATACCTTAATGTGGAATTGAAAGTCAAATTTGTGATGTGTTCACCACATGTCATGAAAGAATTTTCTCAGTGTCCTTCAAACACATGAGATTATAGCCACCAGGGTATTTCAGGTATGAACAAAAATCCTAAATTCACTTAACAGCAGATGTCATAAAGGAAAACGCTGATGATGGATGGCATTAAAGTACAATGTGCTTTTAAATCTCATGTTTAAAAATGAAGGCTCCTTTTATTCTTAATGTATTTCACACTACTCATCAGGAAGGTCTCTGAGTTCATGTTATGTATGCTTGATTGATGTTTTTTAGTAGATTCAGTGGGATGCCCAAAGAACATTCTTTTACATGGAAGATCAGAGTCAGATTCGCAGTTTACAAACTGTGTTCTCCCACTGTGAGTGTGATAAAACGTCCTGTAATGAGCAGAGAGGTTACAAGTGGTACACTCCAGCGCAGCGGCTCTAACAATCCGTAACAACTTGCAGTCTGTCTTTGAGATCAAAGGAGAGAGACAGTTCATGGACACGTGACCCACAGAGAAATTTTTCAAAACGCTTTCTCTGAAACATGTACATTGGGAGTTATGGTGGGAAGTCTATGTATTTAGTTTAGCTTCATTGTCCATTAGGAAATTTTTTAACTTTCTACCATTTTTTAATCCACGGAAAACTGGCTTCGTAACCTCTGAAATTGCTTATATCTAAGTTCCCAAATCCATGTTTTACATTAATTACTTAATCAGTTTAACATAATTTAACACCATTTTTTTTTCCTTCTTAAAGACTCTTCCTGTTTTGTCTCCTATGCCACCCCTCTCTCCTGGTTTCCCTCTTGTTTTTCCAGCAATTCCTCTTCCTTAGCCCTTTCCTTAAAGAGGAACTGTCTCTTGGTCCTTGCTTTACTCTTTCCTCTTCTCACATAGTTTCCCTTGGTAATCTTATCCATTCTTCTGTCCAATCCAGGTCTTTCTTCTGATCTCCAGATTTGTATGTCTACCTGCCTATTGAACAATTTTATGAATATATTTCATTAATAATCCCACAGTCAGGGAGTGCTTGCTATGTGCCAGGCATTGTGTCAAAAGTGGAAAAGACTTGAGCCTATCATACTGTCCATGCCTAAGAGAGAACTCACAACATTTCTCCCGTCTCTCCTCAAACCTGCTCTGCAGTGAAGGAGCATCTCCTCTGGGTAGCTAGAGTGGGTTGAATGGTGCTCCCGAAGATATGTGTTTACCCAGAACCTAAGCATGTAATGTTATCTGAAAAAAGGGTCTTTGTAGGTGTAATTAATTTAAAGATCCTGAGATAAAATCATCCTGGATTAGAGTGGGCCTTCAATCAATGATAATGCCCTTATATGAGACAAAAGAGAAGACAGGGAGACACACAGAGAAGGCCATGTGAAGATGGAGACAGACTGAAGTTAGGTGGCCACAGGCCAAGGAATGCCTGGAGCCACCAGCAGCTAAAAGAGGCAAGGAAGGATCCACCCCTTCCAGCCTTCAGAGGGAGTCTGGCTCTGCTGGGGCTTTGATTTTGGATTTCCAGCCTCCAGACTTCAAGAATAAGAGAATAAATTAGTTGTTTTAAGCCAATAGTTTTATGATAATTTGCAGCCCTAGGAAACCAATTCAGTACCATTTCTTAATTTCCTCTAGCCCAAGTGCCCCAACTCTGTATTTAAGCTGATTCATAATTGTGTTTACTGACCCTGTTTGCTGTTAGACTACTATACCTTGAGAGGAGAACTCTGAATTTTTTCTCTATCCCTAATACCTAATGCTTGGTACATACCAGATATGCTGAAAGAATGACACAAAGTGGTTTTGTATTTTTTTTTAATGGTTAGTATAGAAATAGCATAAATCTACATATAATAAAGACAGGTCTTCAAGTGGTCTTGCTTAATACCATCATATTCAGCATAATATATCTTAATCTAATCCTTACAAATTTATCACTTACACACTGATTTTTAAAAGTAAACTCCATCCTCCTAAACATGGAATTCAGACTGTACTGCCACTGTTAGATTAAAATGTGGTATTGATCTTAATGTATTGAGGGAATTGTCTCAAAAATACCTTTGAGATTTTTTATTCTGGCTCCAAAATAATTGAGAAATACTAGAAAACAATGTTGACAAATTGCCTCAGCATGTTAAAAGTTTTAGGGGAAACGTGAAACATTAACAGGTTCAGAAATGAGAGCTGTAGACATGTAAAATGGAAGAAAGCACAGGAAAATTCATGCTCTTAAACATCGTGCATTTTTTAAAATATCAAATTTAACAAATCTTTAAAAAGATAGATCTTGTAAGTCATTTAAATTATTTTACCAAAGTTGTCTTGTTATTACATGTTTGTTTTTCAATTTGTCTTATTTGTTAAAATACATATTTGTGTATTAAAATATAAATGTTTGCTAAGTCGTTTGAGGGAAAAAAACATAGCAAAGGAGTGTGTGGAGCTATTCATATAAGGTACAGTGAATACAAATCCATTTCCTTAAGGCTGGTTCCCTAAACATATAATTCAAAATTACATGTGTTTTGTTTTCAAGACACAAAGAACCATAAATCTGTATCTTCTTAATCTTAGATCTACAGCTGGCCGCCGCAGTACACACACATTCACACAATACTCTAATTAACCCTGCTTGTGGCGGGTCAGTGCATTTATAACACAACTAAAAAAGCAACAGAAGGAAACACAGATACACTCAGTAGCATTAGTTATTTGCATATAAAATGATCCAATTAAATGGCTTGGTATGTATTTGAACAAATGAGTGTAAAGCAGCTTAAAAAGCATAATCCACTGCAATATAAAATTTTATTGAAAGACAGATGGATGGGAGATAATAGGCATAATTTCTAACATCATTTGTGTATTTCTAAAAATACACAAATGCTTATTTCTCCATAGTGTAAAGGGTCTTACATTTAATATTTTACCTAGGAGAGTATTTTTACTCCCACAATAAATAAGAATATGATTTCACAGCTAAAGCTAGACTTTTCAAAGATTTTTTAGTTTGTAAAGAGTGGGGTGAATGAGCAGAGGAGGAGGGTGGAACCAGAATTGGGGAGGGGTGGCAGGGCAGCTTTCTTTACAGAGCATATTTTCATGAGAAGATCTTTACAGACAATGAGTAAGTCGAAAAACACTCATAAGATACAAACCGTATGAAGTCTCCTATATTTGTTTCCTAGGGCTGCAAAAACAATTTAGCAAAAACTAGTTCACTTAAAACAACAGACATTTATTCAATCATAGCTCAAGAAGCCTAAAATCCAAAATCAAGGTGTCAGCAAGGTTTGCTCCTTGTGGAGTCTCTGGGGAGAAACCATCCATGCGTCTTTCCTAGCAAAGGTTTGCGATGTGTCCTAGCATAATTTGCAATATGTCCAAAGGCAAAGTACCTCATCACATCAAGTTTTCCTGCATTTAACCAATAAATTGGGGGAAGATCTTTAAGGATCCCACAGAATTTTCTGTATACTCTCTATTGGGTGATTGTTATGGTAACTATTCCCTAAATCAGTGGTCCTAGAACTTTAGTGTGCTTCACAATCACCTGGAGGCTTGTTAAACACAGATTTGATGGTCCCCGCCCTCACAGTTTGTATTTCTAACAAGCCCCTGGTGATGCTGACTAGTTCTAGGGGATCATACTTTTGAGATTCACTGCCCTAAATGATAATCAAGCAAGAGTTCCTATTACTCTCAGGAAGGAAGGTCCTTTCTCTCATCACCTAGCTCCCACCTTCTACAATTATTATCAAAGGTAAAGAGAAGGAGAGACCACTCCATGGACAGCGTAGATGCCTGACCACTGCGCTGTACACATGAAGCTGAAACTGAATAATATTGAATGTCAACTATAATTTAATAAAGTCACAGGATATGGAGTACAGCATAGGGAATAGAGTCAATGGAATTGTAACAGATATATACGACGTCAGAGGGGCAATAGATTGGGGGAGGGGCGTTATCACTTTGCGAGGGGTGAAATGTCTAACTATTGCATTGTTCTGTACACCTGAAACTAATAGAGAGAGAGAGAGAGAGAGAGAGAGAGAGAGAGAGAGAGAGAGAGAGAGAGAGAAGTCAAATGCAATAGTAAAGAAAGCAAAGAAAGATGCCATTTTCGGTGTCATAATATATCTATTATTAACTTCTGATTGATGAAGACGTCTAAATAAAGAATGCAATGACTAATTATACCAACCTTCGGCTACCTTGGGGTTCCTGAAGAACTATAATTCATATTTAAAGATAGAAAAGTTTTTTTTTCATATTTTCTGAATGTAGCATAGTATCTCTAAATTTTAAGAAACAGTTTTTGAATAAATGAATGTCCTACAGCAGTAGAGCAACAGTTAATGGCTTCAAGCTGGTTTTACAGAAAACAC
Organism: Rhinolophus hipposideros; assembly: GCF_964194185.1. NCBI lineage: Eukaryota > Metazoa > Chordata > Mammalia > Chiroptera > Rhinolophidae > Rhinolophus > Rhinolophus hipposideros. The sequence continues at coordinate 31,738,388 of NC_138063.1, forward strand.
TGTAAATATAACCATGTAACGTTACCACAGGCTCTATTATATGGAAAAAAGGGAACTGACAGTAACATCTTAAAAAACTAATAATGACAATTTGAGGAATAGAAAGGAAAATACACGTAACTGTTAAACTTTTAAGCTTGCTATAATTGAATAGTTGCAATGTAGCATTCTCTATTTTTCTTCGCAAGTATAGGTTGAAACAATTAGTTGTGAAAATAAAACCTTTATTCCTAAATCAATAAAATTGACTGCCAATATGCAAAAATTGCCAATGTAAGAAAAATTATAAGTCAGGATATTGCTATAAGCATACATTTATAAACTTTTCCTCAACAATAAGCACATGCAGCAAAATTTTAATATTTTTTCTATCAGTTATGAGGCACAATAAGAATGGATTATTTCTTTTACAGTTAAATAATTGATTTGTGAAGAAAGCAAAGCATTTTCAGATTTGAATAGCAAGGTAAGAAAGCCTTACTCTGGTAGATTCAACAATAATGTTGGGAATGCAGCAATATCAAATATATAATTTTAAAGAAAAAACAAGTTTCTTTGGCAGTACTTTGAAGTTGTAAAGAATATAATCTTTTACTGTAGTTTGTGTTTTAAAATACTTATGGCTATATTCTTAGAGGGCAGTGGTTACAGTACTGAGTACTTCTGTAAAGTTCTTAAGGATCCCAATGATAATATTTCAAATTGCATCTCAATTTTTTAAGGATATTAATAAAACAGAGTATTTTTAGGGAAACCTTTTTCATCTTTGATTATGATGCTAAAATCTGTTATTGTCAGTGGCATGTATGCTGTATTATGTGCCTACAGAATTGTTGCTACATCTTGAAGAAAGGACAAAAATATAATTTTTTTCTCTTTTCTGGTAAGACTATGATCTTCATTATCAAATGACATATAACCATCAAGTTTATTGTGCTAGTTATTATTAGCATTCAATTCAAATAAATAAAAAATGAAAATACAGAACTTACTATTTTAAACCAAATAATTTGAGAAGGGGATGGTTTTTGTTCACTGTCAATGTTTAAAAAAATACTGTCAAGAAATATTATTCAAATTTTAAATTGCTGTAGACTGATTCTCAATGACTACCACAAAAATGTAAGATGTGTAATATATTCAGGCTATTAGTAGAATTAAGACTGAGATCAATCAAAATAACATCAAAATAAAATATAAATGTGGACTTTTTTCAATTACTTATGATAACACTGTAACATATTTACTTTAAAGGAATTCTGAGTAGTAAATATCTTCTTGATCTTAGAATTTACTATACCTTTCTCATTATTATATTTAAATATTGTAATGTTTTAGAATTGTGTTCATTCAATCATTCAACAAATATTTAGACTGCCTAGCCATGTTCCTGGCATTATGCTATATATTGTGGCTACATATTATATATATATGATATTATATATATATGATATTTTATATATATATGATATAATCCCTGTTCTCAAGGAGTTTGTTGTCTCCTAAAAAGGACATATCTAAAACAAAAACCCTCACAGTGTGTTCAATTCTGTAAGCACACAGAGTGTTCAGGTGCAAAGAGGTATCCAACCAAGAAGGGATGACAGGGAAAGCTTACAGGAAGAGGTCATTTAAAACTCAGTCCAGAAAAATAAATAGGAGTTAGGCAAACTGGGATTTGGGTGGGGAAGGAAGGCATTCCAAATAAAGGGGACCATCTGTGTGAAGGGTTATATGTAGAATAAAAGAAAGTACAGGATGAAATGAAAGAATCTCTGTTGGTTTATTAGGGTGAGCATGGTCTAGTATGTGATTATAATAATTATAAAAAGAGAATACTTTCAAGCACTGTATAATTTGTACTTTTCTGTACATATTTTGTGGTTCAGTGCAAGGAATGACAAAGGAGATGCAACATCAATCCCAGGTTACTAGGGAAGAAATGGATGGCAAAGAAGAAAAAGGAAGTAGCTCAGCTCTGAGAACAGTCATGTATACTAAAGACATCTAGAAAGCGGCTCTCCTTACTTCTGATTTCAGGAGGGAGCAAGAAAAAGTGAGGATGAAACATTTATTTTCTGTTTAAATTTGACATAGTCAACATTAGACTTAAAGGTCTTCAGTATATAAGCATGGATGGATGGATGAAATTAATGAATACACCAAAGAGAATACTGGCCACTTCTTTCCTTTTGTGTCTCTGTCCTGGACACCAACTAATTCTCTTTGTAAAATTAGACATGACATTTAGTTCTTGTCCGGTATTTTCAAAATGTGAATATAACACTGCATTATATATGCATTAAGTGCAGTTTTCAAGTTTCCATAAATAAATAAAAGATTATATGCATTCAATTTCCATTTGGTACTTCTGGAATACTTTAATTTTCTAATTTTTTTTTTTCACTTATCCCCAGAACTTGATTCAGTTGCTTACACTGGTTACACTGCAATATAGGAGAGCAACTGTGAGTTTAGAATTTTAAGTAACTTTGAAACAATTAGTTCATTTCCTTTTAGAACGATTTCTAATTACTTTTTTATAATTTGCCCTAATTATCTTTACTTTCTCTTCGTTCTCTCTGCCTTCGTAGAGTCACCTAGGGAACTCAGGCTCTGTAGGTGTCATGTATGTCGTATTCTTATAAGTACTTCAAGTTATCAAATAATGTTTTGAATTAAATCTCGCCATTCAGCTTGCTTCTATGGGTGACACTGTTGCTATGTTCCAGTGGGTAGTACTCTTAGTAGCCAGCATTAAGGGTGCCCATGTGTAACAAGAACATGCAGTTTGTCATGGTCAAAGTTGTCGATGACCTCCATCCATGGTCTTATTCTGGCAACCACTGTGACCTCATCTCCTAGAGTTGTGTCTTTCTTCCTTCAGCTCCAGTCGCTATGTCTCCTGTTCTTCCTCAATAATGACACATACATTTCAGTTTCAGAACATGTGTCCTTATTCTTCCCTCTGCTTCCTCTAGATAGCTGTATAGCTTGGTCCCCAATTTCATTTAGATCCCTGCTCAAATGTCACCTTATCACACAGAGATCTGTCCTGACCACTCTATGTAAAATACGTCTCCTATTCTCTTTAGGCTCCAGCCACTTTCTCTTCCCTTACCCCGTTTTACTTTTTACACTCATCATATGACATATATTTCTTTCATATTTATTTATTATTTTTCTCCCTCTGTTAGAATGTATGCTCCATAAAAGCAGGGACTTTGTTTTATTTACTCTTTCCCACACCTAGAATAGTGTCTGATACATAGTAGTAAACATTCAGTAAATATTAATTAAATGAATCAATGAATCAAAAATAATCAAATTAAAATTAGTAACTGTGCCTATGATGACATACTGGTGCATAACTTAGGAACTTTTGGGTGTTTGTTAATAAAATGGTTGATTCTAATACTCTAGCATCCTCCAAACAAGGTGTTTATTAAATGCACCTTCAAAATATCAACGGCCATATTGGAAACCTGTTCACATAGACTATAAAAGTAATAATTAAAAAATCTGATTTATATGGATTCCTGAAGAAAATTTAAACATAAGGAAAGTAAGAGAATGATATCAGGTTTTATGGCTAAGGAGGAACATTATAAAGGAGGCAGCATTTAAACTGAAGGCTGAGATGTAGCCAAGAAAAAAGTAGTACCAATGGCAAATGGTTGAGAGAAAGAGACCAACATGGGGTAAGATTCTAAGTGAGAAAAGAGTCTTTACACATTCAAAGAAATAAAAGACTAACTTGATGGAAAGAGAGCCAACGTCCACAAAATAACTAACTATTGAAGAAATGGGCCAATTTCCCATTATTTGGGGTTTTGTAAGTCACTGACATGTATTTGCATTGCATACTAAGAGCAACAGGAGGCCATTAAAAAGCTTTAAACTTGGAACATGATATTAATATAATGTGATTTATGTTTATAAATGGTATTCTGGACTTCCAGGTCCAGACCAGATATACACTTTTCTTTATTCTCCTGCTAAATTCAGCTTAAAACTCGACATTATATACAAAACAAACATAAGAAGACTCTGAAACTGAAGAGAAGAAGATACACTAGCTAGGAATCTCAAAGCCTGAGGAAGAACGCAACAGAGAGGTCCGTGGGTTTTCTTTTTGCCTCCAACATCCCATATTGGGCCCTGGAAAAGCCAACAACCACAAACAAAAAGAGTTCCAATAAAAAGTAATACAGGAAAGTATTTTGGCTGCTGTGTAAAGAACACATTAGTCAGTTGAGTGGTAAGACCAGTGGAGAGGATACTACAATAATTCAGGTAAAAAATGGTGACTTGGATCTGAGTGATGGCTGTGCAGAGGTGAATACTTGTGGGGTATACTTTGGAGGCGAAACCACTTGACCTGCTGTTGGCCTACACATGGGCAGGATGGAGGGGAAGGCAAGGGAGAGCCCTCAAATAAAAGTCTCAAACTCTATGAGTTTAAGTGAGAAATGATTCATTTCTGTGAAATAAGACAGGAGAGCTAAAACAAAACTTTTGTTTTGAGGATTGACAGGAGAGATCCATCAAGAGAGTATGAACAGAGTCCAGTATAGTCACAGTGATGATAAAAATAATGCAAGTCTGGGCTCAACAGATGGTCTCCTATTTCACAGCAAAGGAAATAAAAGATCCATTGCAGTGTGGATTAAAAGAAATTTGAGTTAATGTGGAATTAAAAGCAGTACCCAAAGAAGGGCTCTGAAAAATATAGAGTATAAACAAAGTAAGGAACGAAAACTGTACAATGAACTGAAGAGCCATAGAAACAAATGTGGTGACTAAGAAAAGTGAATAAAAAACATAATATAGTAGGAAAATGGAAATGTTTTCTTTTAAAGGGTTGCATATATTTTTGATTAGTAACGATACATTCAGCCTCCTACTGCATCTTGAAAGTAATGAAAGAATGCTAAAGATACCTGAATGACTATGCAATGAATCTAAGGAGTTGGAATCACTTGATATTTTAATGAATTTTAGATAAACACAACTAGAACAAAACAACTAGTTTTCTTATTCTTTTTTTTTTTGAGTCTTTCTTTTTTTTTTAATTTATTAGTTTCAGGTGTACAAGACAAGGTAATACTTAGACGTTCATCATTTATCCTTCACAAGGCAATTAATTAGGATTTTGTATGAAAACATACAGATCCCAAGTGGCAATTCTTAGATTTAAAAGGCCCCTAAGAACTTTACTAGATAATTTTGAAAAATGTGTTTAAAAATGTGTTCATCCACTTGCTCTCCACCCTGATGTGATATAAATAATAAATTGATACCTGGACTCTCTTCTGATAATCCAGCATCTTGTTATTTTCCTTGAGTAAGCAAGAAAAATCTAGTTCAGCATTGTGTTTACATCCCTAAGCCATAAAAAAAACAAAGCAACCAACCAACCTCATACGCCTTTTAATGGCCAGAGCAGCACTCTTTGCTCATTAGTCTCTAGGAAAATAGTATGTATATGGGAAATGCTGACTGCAGAATTTCTGAGAAAGCTCCACCCTGAGCTTGCCTATACATACAATTTTTCTAGTTTATGATAACATTGAAGGCAGCAAGTTTGTTTTTTGGAATTTTAGACAGCCTATATCAACTAAGGTGGCACATTAGAATAACAGACAAAGATAAAGTATACTATTGGAAATCTTCTGGAGTTGTTTCCCCATCTTCCTGGAGAACACTGAGATTTTAAAGCCGAGAGGATGATGAGAACAATTTCTTTAATAACATACTGAAGGTGCAAGAGACAACATTTAAAATTCAACAATACTTACTCCAAATCTTTTCTTTCTTTTTTTTTTTTTGTAATTAAAGTTTATTGGGATGACAATTGTTAGTAAAGTTACATAGGTTTCAGGTGTACAATTCTGTAATACATCATCTATATATCACATTGTGTGTTCACCACCCAGAGTCAGTTCTCCTTCCATCACCATATATTTGATTCCATTTACCCTTATCTACCACCCTTTTGCCCCCCCCCACCCTTTGGTAACCACTAAACTATTGTCTGTGTCTATGAGTTTTTGTTTCTTTATTTTTTGTCTTGTTTTTTGTTGCTTTCAGTTTTATATCTCACATATCAGTGAAATCATATGGTTCTCGACTTTTTCTGTGTGACTTATTTCACTTAGCATAATAATCTCAAGATCGGATTCAAAGAGAATTTTATGAATTTGACCTCAAAGGCAAAGGAAGTAAAAGCTAAAATGAATGAATAGGACTATATCAAACTAAAAAGCTTCTGCACAAAGAAACCATCGACAAAATAAAGAGGAATCCAACCGAATGGGAGATGGTATGTATAAACGACGCCTCCAATAAGGGGCTAATATCCAAAATATATAAGGAACTCATACAATTCCACAACAAAAAAACAAACAATCCAATTTAAAAATGGGCAGAGGACTTGAATAGACATTTCTCCAAAGAGGAGATACAGATGGCCAATAGACACAGGAAAACATGCTCAATATCAGTAATCATCAGAGAAATGCAAATAAAAACCACAATAAGATATCACCTCACCCCAGTGAGAATGGCTATCATCAACAAGACAAATAATAACAGGTGTTAGAGAGGCTGTGGAGAAAAAGGAACCCTCATACATTGTTGGTGGGAATGCAGACTGGTGCAGCCACTATGGAAGGCAGTGTGGAGGTTCCTCAAAACATTAAGATTAGAATTACCATATGACCCAGCAATCCCTCTCCTGGGTATTTACCCCAAAAAATCTGAAAATATTTATCTGTAAAGATATATTGCTCCAATGTTCATTGCAGATTTACAATGGCCAAGACATGGAAAACCAAAGTGTCCTTTGATAGATGATTGAATAATGAAGATGTGGTATAATATACACAATCCAAATCTTTTCTTAATGGCCAGAGTTCATCAAGAAAAATTCATTCATTCAATTTCAAATTTTGATTCATTTGCTAAATATACCAATCACCAGATCAGGTTCAGTTACCCTTTGGGAGACCCCTTTAAAGAACTAACTTCCAAAGTAACTATAGCCATTGTCATTAGTAATCAAAGCCAATGCTGCTATAGATAATAAAGAATCTTATCTAATCTGGGTCTAAAATAATGTTCAGAGAAGCAAACAAGAAAAAAATCAGCAAAAGGTAAGACATATTACAATAATGAAAGCAAAAGGATAATTAATAAATGAAATGATGAAAAGCTAATAGGCAAAGAAAAATATCTGGGAATAACAAAAATGAAAAGTTTATGAATATAGCGATTCACAAATTATTGAAAATTGACAAACACTTGCTGGATGCCAGACTGATTGTGTCTAATGCTAATGAATATTTAAGTGACTCAACCTAGGAAGTAAGATACATTGCAGCAGGTTTTAGAACAGAGGAGGGTGCTGGGTACTAGAGAGCCCAAAGGGTCATCTCACTCACTTTGAGGTCAGGGAATGTTTTGCAAAAAAAGGTGACTCAGTTGGGTGCAAATTATAAGTAGGCTGTAACTTGCGGCAGAGCAATATACACAGCATTGGTGATGGCACCTGTAAGACTAGTATAAAGGAGTTAGGAAAGTGCATGGTTAGGAAGAGGTCCAGATCCTAAAGGCCTTTGGAAACTAGACTAAAGCTTTTTAATGTTTTCCTGAAAACCATGGGGTATCCTTCTACGGTTGGATTTAGGGAAGATATGGATCTCAGATTTGTGTTCTAGAGAGATCCCTCTGGCTCAGGTGTGGACAGATCATAGAGGGGCACAAGGTCATATGGAGAGTAGCATTTTTCAGAGAGAAGTGACCAGGATCTGGGGACTATCCTGGGAGTGAAAGCAGAGAGAGGAATGGTCTGAAGAATCATCAGGAGGCAAGTCTACATGAAGTGGGAGGGAAGGGCTCTAGATAACATTCGTTCCTGACTTACAAGGGATTTGTTAGAACCTGATACCCCTTGCTAAGATGGGGATCGGGGAGGAAACATCATAGCGAGATAAGATTACTGAAGAATCACCATAGCATTATCACAAGCATTCTAGAAATTTGATAGGAAGAAAGGGTTCAAATATAAAAATTTAAGTGAGTCAGACACTTTCAAACTTGCTTCTGTTTCTCCTCCACGACAAAATGGTTTTGATTGGCCAGGTGTTAGAAAGAACAAAGGGACCATTACAATACCATTACGCAGTGCCCCCAATAGTGACGTTAGAATGCCTCTGTTAAGGTCTGAAGGTGCTCAGGGGTCAGTGTAAGCCCTCAAAAAACTGGGAGGTAGAGCCAGATGTTAGCAGTTTTGACTCCTGGCTTGCGACGCTTAGGAGACTAACCCAGGCCTAGTAGGGATCTTGGTGTCAGGAAGAAGTGTGCACAGATATAATCAAATGATGAATATTACTTTAAACTCTTTGAAATCAAAGTACAAGGTTTGATTTCTTTTTTAATCACTTGATACTTTCCTTTAAATACTTTATCTTTAATTACTGAAAGAAATGCTTCAATTATAAAATGCTTGCATAATGTTAATTATCATTGTCTTCCTTACGTTAGATTGTTTCTACTGAAAAAAAAGAAAAGAAAAGCGAAAGGGAATAATTCAGCCCCAGAGAGACAGAGCCTCTCTCTTTGGACTGCGTGGTGACTCTTTCCCTTCACAGCTCTAGTTCCTTGACTGGGAAGCTCCTCTAACCTGCATGAATAATGAAAGTGAATGAACCCAAGCAGACTGCAGGTAGACAGGGCACAGCTTTGTCTGTTCAAGCAGGGTAGGCAATCCACTTCTCAATTAAATGTCCAATTGATAAATTCATAGCATTGAAATGCACCTAAGGCAGTGTGCAACAGGAGGAGGTCATTTTTTAAAAGGGAAAAAATCAAAGTGTCCACCAAATTATAACCCAAGGATAGATCGATCCCTCAAGCCTCAAGGAAACAGGAGGTACAAGGCTGCCCCAATTTCCAAAAACATGAACTCTTTAATCATTAAAATTTAGCTACATTTATATGATACTCTTTTAATCTTTCATTAAATCTTGTTTAGTTTCATTTCTTTTAGATTTATATCAAAACCATCCAGGAAAGTTTCTGGCTGGGTTACCAGTTTGGTTACTGTGATTACAATTTGTGTGATGTATGTCGGTACATAATGTACCTGGGACATACTCAAATTCATATTCTTAAAGTCTTCTTCTAAACAATCTATTCTAACTCTTGTCATCTGAGCTCAGACTTATGTCTTTTTAGAAATGATTTTCAAATGCTGAGTATGTCTTCCTATATCTATAAGTAAAGAACACAGTTTATGTAAGCAGAAATATTTTGTTTTCTGATGAAGAAAAAGTGAAAACAACTCATTCAAGGGAAACATCAAGTTATATTTCTAAGAACCCAGTGTAGTTTAAAAAACAATGGATGTCTTTCATAAACATGTCTGCATCAAGGCAGCCTATAATTTTCCTTCAGTCATGCCTTATGCATACAGGTCAGCACACAGAGTAATTCTTGCTTTGTAAGACTTCTCCCAGGATGTCTCGCAGTGACAAATACAATAGAGTAATTCCTTGGCTGGTTGCAGCTCAGAGCAAAATCTATAACAAGATCAATTTTTGCTGCTTATAACTCTCTTCTTCATAGAGGTAGAGGGAAAGTAAAGGCAAGAAGATGACAGGTTTCCTGAGAAAATTAAGAGTAGAATACCATATGACCCAGCAATCCCTCTTCTGGATATCTGTCCCTCAAATCTGAAAACATTTATCCGTAAAGATATATGTACCCCTATGTGCACTGCAACATTATTCAGGGTGGCCAAGAAATGGAAACACCCAAAGTATACTGTGATAAATTATTGCATAAAGAAGATGTGGTACATAGCTACAATGGAATATTACTCAGCCCAAAGAAAACTTGAAATATTGCCATTTGTGACAAAATGGAGGGGTCTTGAGATTAGCGTGCTAAGTGAAATAAGTCAGACAGAAAAAGTTGAGAACCATATGATTTTACTCATATGGTAGGATATAAAACTGAAAGCAACAAAAGAAGACAAACAAAAAAACAAAAACTCATAGACATAGACAACAGTTTAGTGGTTACCAGAGGATAAGAGGGGTGGTGGTGATAAAAGAGGTTAAAGGGGGTCAAACATATGGTGATGAAAGAACTGACTCTAGGTGGTGAACACACAATGCAGTATATAGATGATGTATGATAGAATTGTGCACTTGAAACCTATATAATTTTCCTACCCAATGTCACCCCAATACATTTAATAAAAATTATATATTTTAAAAAAGAAGAAGATGACAGGTTGACTTAGGCTTCCTGACATAAAGAGTTAGAAATTTACTAATTTAAAAATTGTCATTAGAAGATAAAAATAGGTCCTCTATGTGTGTGTATCCCCCCCCCCCCCTTTGCTGGCAAGTTACAGGGCCTGATGATCAAATTTACAAAAGGCAAAAAACAATTTTATCAAATGGTTATCAATACTACTAGAATCTCCAATCTTTGTGAAAATTGTCTATATTTGTAGCAAATCATCAACATATGGTAATTAACGTTCTAATTATTCCCTCTATATAATTTTAAATAAAAATTGATTTATAATCATATGAAATTACTACAAAATAAGGTCAGGTAACTACTGGGTAGCTTTTACGCCCCCATGGTCCTTCCCTAAACGATACACATTTTACCCACAAAAATGTCATTGGACTTTCTTCAAAGGTTTAATGCTGACGTGTTGTTTATGAGATAATGTTGGATGCATCAATAGTGTCTTGGGTTTCCAGTTTCTTGTAGAATGGAATTGATGTGACTAATCTGTTGTTGGCATATTTATTAGCATAGGGTTAGTCAAGCAAGATGTCATGCATGATCCTAGATCCCTGGTAATCTTTGAGAGTCTTCACCTATTAAGGAGGCATGATTGATTCAAAGTTACAAAACAATCAAAGTTAACTAGTAATGTTAATTGAAATTTTAGGCTGAGTAGGCATGATCCTTGTTTTGTAGGATGTGAGATGGGTAAATAAGGGCTTGTTTACAATATCTCAGAATGTGAAAATGGTGGATATTCCCTGATTTACACAAATAGGGTCTTTTAAGGCTTGCTGATAGTATCACAGACTGAGGCAGAATGCTAGATAGAATATACCATGAATGGTTTAGAGTCCACATAGGTAGCGTATTACACTAATTGGGCTCAGTTTACAGGACAAATCTCAATTTAAATTAAATATAGGATAAATATCTATGTAAATTAGGTAGTATCACTGATCAGTGGTTGCAGAGTGAATCAAAATCTTCACTTAGGATAAAGTAAAATTCTTGCCTTTGGTTAGACAGAGGCCAGAAGGAGAGAGCATGAGAGCAAAAGAAGAAATATATTCCTACCACTATGGGCAGGGAGACCCATGCTTTTCTTATTGTGGGTAAGTAATATCATTTTGGAAAGCATTTGAGCATTTCTGGTGTGCTTGTAACCAATTTGCAGGAAAGCTGTATTTAAAAAAATTATTCCTGCAGAGCTTCCAAGTTGGCAAACACATGGAGATGCAGAGAGGATGGTGTTCCGAGAGCATGGCAGCTCCATGCCTTTTCCTTAGGCCTTGCCCTGCAAGGCCATCTGGCTGTTCCTGAATTTCATCTTTATATAATATACTGGTGACCCAATGTGATTCCATCTGGCTTTCCCAAAGAAGATTTCATAGAAAAAGAGTGGTGGTGGGAAGATGGTCCAAGATGGTGGATTAGGCAAATGCTCCCTGCTAGGATCACATCAAAATTCCAATTAAATTATAGAACAATCAACCTCAAGAATCATCTGAAGACTAACTGATCAAAACTGGTATAACTAAGGATATAAACAAGAGGCCACATCAAAACTGGTCGGAGAAGCAGACACATGGAATGGGCTGACCCCAAACCCACAGGTAGTGGTTGAATACCTGGAAAGAGTCCTCAGTGAAGAGGTGTCTCCTGAAGAGGACGGGGTCCCAGACCCACATTGGGCTCCCCAGCCCAGGGGTCCAGTGCCGGGAAGAGGAGTCCCCACAACATCTGGCTGTGAAAAGCAGAAAGGACTTTGTCTGCCCATCCTGGTGAGATAGAAGGTGGCTGGAAACCCAGACATCCTTTTAAAGGGTCCACACATAGACTCACTTGCTTGTAAACACTTACCTGTGTTCTGGTGGATAGATGGCAACTCGAAAGGTACCAGAGACAACATATGGAGAAAGCATGAATTGTGTGGCTTCAGGGCAAAGGCTGGAGGGAGAGCCATCACTGTCCCTGTGTGGAACCTGCCTCAAGTGTACCCTACAGGAGGGCGCCATCTTTTCTATGTTGAACCCTTCCCAAAGGGCTAAACTTGAGACCACATTGGTCTCATAAAATCCACACCTGCACACCACCTTGGTGACACTCTGGGTCCTCATCGTGCCCAGCTAGTGCTCTACCACCCAGGGTACTCTCAGCTCCTAAGAGGCGAGCATGGCCACAAGCTGTGGAAGCTCTTTTACAGCAACAGACAGCTCATGGTGGCTTGGGGAACTCTTGGTGGAAGACAGTCAGCCACAACTTGAGCAGTGGTTCTTCCCTTCTATCCCAAAGGGACTCAAGATTAATTGGGACTTCCAGACCCAACAACCCTTGGCAAGCTAGGCCGCAGGGTTTCTCATGTCACTTCCATCTCCTCTATTGCCAATCAGATCTCCTATTCTGACTAGCTACCCTGACGCATACTTAACTATGTCCCTTTCCATGAGTCCTCAACAAGCTATACTGTAAATTTGGTATCCTGCCAAGGACTTATCCTGCCTCTTCCTGTGACATGATTCTGCACCTGTGCCTCCTGACTCACTTTGTAGGGAATAGCTGCTGGACAAGAATGACTATCCTTGGACTATCCCTGCCACCTGCCAGAATCACAGATTTCAATACCACTACCTTTTCCTCAGGCTGTGCCTGTAAGTCTGAATAACCCAGTCAGTGGTAACCAAGTGCTTCTGACACTACCCTAAAGGCATTGGACATTTATCGGCCAATCATTTTTACCCATGATAATTCTCCATGCTTCCTCTTCAATATTGAAGACCCAGAACTCTTTCTGCCTAGTAGGTCCGAGTAATTACCATGGCCAATCACACCTGACAAGACGTTTCCTCATGAATTCATAGGCAGATACCTAAAATTTCCCTAAATATGTTTTAAAGGTGCTATGAAAAATGGCCGTCAATTTTCCAAATAAAATACCAATGTTAATATAATTATAAATGTACATATCCTGCAATTTAATATTCTGATATATAACTAAGCTTTTCAACTCTCCATCAAAGTTTATGGAAAATTTCATTAAGAGTACATTCCTTGACTTTCTTCTCCAGTTTTGTTTTCAGATCAAAGGCAGTTCCCAAATATGATTTGGTTTAGTTAGTTGAACATTGTATGATCTCCTTTCAAGGGACAATGCCCTTTGAAACAGGACCTTCTTACTACTATTCATTAGTCTTCTAGTATAGCAAGAGTTTCATATAAAAAACTATCCTATTTAACCATAGACTTAGGACAGGAAACGTATGCTAACATTGTAGTATGCTATATATTTTTAAATTAAGGTAAATTGGAGTGTAGCATGATTTACATGAAAAAATAAAACAAAACAGTCTTGCCCCACCTCTGCTATTCCTTATATCTATAAATGATGCCATCGATGATGGTTTTCATACAGTCAGTGGCTAGAAAACATTAATCTGCACAACCTCTCTAAGAAAGTACTGTCATTTCCTGTTTGCACAATTAATATTTTCCTGTACCCACAAAACTAACTGTTTTTTTATATAAAGAATCTACCCCTTTTATACTTGTCACTCTTTGCAACTACCTCTTAGAGTTAACAGTTGGCCCTGAAATTTTGTACAGTAAAAGCCCCCTTCCTTCACATCCTTCCATTGTGATTGCTGTAGCTCAGGCTAATTTTTCCCATCTTTCTGATTTCCCAGGTATCTACTGGTTTTGTCATAAGGTTGAAGAGCACTTTTAGTGACTCAAGTATTACTTTCCAAGTGTTTCTTTGTGTGTATACGTGTTTGGGCAGGCATGGTGTTTGTGCAATGTTTTCATTTTGGGGGATATTCTGTTGTTCTCTATTGCCTATACTTTCCTAGTCCAGTGCACCAATATTAGGATTCAATTAATAAACATTAATTCAAGGCTTGTTAAGCTCCATACATTGTGCCAGGTGCTTTCATATACTGTATTTTACTGTGGTGAGCAGGCAACTACAGCACTGGAAAGGAGGGAGGATTCTGGTTCTCCTTTTGATGATTTCGCCATGCCATTTAACTTCCATAAGAATTAATTACAGGAGCAGGTGTAATACTCTACAAAATAGGTAAGTACTTGGGTCAGGACAGCTTTCCTAGACAAGAACAAATGTGAGGGGCTAACAATGCTCTAAGGACTTTTGGCAGCCTTTAGACTTCACGCCATTTTATAGATATTTGGTGTACTGTTTGTTAAGTTCAACTTCCCCAGATTTATTATATTATAATTTTGGGGGGCAATTATGTATTGTGTGTGTGATGGTTTATGGCTCTGTATTTCTTGTGCTATTCCTGGGCAATAGATGAGACTTTGCATTGTCAGGGAGACATTTTTAAGAATTTAGAATTTGGACTTAGTCTGGGTTTGAATCTGGCTCCATCCTTTGGTAGCTAATGGCCTTGGGAATATTTGACCATTGTGAATTTCATTTTTATTATCTATAACATGAGGCTAATGATAACATGGTGTCATGAGGCCTAAGGAGATAATGTATGAAAACTACTTACAACATAAGCAGTCAATAAATGTGGTCAACGTAATCAATAATACATATTTTTATTTTTTTATGTCAGACATAAGTGATCAAAAGACCATTCTTGACTCTAGGAAACAGACCACAATCTTCCAATCAAATTGATACTTTATGAAACTTCATCAAGGAAGAGACAGTCATGAGAAGCAGGAAGAATTTGCTAAGGAAAAAAAATCAATGCAAACTGTCTTCATTTCTTAATGTCACTAGATGGGAAAACACAGTGGATTAAATTAATCTGAATTTCCCAAAGCCTGCCAGAGCCTCTGTAAGCTCCTCAGGGTATGATTAGAACTTTCTTCATCCTTGTAGGTTTGCACTTATATAAAAGCTAAATGGAAACTATTTACAAATATTAATATAGTCAACAAAGGCACATTGGATTTAAAAATTTGTCTTTATCAAATAATTGAAATGGAATTTATAATCAGTAGTTTTATGTAATTGTGGCATATATTATAGACTGAAAGTGTTTACCAGAATCCAATCAATCTATGTACAAATCACTTTAATAGCCCATAGCAGCTAATACAATGTTTCACATAGATAGGTAATCTTAGAAAAATTGAAACCAACATGAGCAATATTGCAGACAGCAATATAAGAGTTTGGAGGATTTTATCTAGAAGGCACTGATGAATGAATCCATGGCAATGCAGAGAA
This sequence comes from Rhinolophus hipposideros, assembly GCF_964194185.1. Classification (NCBI taxonomy): domain Eukaryota; kingdom Metazoa; phylum Chordata; class Mammalia; order Chiroptera; family Rhinolophidae; genus Rhinolophus; species Rhinolophus hipposideros. The sequence continues at coordinate 31,753,905 of NC_138063.1, forward strand.
CTGAACTACTATTCCTGGCAAGCTACATGCTTTCATCTCAACCCTGTCATCGTCAGTTCATCCATGGCTGGGAGTGGGCAGGGGTGGGGAAGTGGGACACTGAAGACAACTACCCCAAATAGCAAAAGGAACAAAGCTGGGAGAGATAAAGAGCCACAGAAGGGAGACCTAAAGTATTTATAGGTCGGAAAGAGGGGTTAAATCTAACAAAGTAAAATTCTAATTAAATATGCCATATAGAACAATGTAAAATTGTTCTAGAAAATATAAATAGAAAAATTGTGGAAAATATATGAAGATATTAGTTGAATATAAGTTCAACAGTAAACCACAATGTGATGTGCGTGGGACAAAAAAGGAAAAAAATAAGAAAAAAGAAAATTACATCTTACTTACAGAATTTAAAAGTGCTAATTCTATTGTATTCAGTGCCGGTTAAACTATCCAGAGTAATGTATTGAGTCAGTATCAAACTGAAAAATTGGAAGACATTCATGGAAAGAATCCAGACTATTGAGTGGGCTTGAAAACATTATGGGAGTGGTAACCATAAAAACTAAAGATATTGAGTCTAGAGAGAAGCTGGGAGGAGGAATGATGTATAAAGTTGAAAAGCCATCATATGGAAAAGCAATGAGTTTATCTGTGTGGTTGAAATCCAAAAGGATAAATGTGTGGAAATTATAGGAAGCTATATAGCATATATGAAAAATAAAGTTAATATTAGAGGTGGCAGATAATAAAATGAGTTTCATGGGGAAATAATGAATTCCCCATCACTAGAAATTGTCACGGTAAGGCTATAAAGAAAACTCAAGTATCCACCTGATGGGCTTAAAATTGATGATCTTTTATGTATTTTATAGATCTGAGAATCTATAACTTGGTGAATTTCGAATCTTATTATGAATATCCTTTGTGCTAACAGGTGTGCTCATGTACCTTATGGGTACAACCTGTAAAAATGTAAACCTATTCATAAAAACACTAGTAAATATACTAACGAGAAAATATTAAACTTAAGGTAACACATTATGCATGATTTTTGTTTGTCACTTTCTTTTAATAGTATCACTATTGTGTTTTCACCAAATTATTATATTTTCAAAATATATATGTATATTGAAGAGTCTGGAAAGCTAGCTATATCAGAGCTTGTGGCAGTGCCTGAAGACACTATGACACATCAAATATCTATATAGAGAGACATCTAGATATAGATGCTAATATCATTTCTGGAAATTTTGCTGAAGCTCTAAGTGGACATCATGAAGTAGACTGAATCATAGAGAACCAAATACACAATTTTTCATACTACTACATAACATTATCGTGGCATATCAAGTTTGTAAGGGCTCAGAAATCAGCTAATTTAATTTCCTGAACTCTGGTCTGCAGCTGGTTGTAGGTCCATGCTGGGGTTTTCATTAGTACATTATATAAGGAAGAAAAAAATGAGGACAATATGATATGTTTCTCATAATGTGAAATATAGTCACTTTTTAAAGTGTGAAAATACTAATTCTTTAATGAAATGTTGGTGAAAATAGGTGTCTTTTTTTTTTAATGGTTGGTAATCCTATGTCTACTTTTCCATTTTTAATTTTTAAAAATGATAGAGGTATATAAAACCCCAAAGTCTGTTAACATTCACTTAAGTGGCAATACCTCCCCACCCTTAATTAATTCTTAATTTTTTACTTTTTATGGAGGAGAAGCAAAATTTCCACAGTCTCTGGACATTTGTTCAGCAACTTGAATAAATCAGTAATTTGAATCAAGTAATGATTTATATTATGAACACCTCAGATTTCACCTCTGTCTCAGTTGGTGGGTACGTTAAGTGAAACACTTAGGCAATATAGATTCAACTTTGTCAGAAGTGAGATGCTATATAGGCATTAATCAGTAGGCATAAAACCAAAGAAGCGTTCAGTTCAGAAAGAAGAAAAATAGTCCATGGAAGGGAATGTGTCATCACAGTACAGATTCCTGTCTATCCAATTTCCATGAATGGCATAAGTTTCGATTCAGGGAGCTGAGAATCTTTAACAATATATCACTGAAGCAATTGAAATTGGACCACTGTCCTGTATTGTACATTCTCAGTGGTACATTACAATGGTAAAAATGAATTCGTAGTTTTAGATTTGGAAGATCAGAAGACACTTTGCAAATTATAAGGTAAAAGAACGAATAGAAATCAATGGTAGCAAGAAATGGAACAGCCTACTCCACGTTCCTGGTAAGTTCTCTTCCCTTCCACATCCTCTAGCCTAAGGAATACACTGTCCACAGCTAGACTGAAAGGAAGACCCACAGAATTCTGTGTACTCCCATGAGATCAACACTCTTCTGATCCCCTCCCCATTGCCACTGGCTTCTCCCTATTCCCCATGCCACAAACTTCCTACGATTTTCTTATGTCCAAAAAGGAGGCATTAACTAGACTTGCTTATCCTCCATCCCTAATTGAATGCCAGGACACCACACCTTCCAGCTCTTTGCTTCAGTTACTGCCAGAAGTCCATGGATTCTATGTCATCTCTCTTCACAACAATTTTCCCCACTTTTTCCCGGACATCTCCCATTCTGACCTTATCTCTTATTACTCAGTGAGCCCTAGACAATTTCTTTGTGTCTATAATCAGCAAAATCTTCTATATTCTCCACCTCTTTTATGAATGTTCTCATTGTGTTCTTGCACTAACTAAAATTATTATCCTTTGAGAACACATCTCTCCATTCTGGGCCAGAGTTCAATAAATATCCAACTTACTATCTCTTCCAGGCTCTTTTCCTTTCCTCCTTACAAACAAACAAACAAACAAAGAAACAAACAAACAAACCCAGCTCCTTTGGAGCTCATGCTCCAATTATCGCACTTAACACTGTACTGGTACCATGATTGACGACTTTGGTCATTTCCTTCATTTGCTAAAGATTTTAGTCTTGGCTTATTCTCTTTCTATATTTACAACTACTTGTAGCTTCAACACTCACTGGAAAAAGAATCTTGCTTCTTTTCTCTGGTCAATTCTCACCTCCGTATAATAGGGTAGGTAGAAAAGTAGAAATGAGCAGAAGGAGGGAATTAGCCCCAGTAGAAGGCCCCTTGCAGCTGCTCTAACTTGGGGCACAAACACCTCGCTTGCTCAGCAAGATACTGGGAACAAGACATGTCATTAGAAAAAGAAAAAATACTGGAGAGGAAGAGAAACTACCCCACTTATCAGAATATACATCCTGCTTCTCAGGACCATTTTTAATCAGCTTCTCAAATACATCATGGGAAATTAACGGGTTCATGCTTATACTCTGAGAAGCAACCTTGAGAATCAGAGGGGAGGATGGGACACCTCAACAGAGAAAGTGAAAGATAACAACAAAGAGGAAGAGGGGGAAACGATTCTATCCAGCCTCACACAATGTAAGGAGAGGCTGCTTCCCTCTCTTGCATCAGCCTGCTCCATGTTTTGAAGCTCCATTTCTCTTTTTCACTAATAAACTTCTTGCTGTTCTGTGCTGCACAAACTGTCTTTTGACTGAATTCTTTCCTTCAAAAAGACAAAGAGCCGAGGTACATCATCATTCCCAGTAACACATGTATGAAGGCTATTTAACACCATCTCCTTTCTCCTCAAATCTTCTACACATTCTCCCCATTCCTCTCTCCCAGCTAGTGATTTGCTTTTTATTCCATTGCAATAGTACAAACAGGAACATTCTCATTCTCCCGTCCCCGAATCCACCTACCTAGCTGCATCTATAGCTAAATAATTTTATTTCTTTCCCATTTTAGTGGATAAATTGTCAGAATTGCTACCTCGAGCTGGAACATCCACACACCCACAGGTTCCCATCCTTTGTTGCCCCAAGGATTTTTTTTCTTGCAATTATTCCCTTTTTCATTAATTTCCTTTTCTCTACTGGTCATTCCTATCAGCTTACAAAGAAACACACTATAATATCTCTATCTTAAAAAAAAAAAAATCCTTAACCTTTACATTCCCCTCACGCTACTGTTCCATTTCTATGCTCCACTATATAGCTGAGTCTCAGATTTGCTTTTTCCTTTTCCATTTTCCCTTTAACTCACTCTAATCATACTTTCATCCATACCACTCTACTGCACCAGCTCCTAAACTTCATGATCCCAAATCCAATGGTTAAGTTTCAGTTTTCATCATAGCCAACCTTTCCGTAGCACCTGACACACTTCCTCTCTTTTCTAAACACACTCACTCAGTAGATTATCTCATCCAGTGCTCCACCTCTAAATAGCATGTCAAGGTAAATATTGCTGAAATTTGTAACTCTAGCCATACATCGCCCAAGAAATCCAGGTTTGTGTACACAACTGCCCAGACAATATCACCTTTGGATGACTGATAGACTGTTCCACTTTATGATGTTCAAAGTTAAACTCTTGATCCCACATTCCCCACCATCTAGCAGCTTTTCCCACAGTTCTTTTTGCTTTTTGTTTTTTGTTTTTTCCGTTAGCAGTAAACCTTTACTGAGTGTGATTTCTCTTGGTTAATACATGTTTATTTTTAAATTCTGACTAGTTTTAGAGCAGTGTTAGGTTCACAGCAAAATTGAGGGGAAGGTACAGAGATTTCCCATGTATCCCCTGCCCCACACATGCACAGCCTCCCTCATTATCAAAATCCCCCACTAGAGTGACACATTTATTAAAATTAACGATTCTACATTGACACATCATAATCACTCAAAGTCTGTAATTTACATATGGTTCACTCTTCGTGTTGTACATTCAATGGGTTTGGACAAATGTATTATGATATTTACCCTCATTATAATATTATATAGAGTAGTTTTCACTACCTTAAAATTTTTCTGTGCTCTGCCTATTCATCCACTCCCTTCCCTCAACTTCTGGCAACTGCTGATCTTTTTACTATCTCTATTGTTTGGCCTTTTCCAGTATCTTATATAGTTGACTATATATACGTAGACAGTATATATACGTAGACAGTATATATACGTAAAAGACAATATGCAGTCTTTTAAGATTGGCTTCTTTGACTTAGTAATATGCATTTAACTTTCCTCCATGCCACAGTTTTTTAATCTCAGGAAATCATCTCGTTACTCAGGGTTTAAGATATATTTGAGTTTTCCTTAGATACCCTATGTCCTATCCACCAGCAAATCATGTTCTTATACTCAAAATTTACTTAGAATTTAACCACTTTTTACCATCTCTGTTACTCCAACTCTCTACCAAGCCATTCTATCATCTTACAGTTGAACCTTCAATAGCTATTTAATTGGTCTCCTTACCTCCATTTTGCCCTCTTTATCCAACTCCCACTCCCATCCCTAACCTGAAATCAATTCTGACACAATAGCCTGAGTGAGCTTTTAAAGATACAAATCAGATAATGTCAATCATCTGCTCCAAATTCTTCAGTGGCTTCCCATCACTTTAGAAAAATATCCAAATGTCTTACCATGGCTGTGAAGTCCTTACCTGAACTTGCTCTTGATTCTTGCTCCTCCTTCAGTTCCGTTTACTCTTTTCTTCTCTTTTACCTTGCTCTGTTAACACAGGCCTTTAGTAGTTTCTTGAAAAATTTAGTCACTTTTTTGACTCAAGAACTCTAGCAAATATAGATTCCCGATGAATACAGGTGACCTATAAACAACATGTGGGGTTTAGGGGCACAGACCCCAGCGCCATCGAGAATCTTCATATAACTTTTGACTCACCAAAAACTTAACCACAGTTGGCCTTTTGCATCCGCAATTCAAACAAGCACGGATCAAAAACAGCATTTTCACATTCCCAATTGGCAGGTTCCCAACCTTGGATCTAAAGTACTGATCTGAGGTTGGGAATCTGCCATTGGGAATCCAAAATGCTGTTTCTGATTCACTCTCGATTGAATTCACAGAATACAAAGGACCAACTCTACTGGAAAAAAAAAATCCACTCTATTAAAAAGGTGGGCCTCGAGCAGTTCAAATTTGTGTTGTTCAGGGCCCACCGTACTCGTTCAGATGATTTGTTCCTACTTTTTAATCAGGCTCCTGCTCTGCGAGGCTTTTCCTAACAACTTCATCAAAATAGTTCCTGTATCACTATCCATCCAATTACTTGCCTTTTAAAACATTTTATCTATCAATACCTGTATGCATGTATGTTCATGTTTGTGTTTGTGTGTCTTTTTACTTGTTTTGGTTGTTTGATTTGGTCTCCTCTACTAGAACAAAATTTTGATGACTCCAATAAGACCAGAGAGCATCTGCTTTGTTTACTGTCATATGGTAGTTGCTAAGAATATATTTGATGAATGGGTTATCAAAGATATTTTTTAATGTCTGTATTTTAAATACTGACATTCATTATATTAACTATGAAATCTCGCTAGGTAATATAATTATGGTCCGGTAAATACAGAGGATGCCAAAAAAGTGTGTACACATTTTAAGAAAGGAAAACAACTGTATTAAAATTGTAATAATTTATACCGATAACAAAAAAATGCAAGTCACGTTTGACTTCTGCAATTACAAGAGGTGCTCAAAGTGGTTACCATCAGCGTAATTTTACTACGTACAGTTTTTTCCTTTGTTAAAATATGTATACATTTTTTGGCACCCTCTGTATATACCAGGCATGCCAAAAAATGTATACACATGACTTGTATTCATCATTTGTTATCAGTATATATTGAGTATTACAATTTTAATACAGTTTTTTTCCCTTCTTAAAATGTGTATAGTTTTTTTTTGGCACCCTCTGTATTTCTTTCTTTATAAGATTTAAATTTGAGTAGCATGATAAAAAGTCATGAAACAAAAAAACCTTAAAACAAAATCAAAGAAATGTTTATTACAATGGTATAATTACTTGACTTCTAAAACTGTGTTGTGTTTGACATTGGTAAAATTTTGTTTTCAAAGCTGAACTTTTATGGAGGTAATTTTATGGTGTTTTGGGACAGAAAAAGGATTAACATTCTACAATGCTTTCTAAATCTCATTTGGTTCTCAACACTAGAGGATATTATGTCTTACTGTGTAATCTATTTTTCACAACCAACAAGAATGTTAATCTCATTGAATCACTATGCTTGAGTTTGCTTAGTAGGTACTCAGCGTGTTCTGATGCAGAAGAGAGTTTTGTGCAACACAAAGACCCTGCCTTCTAGGAGCAGTCTGGCTAACAAAATTGTTTAATATGTCAAAAACATACAATGACCATAATCAAACCAACACTTGGTTGCCCAACACATCATAAATCTGTCTTGAATAGTAGTATTTATGGAGCATGATTTAAAGGATATGAAGTCTTTCTTTTTTTTTCTGAACAGTTTAGATTTTGCCTAAATGATCTACAATTTTCTTGTATATTAAACTGCACTATCAGAAGGGATTATGCTTGGGCCGTATCATCTTGGCTTCCTACAGACCTTTCATTTAGTTCTATGCTTTGGGGCCACAACCTCAAATATTATCAAAAGATAATACAAGGTATTGTTTTATGGAACCCACTGAATCTGAGTGTCTAAAGCCCCCAATAAGACTATATTTTAGGAAAAAAAAACCTTTTCTTTCCATGGAGATTCAGTATATTTTCTATGCTTTGTACAATGAAAATTACAAAAATGATAATGTTTCTTTTTTCACTGTGGCCAATAGAAAGCGCACAAACAAATGTCAATTTCAGCCATTAGAAGCATTGTAGAATCTTATACTTGCATATTTGTACTCTGTCCTCTCCTTTTTTCAACTGCTGTGTTTTTCTGTTCATAATATTTAAAAAATCCTTGTTGTTATATTTACTCTGTCAAATTATTTGTGTAATAAAGGAAGAAATAAATAAGTGAATAGCAATTAGATATTCCATGTTTTCTTGGATATTCTCATTTTTATGTATTATTTCCAATAAAGGGTTCACTCAGTGTAGAGTTTAAAGTAATTTATATTAATACACAAGCTTTTTATAACTATTCAAATATAAGAGTAACATACAAGATTTGTCACTTGATTTAGGATTCATAAAATGGAGTAACTATATTGATAAGAGGTTCTGAAAACATGTAGCAACAATTAATGTTCTACTGGTAAACAGTAAAAAGTAATTTACAAAAAGGAGCACCAATAGAGCCATAGGTCGGGGATTCATACCTCTATATTCTTGCTGGCAGCTGGATTGGAAACACAGGAAGCAGGATCCACCGTCCACTTCTCTGCCAGCCAACCAGCCCCACTTGCTAGCTGCAATCCGGGCTTGCTAGTTTAGCCATGGCAGTTATATCAGTGGCTAATGGCTAACTGGTTACAGCTGATGGCCAACTAATCACAACTGATGGCCATCTACTACCTGAGCCAGCACCTTTATGTGAGGGTGAGAGCCTGGAAACTGCTCTCTGGGACTCTGTCTCCACATATACATCCTATTTCAAAGTGCAGTTCACTGCTAGTTGTCTCCCAACAGCCTTGTTTCTTTCTTTCACAATAATGGGATTTATGTGGATACATGGGCATTCAAAATAAAACTCAGCTTTCCTTAGAGCCAAGCATGACCAACTATGTTCTACTGTTGTGACATAGGCAGAAGTGATGTGTACCACTCTGAATCTTGCCCTTAAAATAATTGTGTACGTTCCCCCAAACCTCTCTCCCTCCTCCAAGCTAGGAGATGGCCAGAACATTTTTAGCCCACAAGTAAATACCATATGTTGATGATGGCAGAATCACCTAACAGTCCAAAATAGCTTCGTTATCCCTAGACTGTTAAATGAGGAAGAGAAGTAAACATCTTACTTGGTTGAGCCACTCTAATTTGGGGTCTCTTTGTTCTGGTAGCTACTTTGGAAAGTTTAATTAGAAAGTGCAAATACCACAATAAAAATACAAAGCATGAAAATATATTACTAGAATATGCTATATTCATATAAGGTACTATGAAATGTTAATTTAAAATTACATTTATACATATTCTCATAGAATGGAAAAATAATTATATAAAAGGTTAGTGAAAATATTTAGGACATCAAAATATTTATAATGAATTATCTGAAATATGTAAAAAGTACTTTGAAAAAAATGCCTGGAAGGAAATATGCCAAAATGATATCTGAGTTTATGTCTAGAATTAGGATTATAGGTGCTTTTACCTCTATATCTTTAATACTTTTTCTGTGTTTTCTAATTTACAAAAATAGGACATTTATTATTTGTATAATACAAACAATATCAATGACTTCTCTGCACAAGTGTTTCTTATATCAACTGTCTGAGTAGAAGACATAGCACCTGCAATGAAACTCCCACCCATATCTGTTACTGGCATGCACATTGTTAACCTTTTAACTTAAATCGACTGAAGCACCTACTTCTAACTTTTTTACTTTTCAATTTCTGAGGATGTGTATGTAAATTCAAAACTCTACTGGGGTTAGAAACAATCCATAACATAACTCACACATAACTAAGATTTCATGTAGTTCAGATAATGTGCACATTTCTATCTAAATAAAGCCTGGCAGTCAAAGAAGTAATTAAAAATAATTCCTATCAGAATCTTAAGAGGAGAATTATGTTTTAAATGGTTTTAAACCCATATAAAACAGTATAGCTGCCATTCTCATATTTTTTACAGGGAGGCAGTTATTTCCTCAAATCTCCAAAACATCCTCTCTCTCTACCTCAGCCAAAGCTCTCCTTGAAAAACCAAACCCATAGCTCTTATTTTTTATTCACTTCTTTTTTTCTACTTGTGTTCTTCCTTCTTATTCTTAATTAAAAACTGGACATTTCTAATGCAAATCGTTCACCTTTTCATCACAAGTCCTATCTATCTTATCTCTTTCTCTTACTTCTACATCCTAAAATCTCAAGAAACAAGCTTGAAATGATAGAAAATTATTTTCAGGCATTAATGCTGCTGGAGATTTTTAATTTTACCTGACCCTAACCTCATCAACCTCAGGTATTGAATACCTTAATCATCCAATCTTAGCTCTACCAAATTCCCCTTTCCTGGTGGTACCTATTAATTATATTATATAAATTCATACCAAAACGCTTTTCAACATATATAGCATCTGTTCAATTTATAATGATTACCGTATGCTGAGAATGATTCTGAGGTTGCTTCTTTGGTACAATAGGGTGATAAAATGGATGAGTGAAGTCTATCCTTGTCACAGGCAAGAAGATTGGTCAAATAGTTTCCATTACTGAGTCAGAGACATCGATTGTTGGGGTTACAAATATTAACAAATAAAAATATTCCTGAGTAATAGGAGTTTTACATATATAGTTTCTTCAAATTTACTTTTGATTCATAATGTGAAGATAAACAAATTTCTCTCAAATCCGAACATTGAAACACATTCTCTTGTGTGTATTGTTAGCTTATATGTAGGAAACGCAATTCGATTTTTATCATGCAATAAAATATGGCTATTATCTTATTTGGGTTTCTTTGTCAATTGCATATGAGAATATGTATTATCTATTCACTAAATTATAAATAAACCCATATACCAATTTACCCTCTTCTCTGTGCTACAACAATAATATCCCTAATGCTAGTATAAAAGTATTCAAATATATCAGAGCTAAACTGTTTTCTTTTGTTGAATAGCAAATGATATGGGAGGGAAGGAAGAAAAAGGATATGGGTGCCTTTGTTGCGTTTCAGTTACAGACATAATGTAAGTCAGCTAGCTGCTTTTATAATAGCAGAATGACATGGACAAATGAAAAAAAACCACAAACAACATACTGAGATGACAAAAGAGATATTCTCTCCTTTGCTTCTTTGAAATCAAACTGTTCTATGAGCTATCAGAACAACTTGCTAATTATGAGCTATTCCTGCCTAAATCCATATGATTATTATGGCAAAACCATGTCCTTTTAAATTTTTGAAACGCTGGTTTTTAAACTCCTTTAGGTAAGGGGCTTAGACAAATTCATACATTTTATTAATGTTACTATTAACTCAAAATATGAATATCTGATGTATTCTTCAGGTAATGAGATCTATTTGTGATTTTCTATTAACTATCTTACTCTTTCTTGCTACCATAGAAAGCATGACAATCTACGGAGAGAAAATTTGTAAACCTGAGAATAAAAATGTGACTATCACAAGAAAATTCTCATAAACACCACCTAAAGGCATGCTTAAGAAAAAGAAGAACTCTAAGAACATTCTATTACCAGGCATGCACTTCATAATGACATTTCAGTCACCTACAGACCTCATATACCATGATGGCCCCATAAGATTATCATGAAGCTGAAAAATTCCTATCACCCAGTGACGTCACAGATGCCGCAACATCATGTCATAGTGCAATGCATTATTCATGTGTTTGTGGTGACGCTGGTGTAAGCAAACCTAATGAACTGCCAGTCATATAAAAGTATAGCACATACCATTCGATACGGTACATAATTCTTGATAATGATAATAAACGACTATGTTACTGGCTTATGTGTTTAGTATACTATACATTTTATCATTATTGTAGAGGGTACTCTTTCTACTTATTAAAAAAAACATTTGCTGTAAAATGTGTATGTTATGCCTATAGCAGCATCAGACATCTCCTTCTTACCATGTCTCTTGATTGCATCATTTTCTCTTGTGCTTGATTTAGTCTTGTGTTGGTTTGTATAGTAACATGCTAGAAAAGCTCGGAGTCTAGGAGCGATGGGCTGTCCCATCTAGCCAAGGTGTGTAGTAGGCTGTACCATCTATGTTTGAGTAAGTGCACTCTGTGATGTTCACACAACGACGAAATTGCCTAATCATGCATTTCTTAGAATGTACCCCATTGTTAAGTGGATCATGACTGTATATTGGAATGTTAGAATACAATGCTTATTAAAATATAAGATATCCAGTGAAGGAAAACTGAGACGCACGTTTACAATACCACACTTCTTATAAAGGAAGTAAAATTCTCAGAAATTTACCTCAATGTTTTAATTTTGAAATTTTAGTCACTTCAAATGTGATTAATGCATTCAAATAAGAAAGAAAGGCTGTAGTACATCACAGGGAGGAAAAGGTCTGCAGTAAAATTAACAATGACCTGGAACTATCATTCTAGATTAATTCAGCGCACAATTGGGATCCAGTAAAAGGGGTGGCATTGAAAATTGAAGAAAAAGCGTGCTTAGACTTTTATGGGAAGGCAAGGAGAAAAGTAGATTAACTCTAGATTTCAATGAAAGATTACAAACTTTAAAAAGCATGTTGTGAATTTGTAAGTAATTATTAGCTGATTTTAAATAGGACATATAACTTCAGAATCATTAGAGGGAAAAACAAAAGTAAAGACATTTTTCAATTTTTAAAAAGGTAGGAGAGAGGCAAAAAGAAGCAACAAGAAAGTATAATACATATTTAAAAAATGCAAAGAATGAATCCAAATGGTTAATAATCACAATAAATATGAATAAACAAAATTGCTCGATCTGGGTAAGTACCACTATGCTGTCTACAGGAGCTACGCTCAGCAAAATGGCAAATAAAATTTGAGAACAAAGGAATAGACAAAGGTATACCAAGTGAGTGCTAACAAAAAGAAAGCAGTTTGGCTAAATATCAAATCAAATGAAATTAAAGGGAAAGAGCTTTAGGGTAAGCAAGTGGAGGTGCTTCATAGAAAAGCAAGGAGACATGAGGTCACCATAATGGGATGGTTTATCTCAATAGTCCTTTTTTCAACAACTGACAGATCAAGTGGAGAGAAAAATCAGGAAGGTGTCTGTATGTTCTGGTTTGTCTAATGCTCCCAGTTTATGACTGTTCTCCATAAGTAATTATTAATAGTATCCTCTTTCTGACTCACATGTGTTCCGATTTAAACATAAGTTATTATTTATTAGGGATATAGTAGACTTTAGTAATACAATTAGTAGATTTATTCCCGCTTTCCTCTCTTCCTTGGTTATGTCACCATCAACAGCCTCTACATTGTTCCTTTTGTCTGCAGCCCTTTTCTTTGGATCCTTGTATGACTGGCTCCTTTTCCTCATTCAGTTCATGGCTTCCTTATCTCCTCCTCAGAGCACTGATCTAAAGTAGCTACTGCCATCACTTGTCCCACATCACATCATCCTGTAGCATTTCCCTCACAGCACTTATCATCATCTGATATTATCTTATTTATCTTCCTTATTTATCTTCCTTCTTTAGCCTTACCTCCTCCTCCTAGGATGAAAGTTCCAGCAGAGCAGGAGCCTTGTCAGCTCTACTTTCTGCTATATTTTAATTGCCTGGTGCCCAAAGCAGCTCAGTTGAAAAAAATGCACATATTTTTGATGCTGACATTAATCATCATGGGGACAGTTACATATTCAAACTTATGGAATATGATTAGAGCAGTGTTCAAGGGGAAAACTTCAATAGTTCAGTACCCACAGAAGAAACTGAAAACCAGATAAAAATCTACACCTAAATATTTATAAATCCAGACAGTTTTCAAGGTGAGGTTCCAGACGCAAATATTCCCAATATGAAATAAACTGTTCCAAACCACTGAAAAAGCTAATGACCTAGCATGACAGCAGTTTTAAAAATAGATGAAGAGTTAGTAGGGAAAGCAGTAGCATAATATAAGTTATGTACATAACTGTAAGAACCTTAAATATAAATTAGCATATAAATTCAGTTATGTATTAGGAGATCAAGCACCCTAGTGAAGCGAGCTTTTTCTAGTTCTACCAGAATAGTAGACTTAAGATGGTTGACAACAGCATACACATCGGATTGAAATAATGTTAATAAGTTAAAAGAGGAAAGTTCTCAACGGTAAAAATGGTATTATGATAAACAAGCCAAACATGAAACATTAAGGATTTCTATAAAGTAGATCCTCAAACTCTTTAGACAGAAATAAAAGAAGACCAGAATATTAGGAAGGAGACATGCAATTTTTCTGGATACCATATTGGAAAAATATTATTTGTACATCCATGTTCATTTATGAATTTGATGCAATCCCAATTAAACACCCATAATGGAATTTGGGGCAATACAGCTCCAGATTTTCTGAAAGTTAAAATAACCTAGAATAACTTCAATTATTTTGAAAAAGAGCTTCCTATTTATAGAAGGGAGTTGCCCCATCAGACAGCAATACTGATGTACCATAAAGATATGGTAATTAAGATAATGTAGTACTGGCTTGAAAATAGAGAAATGCATTAATGGAATGGAAGGCAGTTGAAAAAGAGATTCATATACCTGAAGAAATGTAATTCCTAGAAAGCAGTGGCATTTCAGATGAGTTACAAAAGGATGGACTGTTCTCAGAGCCGTGTTTGGACAACTCAGTTCTTCATGAATACACAACATAATGGTTCATCATGTGTCAGCAGCTTCATTGTCTCCTAGCAACTTGTTAGAAGTGCAAATTCTCAGGCCCCACCTCACACCTACTGAATCAGACAATATGGGGTGGCTTCCCCAGGCTGTGTTTTAATAAGCCTTCTAGATGATTGTGATGCCTGCTCAAATTTGGGAACCACTGTTTTGTATATATCCTGGATCCTAAATTCCATCTCTCTAAATTAATGTGGACTTAGAACAAAGATCATACAATCACAGGAAAATATGACACACTCAGTTCTTAATGTAAGGTTACTTGGGAAAACTGTTGGGAAAACTTGGGAAAACTAGGAAAGCTTCATAGTATCAATGAAATTCCACTTCCAGAAATCCAAAGTTGGCAATGAACTCGAAGATGTTTCCCCAAGGACACATCTTGGACACCTTTTTTTCTGTTTGTTTAAAAAGTTAAAATCAAATGATAGGGGAACGATTTTACAAAATACCAGCATATATTTATAATTTAGTAGGCAACTATTAAAAATTGGAAAGGTCCATATATTTAGGTATAAAAAAAAAATCACTAAAATAAATGAAGCAAAGAAAAAATGTATGGACTTCACATTTTATGTTAGAAAATTGTTATGTTCAAATCATTTTTCTGTGACTTGAAAATTTTTTGTTATTTTTGATAGGGAGGAATTGTTATTTTTGATAGAGAGGAATTGTTAGAGTGAAGGAAGACAATTTTATTGTATAAACTTCTGTATTTTAAAATTTGTATCATGAGAATGATGTGCTATTTATATAATTAACATGCTATTGCATTTGTATAAAAATGTGCTATTTGTTTAATTAAAATACAGAATTCTATTAGGGGGCAGGAATCAGAGATGCATGATGACCTACCCATGTGCGTGGGACAGTGTTTCACAACTAAGAGTTGTCCTGACCTTTCATGCTTTCAATCACATTATTTTAAACCTTTCATAGAATTATAATATTGAAACTAATTTACTCAGCAGAAATGTTATTATTTTAAAATACTATTTTAAACGACTGGTGCATAGACCTCAATAATACAGAACAGTGGTGGAAAACACGGGTATGGTATCAGACTACCTAGGTTCAGACGCCAAACTCTTTCACTCTACTTGTATGACCTATGACCCTGGGCAATGTACTAACCGTCTTTGTACCTCAATTTTTTATCTGTAAAATAGGGCTGTTGTGAAGATGAAATAATTTAATATGTGTAAAGTACGTACAACAGTGTCTGGCACATAGTAAACACTGTGTTAGTAGTTATCGTTAATGCTGAAGGGACATACACGTATTTGCAGAAATTTCTACTTTACTCTTTCATTAAGAAAAAAAATTGTTTTATATTTTACTTTTCCACAAAATGTGTACTTGTTCCAACCATTCTCAATATGTCTTTCTCAATTCTATATTACTATATATTTGTCTTTCCATATTCCCTTTTGTTTATAGATGTTTATAGATGTTCCATTCCATTGTAATTAAAAATCTTTTTGTTGTTGTTTACCTTTGTCGTAAAAGGGCACATATATAAAAGCTGGAAAATATATCCCCCCCCTCCTTCTTTCCTGCAATCGTCAAATATTTTTTGATCTTCTAATATGTTATGGAGGACGTAAGAGCTCAAAAGCTAAACCAAATTTCTGTCTACTTAGATGGCTCAAAGCAAACCAATATAAGAAGTCAAATAAAATAAACATGCAGCTCACTATCATGAAAATACTTTAAACCAAATAAATATTTTGCTCTAATCTGAAGAAAAATGGTGCATCTATTCATCCATTCCAGTGGTTCTGAGAGCAGGTGATGGCTCTTCTTACTGTGTGGTAAGCAGAGATCAAGGATACTTAATGTCCCGCATACACTTGGTTTTCTTTTTCACAGGAAGAGTTGCCTCAATCTTTCAAAACCTATAAATGTCGCTTCAAAACCTTTAAATGGGACATATATAAGTGAAAAAACTATTTATCATTTTCTGAGCTTATAACCTAAAAAAAAGCAAAACCTAGTTACCATAGGATATGAGGGAAGTTTGTACTTTTTTTGGAAATTTATCAAGTCTTGTTCACCATTCTGGAAAATCATATGATCAACAGCAAAGCCACTAAGCACTATTAGAGTCATCAATACAAAACCTCTATATTAACATAGATGTGTCACACTCTGTGCTTGTAGCTGTCACCTCCATGGTGCAAGCATCAATTATTTCATTATGATTTTTTATGTAGTGAGATCTGAGCACTTACATGTTGAATATATATTGTACTCTAAATGATTTCCCTTTAATTTCTCATTTATGTTTCACTTAGAGGATTACATTGATATTCTGTCTTAGTGTGTAAATATGGTTGCATTATCTACAAATTTTATTTCAGGGGAGTATAAGGAATGAAAGAATATTTGTTTTAAAGAGGGGTTTTGGGTTTGATAGGCTTAAGAATTGGAGTTACTCCATCAGAGGTCAGACTAACCACTTAACTGGAAAAGATGAGAGATGGGGTTCAGTGAGGTTGGGTTTTGCCTGACTCTAGAAAAACGAAAAATGAGTAATTTAAAGCTGGAAGCAAATTCAGAGTTACCTACAGCAAACTCTTCATTTAAGACTCATTCATGAAGACACTGAGAACTTAAGGGTTATGACAAATATCAACTGCTAGTCAGCAGCCGGCCACGGATCAAACTTAAAAACTGGACATGACAACTCTTCAGGTAATCTTTTTAGAACACACACTGTTCTCAGTAATTGAGAAAGGGAATCAGAGTAGGTGAAATGGAGAAAACCAAAAGGCACTGGGCAAGCAATGAATTCCGAAGCTGGCAGTCCTTTCAGTGATTGATTTGGTGACCAGAAATATTTAATCTTTAGCCCTTAAGGTTTGCTTGTAGTCAAGATGAAAATGATGAAAGACGTTTGAGAATAAAAGGATACAGGAAGGAAATGGAAAAGTCAATTCTGGAAACACTGACGTATGCAACCACACAAATTATTTTGCCATACCTGACATGAAAGTCAATTACCATTATTTTCACTTTCCCTTTTAATTATGGATAGTTAATTACTGGGATAATTGGGAGAGCTTTTGCCTATTGGGTGCTTTAGATTAAAATAAAAGCCAGATCATTGTTGCATACTGCCTAACATAAAATACTTGTTGCTTATAAATGGTTACAATTTGAGGGGTATTAAAAAAACCTCAGTCAAAGGCATCTGTCATTGGAGATAGGTAAAATTCCACTTCCTGAAGCATGTTATTAAGAACGTAAATTTGGGTGGGGATGAGGGGAGAAGGTGGCAACATAACTGATTTTGATCACTGCTGTATCCCCAGTGCTAGCACCAGTATCTGAATCTAAGAGGTACTCAAATATTCACAAGGGGGAAGGAGGGAAGAAGGGAAGTAATTAATTCATTCTTGGCCCTCTTCTAATATTCAAATACCCTTAGAAGGGATAATATTTTTTTCCCTAGTGCTTATGTGTAAATATATTTAACAAATCTTATTATTCTGGCTGTACTGGCAAGGAAAGTATTCAACTGATATGGCTTCCATCTAGTTTGCTTCTTTAGTTAGGGTATAAATTGTTATGACTCAACAATGCCTTATATTTGAAACCTTTCTCCATAAGAAAAATATTTTCTTCAAGCATTATCTAATGAGTTTACTAATAGAGAATATATTTTTGAAGTCCCTTCTGTTCCCACTCTGTGCTAAGGAAACTGAGTTTCAAATGGTTAAGGTCTTAGATGACTGATAAGCAAATCTTTATTCTCTTTAAAATTCATTCGTTTTTCAAAGCCATTTAAATTGCTCCTGCAAAGTCCAAACAAAACTGTTTTACCAAATTTAAGGAACACAGAAAAGCTAAAGCACTGGCTTATATTTAGAACCTCAGATTTTCATCTGTACTATAAAGTACCTTCATCAAGATCTTTTAATATAATCTCCAAAAGAGAGTCAGATTACTTATATAGTGAACATATATTTTGTTTCTTTTCTTCTTTTTTATTGCTATATCCTTCTCCATACATTATTTTATTTTATTTATTTTTATTAGTTTCAGGTGTACAAAACAATGTAATAGTTAGACATTTATCATTTATATCCCTCACAAAGTGATAACCCCCCTCCTCCAATCTACTACCCCTCTGACATCGCTTATAGCTGTTGTATATTTTGTTTCTTTTATGGCTGAGGCATATATCGCATACATTTTAAGATTTACTTTTCTCTTTAACTACAATAATTTCTGCCTATATTTTTTCCCTTGAGAAAGGACTGAATTTTCTAAAAAAAAAATAAAAAAAAATGCATGCTGCAAATGAGTCACTGAATTACAAGACATCAACTCATGTCCTTGAAGATCTTCACACAGAGAGCTGTAATAAAAGGCTGTTTTAGCCATTCTTATTGGTGGATGGCTGCCCTTTGGTCCCAGTGACACACATAAGTCTATAAGGAGACTTAGCAGAGCCTAATTGCTGATACTTAATCAGTGTGGAAGACGGCAGACACAGGCGCCATTACACTTGGCAGGCATCATCATTTCCCAGTGGGTGCATTTTGATCAATGAAATTGTGAACCTATTTTTTTTTTTTTTTCATATTTTTTTCTTTTTTTTTTTTTTTATTAATTAATTTATTTATTAGTTTCAGGTGTACAAAACAAGGTAATACTTAGACGTTCATCATTTATATCCCTCATACTGTGAACCCCCCTCCCCCCATCCACTATCCCTCCGACCTCACACTGAACCATCACATTATATATATAAAATTATAGTTGGCATTCATTAATGTTTAGCTTCTGATGTACAATGCCATGATCAGGTATCCACAGTATCCCTGAGGTGGTCTCCCAAATAGGACGCATGTCCATCGGATACCCAACAAAATCTTTACAACATTATAGAATACCTTGTGAACCTATTTTTGACAGCCGGATTTTGGGAGAACAGAAACCTACCATTTTGCTTATCTCCCGAAGTCTTCTACACAATTTCAAAAAAAAAAATCCTGCATTCCTGCATTATGGTATAGAGGGGTGAAGCGCTCAACCCCTTGGATTAGTCTCTGTGGATTTTAATCCTGGTTCTAACACTTAGCTGTTGCATGAACTTGGGCAAATTATGTAACTTCTGCTGGCCTCATTACCTCGTCTGTAAAAGGTGGGTAATAATAATACTCAATTTATTGGATTATTTAAGCATTACATGCATTTATATACATATAAAGTGCTTTGAAAAGGACCTGGTATGTTGCAAGTAAATAAACAATTATTTTGATGGTTAAATTCTATTGTTTATCTTTGATTTCAGGTTCTATAAGTGACAGAAACTTAATACTACAGCAGCCATTGATGTGGTAAGAATCAGATTCACCATATCCAAAACAGAATTCATCCTCTCCCTCACCCACATGTGTTCCCCAAATCTGCTCCTTCTATTCCCTATCTACCGTGTTTCCCTGAAGATAAGACCTAGCCGGACAATCAGCTCTAATGAGTCTTTTGCGAAAATTAATATAAGACCGGGTCTTATTTTACTATAATATAAGACCAGGTCTTTAATATAATATAATATAATGTAATGTAATGTAATAATATAATATAATATAATATAATATAATATCTGGTCTTATTTTACTATAATATAAGACTGGGTCTTATAATACAATATAATATAATATAATATAATATAATATAATATAATATAATATAATATAATATAATACTGGGTCTTATATTAACTTTTGCTTCAAAAGACGCATTCAAAAGCTGATTGTCTGGCTAGGTCTTATTTTCAGAGAAACAGGGTAGTTAATGGCATAGTAAGTTCCTTGTTACATAAGCTAGAAAACTCAAAGAAATATTCATTCACTCTATTCCTTCTCCTTTAGTTTCAAACTCAAGAAGTCACCACATCTTTTTCAAATTGCATTCTCAATATCCTGCTTCAGGCCCTTGTTTTTTCCTCCCAAGAAAGCTGCAAAAGCTCTCTGTGTCCAACTACTCTCCACCTTCTAATCTATCCCATGAATAGTCACCAGATTTATCTTCCTAATATACAACCCTGACCACACGGCTTCTAATTTTTTTAATGTGTTCATTCTATGAATATACTGTACATAAAGTAAATATCATTTGCCTTCTATTGTACTAGCTAGATGCCTATACAAAAATATACAGGTCCCACTATCAAAGGGCTTATAGCCTAGTAGAGCCATATCTAAGTGAATAGGCAATTTTAACATAGAGTGATACACACTATTTTTGGTGGTATGCATAAGGTTCTATGACATTAAGAAAGGGACAGCAACATGGACCAGGAGAGGGGCATATAAACAAAGACTTCCTTTCAGTGTTAACAGTTTTTTTAAAAAAATCTTCAACTGTTTCCTATTACATAGGGTGGATTCCAAATTCTGCAGTTGTAGCCTGGCATTCGAGCCCTCTCTTAAGCAGCATGAACTGAATGAGCTTCTCACACCGTCAACTTGTCTTTTTATTAGTTCCTCCAAAGAGCCCGAGTACCAACACTTTTTTTTTTCATTTCTTCATTTTAGTTCTCTCAGCCTAGAATGGCCATTTCTTTATCATTTTCAAGGAACAGTTTAAATGACCCCATCTCCTCAGTGAAGCCTGCTATTAATAAAATGCCCTAATCAGAATTAATCTACGTTTGTCCTCCTCCCTTACATCTCTTCCTCCTTCCATTTAATGCTTATCCCAGGCTGCCCTGTTTCAGAGGAACCACGAATGGGTCTTTTTCTTCCACTGGATTGTGTGCCAATAGAAGGCAGGTGCCATATCTCATTCATGTTTCCATTTCCCAGAGGGGCTTTTACAATAACCGACACCTAGGAGGTGTTCAGTAAATGCTTGTTGAATTAAATTAAATTAAACGGTTGAGAAGACATTTTTATTCTTCCTGATCTTCGGGCATTTCCCTGAAAGGTCCTCTATTCAAAAGATTTAGCCTCTTGGCTGAAGATTTTCATGTTCATTTCAACTCTGAGAAGGAGAATTTTTCACAGGAAGGAAGAAAAAAACTTCCATTTTGGGTATTTAAAAATCACGTGGAAACAAAGTATTATCTTTCTTTAGAATTCTTACCTGATTGGACAGAGGACAATGAATGAATTTAAGGTTAATTCAAAAAACTGAACTAAAACTAATTGAGGTATTCAAATGGCTTTGTACCTTCAGATTACAAAGTTTTAATTATTAAACATTTTGTGTTTGCATTTGCAGTTGAATAATTTACATAAAATATAGCCCAATGAATAAAGTGATAGTAAAAAAGAACCCCAAAACAGAAAGTATTATAAACTAGATACTTAATGTGAAAATGAAAGGCAAAAGGAGAACAAAATACTTTTGTTATCATTTACTTATAGCATAGTTTTAAACTCTTACAAGAAAAAAAAAGAGCTTATTTTATCAGGATTTCTAACGGTATGCAATGGGGAATCCTAGCAGAATTTTTTTTTAAATTTATTGGGGTGACAATTGTTAGTGAAATTACATAGATTTCAGGTGTATAATTCTGTATTACATCATCTATAAATCCCACTGTGTGTTCACCACCCAGAGTCAGTTCTCCTTCCATCACCATATATTTGATCCCCCTTACCCTCATCTCCCACCCCCCACCTTCTTACCCTCTGGTAACCACTAAACTATTGTCTGTGTCTATGAGTTATGAATGTTTCTACAAGAGAGATGAGGAAACAATCTCTGGCTTAAAGTCACACAGACAGCTGGTGAGTGCTAGACTGAAACACTCATCTCCTGACCGTCAATCCTCTGCTTATCTCACTAGTGTTAGGTCTTGATGTCGCCAACAAACATTAAAAATTTAGGTCAGAGTTGAACACACAATTCATAAGCTGAGGTAGAGATTTCCAGCAAAACTGTGTTCCTCTTGTGTTTTTCACGTTTAATACCATGTTCCCATCCAGACTAACCTCTTGAAACTATGTGACTCTGTGATAACCTCTACCTCACATCAGTGAATTTCCAGAAGCCCCTATAATTTTAAAGCATTAAGAAAACAAATTCTCCAAGTTACAGCTATTTTGAGATTGCACAGAAATCTCCAATTGGACATACTCTGGATAAAGTGAAAGGCGAGTGGGGAAGAAGATACGAGATGCTGATATATGAGGAGAAGGAATCATTCCTGATGATTCCTTGGTTAACAATGACAGAGAACTTTTGTTTTTTACTTTGACTGTCAGCTGGACTTCTAGAAGGAGGAGAGCAGTGGGGTTAAAGAGTGGGGGCACTGGATCAGATAGGTTGGGTTTGAATTTTGGCCATTTAGTGTGACTTCCAAAAGTTTTCTCTATTGGTAAAATTAGGATAAAAATAGTCCTCTTCTTTATAGCATTGTTACATGGGTTAAGTGCCATAAAATACGTGAAAGTGCTTAGCAAAGATTTTGGCATCTAATAAGTCCACAATAATTCAGCTATTATTATAGTAGTGGTAATACAGTATTATTAATTTTGATTTTCCATGTATGATAATAAAATTAAAAGCAGAGATGGGGGTTTGGGTGGAAACAGAGAAAGGGCAACTGAAGAAAAGAAAGGGTATTTGTGAGAAGAAACCATAAAAGATATTGCAGACAGATTTCCAAGCGATGAATACAACAGAATTTCTTCATGATTTCATTTTTCTTGAAAGAGAAAAGTACCTAGATTGATGGACCATGAACACAATGGGACTAAGAGTAAGTGGTCCATTTAAAAGACTTAATATTTTGATTAAAATGTCATCGTTCTTTAAAGTCCCAAATTAGGATAAATTAGCCTTGAGAAAGATGTTCACATCCTCATTTGGGGCGTCAGGCTTTGACCGATCATGGTGGGAGTTTGCTCTGCCCTGGAAAAAAGTGGGCTGGCGGACTCGCTCGCTCTGCACCCACCATTATTGAGAGTACCAAATGCCATGATCAAATATTTTCTCAAGGATAAAGTGGCTTAGACTGATGTACACAGCTCCTGTCCTCCTTTATCATCTCATAGCGTGAAAGAAACATGCTATCATAGCTATCTTCTCAGAGACTCCAGAAAAGGCCTCATAATTTCATTTATGAAAGATATTTCGTGACTTACTGTTTCTTGACAGTTATCAAAACTTTGATTGAGAGAAACCACTGAAGAAGGACTTTCTGTAGCTCATTCTCACATTCCATTTTTTTTCTGAATACTCCTAGTTCTACCCTGGATTAAACCAGATTTTCAGAGAATCATGAATTTATATTGCATCATACTGGTGAATTATAAAGTTGTTTTTGTTAAAGTGCAATTTGGCATGATAACATCAGCTTATATTAAGCGACAGTCCAAGAAAAAAAAACTATATAATATGTAACCATATGAAAACAGTCGACGATTTTTTTCTTCACAGTATACAATGGCCACTTTGTGACTTCCCTTGGGGAAAATGTCTCTATCATTTCCTAATCAGTAGCAGTTGGCCTTCTGCTAAGCAACCGGTTTGTTTTTCTTGTATGGACACTGCAAATTGTATAATTCATCATGTGTCCCCTTTTCACTGGATACTGAAGAACTTGTGCCAAATTTTTGTCTAATCTCTAAAAATATATCTAAACTTTCAAAAGCATATTTTTGTGTTCTTTTGGCTTTATTTTACTTTTTGACCATTATATTCTCTTTGCCTTATATTTCTCATCATTAAAAATTCATTTTACCTTGCCATATTGTATGCTGACTTCAGTTATATGTTAGAACTTAATGAATAATGAATGAATCAGTACTTCTGATGATGAAGTTATACCATGACATTTAATAGGATAAAGGACAGAGGGCATATCAATCAATCTATTTATCTATCTATCTATCTATCTATCTATCTATCTATCTATCTATCTATAGAGAAAGAGAGAGAGCTAAAATTTCAGATATCAAGGATTCTAGAAACAGGCAAACCAGTAGTATGTGTTTAGTTGTTCAACATGTTGGACATAAATATCTCTCAGGTATTTTAGTCTTTTTTTCCTCATGGTGGCACAATGACTGCTGAAGCTCCACTAATTCTGCTGTTGATAAAAGCAGGATGAAAGAGATGGGAGCAGTGGACAATCTCTCAGTGGTTAGAACTGTGTCACACTGTCACCCATATTTACAATACAAGGGAGAGTAGAAAAGACAATCTGTGATATTTACTATCTATAGAGTAGGTGCAGGCAAGTGAGTAGGGTTGGGATTAGGTACTGGGTATGACAACATAAATTCTGTGACAGGCATCATCCACCATGGAAATATGGCAATTCATTAAAATGACCCTCAACTTTCAACCATTGGTTTCAGTTTGAGTCATATTCTCTATTTTCTAACTTTTCAAGGAAAATATAGGCTCATGTTTGAAATATAGAAGAACTTATACAATTGGTTTCAGAGCCTGATGGTGGAAAGGTGTTTCTTTCCTAGACAATGTAGTGGGTCCTGCACCCAGGAAGGCCAAACTCCTTATGGAACGTGGCACCAATGCATTAGTTCTTTGGTGGTCCTTTCCTTTTAGAAAGTATTCAGCCTAAATCTCTCTCAGTTATTCAGAGGATAAATCATTATTTACTTAGATTTATTTAAATCAGAAAGAATCTATGAATATA
Organism: Rhinolophus hipposideros; assembly: GCF_964194185.1. Taxonomy (NCBI): domain Eukaryota; kingdom Metazoa; phylum Chordata; class Mammalia; order Chiroptera; family Rhinolophidae; genus Rhinolophus; species Rhinolophus hipposideros. The sequence goes on from NC_138063.1 coordinate 31,778,924, forward strand.
TTTGGTGCTTCTGAAGGTGAAATTCACAGGGCACTGTCTTTATGACTATTGTTTTTACTACAAGTCCCACGTTCTGTTTTGCAGCTACACCCTGTTGTATGAGCTGTTATGGATAATCCACGACTGTTCATCTCTTTGGAGTAGGCACTACCAACTGGTTGGGCAATTCTGAAATTTTTAACAGAACAAACTCCAAGCTACGAAGTTAACGGTGTTCTTCAGTTCAAACTTTGACAATCAATGCTAATACATTTGGCAGAAGTTCCCTGAGCTCAGTCAATTGTCTAATTTCAAGGTCTTGTCCAATGCATGATTGTTGTAGAGGAAATCCAAGTTTCAAGGGTATGCTTTCATAGCAACGATGTATTAGAGACAGATGGATTTTTAAGACAGAAGCATAGAGACTCTTACTCACTAGAAGAGGAAATAAAAATAGAATTAAATAATAAATCAATCACAGTAGGAAGTATATTAACATTCTTGTGTACTCCAAAAAGAGAAAACACTCATCTTGCAAGTCCGTCCGGGCATAAAAGCACTTTCAATGGACAATAGGGGTCTAATAGTAACTCCACTTCAGGGAGAAATTCACAGAGAATTTCCCCAAATAGGTGACTTTGTTGAGCTTGTTACAAGCACAATCAATGTTTGGAATTTTAACTGCAGTATCTGGACTTATTTATTATGGCTTAGTGATCTCAGTAACAGTTTAATAACTGAAAATTGGGTGTTACAATCTCTGACTCACCAGTGATTTTCTTTGACCTTGGACTAGGCACTTGACTCTACAGAATTACTTTTCCAGGCTTTTATTTTTGTTCTGTAGAGCAAAAATACTTTAGAAAATGGTAGATCAAATATACAAGTCACAAAACTGGAGAAATTAAACTAGTAACAATGTGTCTTCACTCTAAATACAGATTTATTTCACCACTTAAATGATTTCACTTTTTCTTTGTAGGAAGCACAGGGCCTTGAATAAAAACAAAATGAAACATTGTCTTGTTTCACTGAGGTTTCTATCTATATCTGGAATGTCTACTATTAAAATGTCATTCTTTATTAACTATTGGCAGCATCTGGCGAACCACAAAAAATACCCTTTTGTATGGGACTAAAGGAAGATAAGAAATCTAATTCTTGATGAGTAGACAATTCTCCTTAGTTTATGGGAAGTACTATTTGAAATAAAATAATTTGACTAAACGGTCTTTTGAGTTCCTATCTAATCAGTCTTACTATTGTACTCCTTTAGCAGAAAGAATTTACCTAAAAGAACTTACCTACTAGATCCAAGAACGGCAACAGAAACGTGCGCGCGCACACACACACACACACACACACACACCCCACGTTTCCATGTATGCATATATCCATGTGTTTATATACCGTGTTTCCCCCAAAATAAGACCTAGCCAGACCATCAGCTCCAATGCATCTTTTGGAGCAACAATTAATATAAGACCTGGCATTATATTATATTATATTATACTATACTATACTATATTATATTATATTACATAAGACCCGGTCTTATATTAATTTTTGCTCCAAAAAAAGCACTAGAGCTAATGGTCTGTCTAGGTCTTATTTTGCGAGAAACACAGTATATGGGAGGTGTTACAGAAAGGACAGATATAAAGAAGAGAGAAGAAAAAAAAAATGATGGCCAAATACTTTAAAGTAGTAAGCCTAAGAAAAATAGCAGGAAAAGAAAGCAGAGCCTTTCATGAAATCCTGCTTGAGATTTCAGTGTCTGTTCCTTATTAGTGGAATCAATAGATCATCCCAGTGCCTCGTGCAGATGAAAACCACACACACTTGAAAGATGATGTTCCAACTTTAAATCAAAAACGTAACCAAAGAAAAGAAACTGCCTCGACAGAAATGGCTTCTTTTCTCTTGCTCATTGAGAAAACATCAAACTTTCAAGAATGTGCAAAACTAAAATTGTATATCCTTAACTAAGTAGAAGGGTCAACTTCTTATGCTAGGGATGGTCAGATAATGTTTGCATAGAAATGAGTTAACTCTATGAAGGGCAGTTGCACAAAACTCTAATTTTACATATTCCTACTATTAGACTTAATATTTCTGTGATGATTTAAATATAGGGACGTAGCAGCTTTCTTTTATTGGTAATTTTAATAATAATCGCTAATACTTAGAGAATGCTACATATGTGCCAAGGATGTTCAGTATTTCACATTTAGCCACCATACATATAGTCGCCATATAGTCCTCATAACCCTATGATACAGGTACCATTATTATATCCATTTTCACAGATGACAATGTCAAAGCTAATTTCCCAAGAGTGTACAACCAGGAAGGGTTAGATGTTAGGATCTGAGCTCAGTCTATGAGGGTCTTGAGTCCCTGCTCCAAACCATGACATTGTACTTCCATCTAAGAGAGTTATACATTCACCATATTTTTAAATCAATAAATCTTAGCTTAGAGAGTGGAAGGACAGCATACTCAAGAAGACAAAAGACAAAAGCCGTTATGTCACAACAATTTCTCTTTAAGTGTTCCGGTTCTGTCACGTAAAACAAAATTTTATGAAATTTTGCTAACCTCTCAAGACCCTAACAAGCAAAAGCCCGGGTGAATAATAGATCTTTGTTTTCTAACCAAAACATGTGTTGTGATGTTATTTTATCATGTGTCACCAGCCATATCTTTTTACCAGCAGACATCCTGATAAAGCATGCCTCAGTGTTACTGAGGAGTGCTGAGTTCAAGGATGTACCAACTATCATAATCCCATAACACTGAGAAACCTGCAAAAAAGAGGACTGGGCTAGACCACAGGGGACTTGAGCCCAACTTCAGTATTGTGATGTGGAAATGATATTAATCTTGTCACAAGAAGAACCAATGCATGAATGAGGGCATAGATGTATGGATAATTCAGACTTCTTGGAAACATCTTGCTAGTTCATCTATTGCCTTTTTGTTGTCATTATTTCCCAATAATTCCATAGGAATTATAGATCACATTCTCTTTGTTTCCACTAAAACCTATTGGCTCTTTCTGGATCACTAAAACTGTGGAGTGATTATTTATTTCTACATCGACCACGGTGTGTCAGAGTTGTTTTCTTTGAAAAGCAGAACAGCCTACTGATGGAACAATATGATTTCTGAATATGCCCTCTTTCAACAAAAGGTCCGAAGGATGAAGAAGAACCCCTGGTCTTACAATGCTTTTTCAAAACTTATGAACCAAAAAGTTTAAGTACTCTCTCGAGCAGGGATACTTGATACTCAGAATAGTGTAAGGTAGGCACTGATGACCTCCAGGAATCAGACAGGAGTTGCTGCAAGAGTAGCAGAAGGCAAAAAGAATAACTGAAGTGGAGAAAAGACAGAAAATTAGAGGAAGTGGAGTATGAGATGGAAGACTGAGAGCCGTGGAGAAAGGAATGGTAGCAAAGGAATGACATTTCTGCCCTGGTTGTTTATATTTTCCCATGTTTTAGGGGGTTGGGCAGAGGTGAATGCTGCAGCCCTGCTTGCACCACTGGACACTCTGATGCCTTAGAGAGTAGAATAGCTATTCATTTACACTTTGCTCATTGTTCTTTGGGGATTCATGCACACTTTGAGGGTTGGCCAACAAAAAACTCCATCTCAGTACCCATAAGAATAGTTGCTTCCACATGGACTACAAAACTGACATCACATCTGATTTCTTTCAAAAATGTATCACTTTGGATATGTGTTGAATTTAATTGTTCCCCTTTTGATGACCCCAAGGCAGAATTAAGGAATTAATGGGTTTTAGAAATTTAGCTGTCATCCAATCCATGCTGTAATTCATCTATTACATACAGCTCCAGCATGCCCCAAGCTCACTTGCTTTTGAGTGCTAGGCTTTCTGCATAAGTGATTAAATTTAGTCCTCTGTCAGACACAAATGGCCAAGCTGTGACAGCTTCCTGGAATGTTTTTCTTTTAGATTCTGAGAAATGTATAAACCTTTAAAAAATACTCTCATGTCTCTACAAAGTCTTAAAAAAAGTATAATTTTTCTGCAAGCCACTGAGACTCGAAAAGACACACTATCTTTGCATACCAGAGCACCAGCCACCATACAAAATAATTCTGCTCTGTCCAAATCCAGTAACGGATATCAATTACTTGGAAAACTATTTGTCATTTATCTTACTGCTATCTCTTTAAACAGGCTATTTATAATAGGAGTCAGATGATATCCTACCAAGCTTCATGAAGAGAGTGGTTTTCTAGGTTTCTTTAAGTGAGCTGACTTTCAAAAGATTTTTGATTGGTTTTCAAGACTGGAAAATTGCATTATCAGCTTCAGATACAAAAGCAAAAATCTATAATTTTTAATGGTAAATGTAAACAGTAATTATGGCATGTTTTTTGTAGCATGTCAAAATAAGAACATAGGATTTCCAGTTGGTAAAAGAAATCACAAAGTTAGATACAGCAGTACAAAATAAAAATTTATATTTTTTATACAAATATTTTCATACAAAGTATCCACAGAGCTCAGCAATTTACTACAGAGTTCTACTTATTGCTGTTATTTTACATAAAGGTCATAATTTGAGTTGTAAATAACAAAAGCACCATATGGCTCAACCCACAATTCTCCAGAGCAGTGATATTGTTTTAATATCTCTACAAGGAATTAATAGAGAATACAGTAAACCAAAGACCAGGAACAACTGTCAGCATGTTATTCAGAAATTTAACACATGGTAGGCAACTCAGTAATCTACTCAAAGTCAGAAAAGATGAGAGTGTTATCAAAAAATACGTAGAAGTCAACTAGCAGCCCCAAAATGCTGGTTGATTTTGGCCAAGACACTTGAAAACATAAAAGTTCCCCTTACATCTCTATTGCCAGATTTCATTGATAAAATCAAAAATAGAAAGCAAGATTGTAAACACTATGATAATTTAGAAGCTATCACTAGATATTTTGTCATTGTATGTTAGCCCCCAAACTAAAGTTACAATGATAAAGGACAAATGATCTTGAAGTTTGAGCTTGAGTCATTTTATCGGTATAATCCCAAATTTTCTCAACCAGAAAGAAAGACTAACAGACCTGTCTTACTTACCTCACAAGGTTAGTAAGAGGCTCAAGGGAGATAATATATGTTAAAACTGTGTGGGAAGCTTAAGGCACCATATAAATGTGAAGTATTATTATTATATCATGTCCATGAATTTTACATATGATCTGTGAGAGGTGATTTTGTTTTTGTTTTCTATTTAGATGGATATAATGCTTATAAAGTATCTAAGGTAATTTGTAGATTTTTTACTAATCATAATTATTTTTCTCTCTCAAGTTTTCCACTTGGGCAAATAGGACACTACATGGGTAATACTAAAGTAGACTTTCAACATGTAAATATTTTTGCTTATGTTGCACTTTCAGTTCTCTCACCACATAGTCATCTTCAGAAGTTAGCAGGAAAAGAAAGCAAATTTAGTCCTTGTTTTACCAAAATAGGAATATTCTAAAAAAGAGAAAAATAGTTTTGTAAATAATTCTAATAATATTTTCAAATATCGAATATGGTCATAAAACTAATTCACTGCAGGCAGTGATTTTCTTTTTTTATTAAAGTTTAGGCTATGTCGTGAGTTTGCAAGTGAAAAACTGCTGGCATAAAACAAGGCATCCCCTTCAGTGAAGAGGGACTTGGGATTGAAGAGGATCTGTAAAAAGTTACTCTATGGGCTTTACTAAATGAGATCAAAATGTTGATTTCTTTGCTTGAAAGTTTTCATTAAGGCCTAAAAGTTCATTCTTCCTGACTCTTATTTTATAAACTCAGCCTTTCTGTTCCAGAATTTGTCTTCTGTAAATTAAAGACACAAACGATAAATATGCATGTGGCCAGAAGGGACATGCGTGCTCTCCTGCCTGCCCCTGCTTGGGCCCATCTGCTCTGATGGCAAAGTGCCCACTGGCAAGCTGGTCCACTCGACTTCAGCAGAGCTGCCAGCCTTCCAGGGATCTATGTGTGGGTGCACTGTGGTGAGAGCTAGCTTCCCGCAAGGCGCCCTTCCACCCAACCTGCATATGGATCTGTTTGCACTTGACCACACTTGTTGGCTCTCATGTGTCATTAAACAAATGCTCCTAACATGAATAAAAAGAGGGCAGAATTACACCAGTATTTCAGGCACCAGTGAACAAAGAACACATGCAAAACTTCCTATATAAAATGGCTCATAATAGACAAGGAAGCCACGCAGGAAAAGGGGAGGAAAATCATCCATCTACACATTTTTAACGTGAGAAGAAAGAATACTGTCCTGCATGTCCCAGAGTGAGCATTTTTATAGTCGCGTGTAAGGGCACGTTACCGTCACATACTTGTATAAAGGTCTGCGAGAGACAATAAGTGTGCGTGAAGCATTTCCCTGTCTACGGGGGCACTGATGACCCGATGTGCCATGCCCTCTTTATAGCTCTCTTTCAGTCTAAATCTGAAGGTGCCAAGGCAAAGGACAGGAGGCAAAGCCTAGAGGCTTCAGAATGGAGGGATAATAGCAAAGTATTTCAACAACTAACTGATCTAAGAATGGCTCTGTTCTTTATAAATATTAAAGAGCAGAAACAAAAGGCAAACAAGATCATGAATAAAATAATTGACAGAGATCAGGACATGTGTCACCTAAATTTATAGGAATTCTAATGTATCTCTGAGGGACAAGAATCAAAGGCTTTGCTACAGGAGATACCATAGGGTAACAAGTGCTATATTTATTCATTCATTCACTCATTTATTCATTCATTCACTCATTCATTCATTCATTCATTCATTCACTCATTCATTCATTCATTCATTTATCATTCATTCCTTCAACAAATACTTACGGAGAACTGACTATTTGGCAAATGCTAGGGATTCAAAGGTGAACACGACCCAGACAGATTCCCTTCCCTCCCAGAGTTTACATTCTAGTGGGGGAGAGAAACAAACAACCAAATAAATACATGCTACCATGTTAAGTTGTCATAAAGGCTAGGAAGAAAGGTGAAGCAGGAAAAGGGTAGAAGGATTGACGGGGCTGCTATTTTAGACAGAATGGGCAAGGAAGGCCTTACTGAGAATGATATCTTAACAGAGACCTGTATGAAGTGAGAGAGTGAGCCATGTGAGGCTCTGGGGACAGAATGGTCCAGGTAGCGGAGTGCAAAGGCCCTGAGGTGCGTAAAAGTTTGGCTTCTTCAGGTAACAGAAGTGAAACAGAGAGAAGGAGGACAATGAATAGAGTGATATGAGATGAGACTGGAGACAGAGACTAATCATACCATGTAGAATTTATAGATAATACTTGGTAAGGACACTAATATTTAACTTAAGTGTGATGGGAAGAGACTGAAGGTTTTAGGCTAATGGATGAATGACATCTCTGATTTGCACTTTTATACAATCATTGTTGCTTCATCTCTGAAAGAGTAGCCATGAGAAGTAAGAATAGAAGTAGGTAGCCCAGACATCCAGCTACCTAATATAGAAAACAAAAATAATAGTGACTTGGATTAAAGGGCTTTTGTTGGAGCAGGTAAGACGTGGTTAGATTGGGGCATATTTTGAGAGCTGACAGAATTTACTGCTGGATTGGACATGGGGGTGTCAGGGGAAACAGGAGATAAGACTCACACGTAGGTCTGAGCTGTCTGCTGAGAACCCACTAAGAGGAGGGAAAATTGAGATAGAAGCCTATCTCAGGGAAGAGAGGTATCAAGAGTTCTGTTTGAAATATTAACTAAGCAGTTGTAAATATAAGTCTATAGTTCAGAAAAGACAGGCAAAACACTAAGAACTCATCTGTCACATACTGAATGTTCAATAAGGAATGGCTTCTATATGGTTGTTATTGTTGTTACTGCCAAGCTGACACCACCTTCTGCCTCTATGATGTTACTCAAGGAAAGGCTTGATGAATGGGAATAGGCTGGCTCAGGCAGGGCACAACAAGTTCTAGTTCTGATCTAGAGAGAAAATGTGGGCCATGTTATTAAGTGTTTAAAAACAATGGTGACCTAGAAAGGAAATGGCAGGGGCATAGCACTGGCAACTCCAGGGTCCTGTGCTATACCACAGATGCTGTACCACAGTCCTCAAATGCTAGCCTCACCTGGGAAGCTGAGATGATATTCTCAAGATCCACTTCAGATCTACTGATTCAGAATCTTGAGTCCCAGAATATATAATTTAAAAGTGTTCCCTGCACATGACTGAAACCACTGCCTGAGGACACATTCCTCTACATTCTTCATGTTCTCTAGACATAAAAGTTTTGCCAACACTGGTTGTTAGGAGATCAGGATGGAGAGAACATCATGGTCATCTTTTATATAAAATAGACACATAACGCCCATTTCGTAAATACATCCAGGCATACCTATCAAAAATAGGCTTGCTTTTCAGAATGATGGTTTGGGGGCCACAAATGAACCCCAGAATGCTGCTGCACCTCAAAGAACACTTAGGACAGCAGTTAAAATAAAACAGTGATAATACCAAATGCTGGTAAGGATAGAGAGAAATTTGATCCTTCGTGTTGGAGGGGATATAAAATGACACATACAAGCTGGAAAACAGTTTGTCAGCTTCTTATAAAACTAAACAACCGGAAATGGCACACTTGGGCACAGCACAGGGTGAATTTCATGAGCTATTAAAACACACCCTCTTTGGTAACACTTCAGAGCCCCGTTTCTTTTTTAAAGGTTCATTAGGTATTATTTTTAAATAATGTACTTTTTAAATAAAATCAGTGTAATTCACCATGGGCCTTACGTGTCATATTGATAGCTCTCAAAAGGGTGATCCCTGGACCAGAAGCAGCACTTGGGAGCTTGTTAGAAATGCAAATTATCGCCCACCCCTCCCCCATCCCCACTCCTACCAAATCAGAAATTGTAGGACAGTGGCCCAGCAATCTGTTTTCAAAAGCACTTCAGGTGACTCTAAAAGCTTGAACCATTTTTTATATATCTATATATCTATACCTATACATCTATATCTATATCTATGGATATATAGATATACCTATTCATATATCTATCTCCTGGGCCCAAATTTCTCTCTGAGTTGATGTAGGATTAGGACAAAGAATGTATGATCACAGATTTCTTTAAAAAATGAAAATTCATCCTTCACCCTAGTAAAATCTTGTGAAAACTGAGAGCAAACGTTAAACTCCTTAAATATCCCCTGTGGAGGAAATTCTGACCAACTACAACCTCTATGCATAATACAGGCCACATTTTATTTATTTATTGTTTTGTTCCATTCCCCCAGTTCACTATAGGCAGGAGAATCTCTCCCGTCAGGAGTCATAACTCAGACACTGTGGTGTACATAAACAACTCAGAATTTGGGAGCACCCAAATGGAACTTGAGACAGGACTCAAGTTCTTGCTGGGCCACTTACTAGCTGTGTGATCTTTGATAAATCACAATTCTGAGCATAAAGGAATAAGGAACCACTAATTTACAGGGCTGTTGTGAGGAAAAATGAGATACCATGGTCTTTGCAAGCCGTATTTCACTGCAAACACATTAATTGAAAAATATTATTCTCCTTTTTCTTTACTATTTCCTTTCCAGAAACAAAGCTGAGAACAATGCATGAACTCTTGCAGTGGACCCCAGGCTCTGATGCTTCCAACCTTTCTCCTGCTACATGCTCATCTATTTCACTGCACATGAGTCTACAGACTTGGGAGGTCTGTGTAGGCTTTTATTGCAGGGATATGAGGTGGGTTGCAGGCAGGAGTTAATGGTGATACCCACCTGTTTATGCAGTTCTTGAACTGTGATCCAAGAAAGCTACTGAGACATTGTCACATACCTCCTTATAGCTTTCCCGTTTCTTGGAATTTCTACATATTTCTCATATTTCATACAACAACACAATTTGTTCTTTCTTTATATCATGTGCTTTCACTAATTATTTGTCGTAATTGCATCTCCCAAGTAGAATGTAAGTTCCCTGAGGACAAGCGAGCTGTGTTTCTCCACCTACTCTGTGTGGTCCAGACTTCACAAAGACACGGACAAATGGACACGTTCATCTTTTTCCAGTCCTACACTGAGTGACCAGGGTAGCTGGGATGTCATCTTGCAATAGACTGATGGCTTCTCTAATGAAAACTTAAAGCAAATCAGCCAGTTGTCAGCTCAGCATGTAGCAGGGCCAGAGTAACATTTTAAGTATTGCTAACGAAAATGCTGTTAGCAGTTAAATACTATTTCTGCATCTGAGATATGCCATATTTTCCTTTTAGCCTATCACCAGGTAAAGACTGACACAAGTTTTGATCATATAAAGTCTTTAGTTTTGCAACAATTTTATGTCAAATTTACTGTTAGCATGTATTTGTTGTTAACCTTTGTGTTTATCTTATGGGTTTGCATTAATCTCAGTCAGTGTTTTCTGGGGTCATCAACGTGGAGTTAGTATAACAGATCTAGCCCACAATAATACACACCTTGGTCCTTTTCAAAGACAGGAGGCAAAAGACATTTGCCTCCTATTTTCCAGACTTCTGGAAAATAAATTGAGGTCTGTAAGCTATGTCTGTTTAAAGGCATGGCAATCTAGAACAGTGCAGCTGTTACTTTTCCCACCAATCTTAAGCAACTTGTAAAGTTTTCCATGAATCCTTAGATCTATGCAAATGAACTTCATTCACTGTAGTCATCCTCATGTGAAACAAGTATCATTCATTATATGCTGACTTGATAGTTTGCATCCCATAATGCAGTGGTTACTTTTCACCACAGTAGAAAATTACTATTTTTTCCACCAAACATGCAAAATCAGGTAAGCCATAACATGTGAAGGGCAAACACGTTTATTTACATTTTGTTACTAGTCATCTCTCGTACTAGAGTTGTTTAATTAAGTTGGTGCAAAAGTAATTGCGGTTTTTGCAATTATTGTTAACCTTTTAAACCACAATTACTGTTGCACCAACCTAATAATTTAGTTTTATTTTTGAAATAAAATTAAAATTTAGTTTTTATTTTAAGTATGACTAGCTATTTCGATAGGGCTGTGATACATTTTAAAAAAAATTTTTGAGAGCAGAGCCTGATTGTGTAGATCTTTCACTTAATCACAGCTATAGAGAGGTCAGTTAAATAAACCACAGGGGCTGCCCAAGGCATCACTCTTCATCCACCCAGTGGCTGCTCAGCCTAATTACTCATGACTTGAAAGCATCCTATCCACACAAACAGTGGTTTGCATATTCCTTTCTTCTCCACCAACTAGAAACTATTCTGACCCCACTTGATTGCCTCCTTAGATGGCAAGGCCCAAGCAACTCTAAAATCATACAGTAGCTTCTTTCTTCTTTCACTAAAAACATAGTCATAGAGCTGGAGAATTTAAGCTCTGCAACTTGGTAGCTCGGCCGTACTGAGCAAGTTATGTAGTCTCTCTTTTCCTGTATTTTTTTCATCTAGAAAGTAGAGCTAATAATACCACTGAAAAGAGTTTTTGAGAAGGATTAAATGAAATGATACATGTACAATTTTTAAGAATCACACACAGTGATTCTTTAGTGTATCTTTACTTTTATTCAACTAATTTCCCTGAATTTGACGCCAAGTTCAAGGAGCAAACTTCTGATGATAATTTTTTTTCCTATGGAGACACTTGCCTATAGGACAAGAATGCCCTTGGTTATGCTGTTCCTAGTGACAATGATAATTCTAAAATTGGCATTCTTATTTATAGCTCAGTCTCTGTTATCTTGGTTAATGTGATTATGCCCTTGAGAGAAAGATCTGTTTTCTGAATTTGTAAATAAGGATCAGACTGTGGACTTTAATAAATTCACTGAAGTAATGCTTCTGTCATCACCAACCTTTGGTCTTTCCTTCTGTGTTCTCTAGCTCATTTCTGGTTGTTAACGTAGGCTGCGTGGTAGAATCACACCAAGCTGTTTAAATTAAAAACTTGGCAATGGGATTGACACATTCTGATTTTTCAAAAGCTATCCTGTGTTGTTGAGCTGTGGAGCACAGCTCTAGACTGGCCCTCAAAATTAAAGTCCTAAAGTCAGAAAGAGATATGCTGATTCAGTGGTTCTAGAATGGGGTTTAGGTACCTACCTGTCCTTTTGACAAACACCACAGACAATTCTGATTCAGGTGGTCCTTGAAACATATTTTGAGGAATACTGCTAAAAAAAATGGATGGTCACCTTCAAAGTCACATAGAGCCAGAGGAGCACACAGAAGGTATGGTGGGTATGAATTATGCCAAAGACTAGTTCTCCAACAGAGTATCAAAAACACTGAATCGAAGTGAATAATAAGGAATGATTGATGGATGAAAAAGGAGGGAAAACTAAAAATGCAGTCTTGTCACGGGCTTGGTAAGAGTTTGGAGAAATACAAGGCAGGCACTTAAATGTTTCTAGTTTTGCAATATTCGTTTCGAGTCTTTTTACATGACCATCCAATTCAGGTGTATGCTGGCTGGGGGTTCTAGAAGAGAGAAGCTAAGAGGAAAACAAAACAAAATAAATGAAGAAGATGGAGAGAACAGATGAATTGGTAGAAAAAGAATAAAGGCCGCTGGCATTGATTATCCCGTCCACAAATAGGCAAAAGTGATTAAAGTGAAGAAAGAAGTAAAGCTCTGATATGTCCCCTCTTCCCACTTTCATCACCAACCCCAACCCTAAAAAAAAAACCCAAAAAACATTCCACATGGTCACGTATGTGAAATCACAGGACTATTTTTTTTTCTTAAACCATTGTGACGGGGTGAAGATGGATTATTTTGCATCTATAACCAGTCCATAGCAGATTGGTGATCGAGTACCACTCTCTTTGGGTTCACTTCTGTTGTTTCTTCCTGTCTATGCAAGGATTCAAACTGTATGAATATAGAGCAACTCTCAAGCTCACATTCAAAATATTAGAGGTATTTAGAGAAATTTTATTCTATAGTTGTTATATCATATGCTCCCATAAAATAAGCATAAGAGAAAAAAAATATTTTTAAACTAACAAAGAAAAGAAATCCCCAAGGAAACAAAACACCCACAAACAACAGAAAAAAAGGAGGTTTAAGTACTACAGCGACATTGAGGAAAACAAAAAAGAACAGCCAGATGCTTCAAAATGTTTTCCTATTTTGCAAATCTGATTCATAGTTTGTTCAAATTTTAAAATCAACCTGACTCATATCTGATTTCCTAAAAGTTGTTTAGCAGCATTAGCAGAAATTTTATCTTGTATGCATTCTAGTGGTAAATGTTACTTTTATAGTGTTTAGGTTAAAAGGAAGAGGTAGAATTTATCTGCACATGGAAAAACATCACCTGACACATTTTGTGTTTATAAATAGAAGCTAACACTGTAGGGGAAAATCTGGACTACCGCCCACACAAGACACAATGTGCACTTCTTACCTTCCTGAATCTTCCTCTTCTTGCCCCCATTTATTGCATAAGAGCTATTTTTTCTTCATATTTAAGCCTTACCTAAGCATTGTGGGGATGATTTAATCATCACATTTAAAAAAAACGCCAACCAAGTGATGACTTTAAGAATGAAGACAGCTGAGTAGTACTGCCAGGGCTGGGGGCCTTTATGGTATAAAGGATGACTGTGCGAGAGAAAACATCTGCTGCACCATTTAAAAATATGTTCTTAAAGGGATGGTTCCTCCAACCTGCCCAAATGGTGTTATTTAACAAACACTGTAAAATGAACGTTTGGAAAAGTCTTATCCCCAAAACACTGCAGAGGCACAACAATTTAAATACCCAAGCAAAATGAGTAAATGAGAAATATAATCAGATTGAGCGCACAAAGGGAACAGAAGGGATGAAAAACATAGTACAACTGGTAGTGGAGAATATTGAAAGGCTAAAGAATAATATTTTTCCAAAACAAGAATGTGTGTCATTTTAAATCAAAAGCAGATAAATTGCTCATGAGCCATTTTCCCAGATTACTCAAGAACAAGATACCTTTTGAAAGGTGTGAAGGGTATATGGAACTGAAATTTATGATTTATAGAAACCAAAAAAATTCACCTAAAAATTACAAGAGTCCAATGTGATAACTAATCAAAAAAGCTAAAATATGAGTAACCGAAAGTGACGAATATTACCTAAGTGAACTCTAATCCATTATGTGCCCTAAGTTTAGTGAACGGCTAATGGAAAGAATAAAATAACGTAAAATACTGCCCGTAAAAGACAAGAGAATCGTATTTAAGACTAGAAGCTACAAACTACTTCTTAAATCTGCTTCTATCTATATTTTACTACAATCACACAACATTTTAAAATCTTTTAACCTTTTATTACTAATTTTGCTTTACCCCATCCAGAGGTTTATAAATGGACTCTAACTATAAACACCTCTATTCAGAAATGCAGCTTCTCTGTCCTCAGGACAGCCTTGTAGCCCAGATTTCCTTTAATCTCACATGACCCCAGAGAAAAATCCCAGTGTGCAGTAGACAGTGAATCCCCCACGGGAGACCTGGTGTGGTAATGACAATGATGAGTCCAGACATAGGCATCTGTCTCTAACAATACTGTGTGACAAGGTCTCCTAAAAGGCTTCTCCTTCAAGTGATGCAGAGACGCCCCCACCCCTGTCTCCAAGTATCTCCATGACTGGTGTCAGCTCTAGGAAAGAGCGCAAAAACAGCTAGAAGACCCCAGCGCTCTAGGACTTGGCAGATCTGAGGAACAAAGGCAGGGAATTGTAGACATGACTCATATGTTTGGTTACAACCACAAAATCAGACATGGAGCATTTATGACTCTTTGGCTTAAGGAGTGCAAATCACTATTTCCAGAGACCATGGGAAATAATAAAATTTTAATTTCTTTGTTATATTTACTTGAGAAATATTAACAATTAAAGAACACAAGGTGTGAAATACAATAAATAAATTTTCAAAAAAAACACAAAACTGATGAGCCAAGACTCGTGAAAAGCATACATGCGGTGTATTCTCCAATGCTTCATAGAGTAACTCCAGTCCAGTGGTTTCCAGCCTTAGTGTCACTCAGAAGTACCCGGATGCCTTGCTACAAGACGGATTACTGGGCTCTCTCCCCAGAGTTTCTGATCCAGAGGTCTGCAGGTAAGTCTTGGAATTTGCATTCACAGTGATTTCCACGGTTGTGCTGATGCTGCTTGTCTGAGGACCACACTTTGAGAAACATTGCTCTAGTACAGTGAGAACTTCATGGTTAAATACAATGTCAATAACTTGATTTGTTTTTTGGGAGAATTTCCCTACACTGTTTTTTTGTGTGTGTGTGATTGCCTCCCTGTCAACTGTTGTTCCTCAGCATATTGGTTTCAAGCAGAAAATTCTTAGCCCCATCTCCTGTACTTAATCTACTTGAGTAGTGATCAAACAACTTGACAAAATCAATGCATTTAGTTTTAATGTATAATTTTACATTAAAGAATTAACATGAATTGCAGGTAGGTGGTCCTCAGTTACAGTTTAAAGATGGATTTTGTGTTCACTATTTTCTTTCTCTATTAGTAATATTTTTTCCCCACACGCTTTCTGGTTCAAAACTGCATTTCAGATGGATAATGTTCCCAGGTATAAAGAATTCTTGGTGAGAATACAGTTAGGGCTGGGATGGTGTAGTTCCAGAATGCTTCCAGAAAAGACAGTTTATAAGAATGGAGGAAATCTCCAATTTTGCAACAGCCTGCAGCAATGGTTTCCCAGGAGAGGAGAAAGCATTGATTTGGAGGAGTAAGAGTACTTCTACGTGGTCGCTGAACCTTAGCACAGATGGAATGTTTTGTGATCCTTTCTGCATTATTGTCCAAGGACTCCCTCATCTCACTGACCTGTAAAGTACTTATTATTTAGAAACAGATCAGCAGTAATCTCCTGAGATTCATCCTTGAGAATCAATGTTGAGTGATATTTTTCCATTTACACTTGCATCAAAAATATAGATTGGACTTCTATGAAGGAATAGAAGTACTTTTCCCTATTTCTACCCCTAAGTACAATTAAAAACCCTGGATGTCATACATAAAATAAGCATGCAAGACTCTGAAAGTTGGAGAGAAGGCAAACCATCTAAGGGGCCTCAGGGCCCAAGAAATAATAGGATGGTGAGTTCCTTGGATTTTTGTTTTTCTTTATATACTCGTATTCTACATTTGAAGCTATAGGTACCAGAAATCCAGAAATGCCAACAGACACAGATATTTTTTAAAAGGGGGTTCCAACAAGAGCATGCTCTCTCTAGCCAAAGGACCTGGAAAGAAGCAACATATCAAGACAAACAAACAAACAAAAAAACTACCCCTCCCAGCTATGGAGGAATCAGTGAAGATGTGGTGAGGAGTCTGAATTCCCAACCTGTCCTACAGTAATGTGAAACCGCTCTCAAGTTACAAGGGTGACTGAGTGGGAAACCTGCATTTCTACCCCCCATGGAAATGATGAGGTGGCACCATCCCCATTTTGTCCACTGAGGTGATATTAGTCAAAATTAGCCAAAACCAGTTTAAATAAGATCCAGAGTTTCAACATAATAAGAAAATGTCTAGGTTTCAATTGAAAATCATTCATCATACCAAGAACCAGGAAAATCTCAAACTGAATGAAAAAAAAACAATCAACAGACAAATGCCAATAATGAGATGACAGAGGTGTTAGATTACCTGACAACATTTTAAAGGCAGCCTTAATAAAAAATACTTAAATGAGTAATTATAAGCATGCATGAAACAAATGAAAAAATAGAAACGTCAGCTGAGAAATGTAACATATAAGAAAGAACTAAATGGAAATTTTAGAACTAAAATAACAATAACCAAAATATGAACTTCAGTGGGTGGGATCAATAACATAGTGGAATTGAGGGAGGAATCTGTGAGCTGGATGATAGAGCAATTGGAAGAACCCAGTTTAAATAACAGAGAAAACAGAAAACAACAACAACAGAGCCTCAGTGTTAGGCTGAATAATGGGTCCCAAACATATTTAGAATGGTCCTAATCTCAGGACACTGTGAATGTTACCTTATATGGCAAAGAGATTTTGTAGATGTGATTAAATTGAAGATCTTGAGACTATCCAGGAGGGCCCTAAATGCAATCACTGCATCCTTAAAAGAGGGAGACAGAGGAAAGTTTCACTACAGAAAAGGAAGTAGGAAATGTGATGGTAAAAGATTATAACAGATGTGATAATAAATATTGAAGTAATGCAAGGAAGAAATTGTGAATCAAGGAATACAGGTGGCCTCCAGAAGCTAGAAAAGGCAAGGGGATGTATTATGTTGCAGAGCCTCCAAATTTGAACAAGCCTTGCCAACATCTTGACTTTAGCTCAGTGAAACTAATTTCTTACTTCTGGCCTCCAGACCTGTAAGAGAATAAATGTGTGTTGTTGTAATATATTACCAAGTTTGTGGTAATATGTTACAGCAGCCATAGGAAATTAATGCACAGTGGGACTATAACAAAAGACGTAACATTCATATCTTGGAGACCTGGAAGGAGAAAAGAAAATGGAGGCATATACACAGTATAGTCAAATTTATAAAAACTAAAGACAAAAAAATTCTGGAAAAGAGCAAAAGAGGAATAACACATTACTATTAGGAGAAAAACCACTTAGAATGACAGTAGGTTTCTCATGAGAATCCATGAAGGCCAGATGAAAGTGGAATATTTTTCAAGTGCTGACAGAATAGAACTGTCAACTTAGAATTCTATATCCAGTTAAAATATCCTTCAGGAATGAAGGAGAAATTAAGACATTCTCAGATAAAGGAAAACAAAGATATTTTATCACCAGCAGATCTGCCTGCCCTAAAAGAATGGCTAGAGGGAGTTCTCAAAACAAAGGGGAAGCAATAAAAGCAGGAATGTTGGAACATTGTGAAAGAAGAAAGAGCATAGTAAGTGAAAACATGAATAATATAATGGATTTTCTCCTCTTGAGCTTTCAAAATTATATGTGACAGTTGAAGCAAAAATTATAACACTGTCTGATATTGTTCTAAGTGTATGTAGAGGAAATATTTAAGACAATTATACTATCAACAGAGAAGGGTGAAGGGCCGTAAAGGAAGGTAAGGTTTCTCTGCTTCATTCAAACTGATAATCTGACAACAGTACTAACTATAAATTATATGTGTAGGATGCAATATTTAGAGCAGCCACTAAAAAAAAAACTATACAAAAGAATACACTTAAAAACATTATAGATATATGATAATGGAATTCTATAAATACAGAACTGACAGGAAGGCAGGGAAAAAATCCCAGAGAAACTAAAACAAAAACCCAAAAAAACAGAGAAAACAAAGGCCAAAAAATAAAATGGCAAACATAGGCCCTACATCAATAATTACAGTAAATGTAAAGACCCAACTAAATTTTATCCACAAGGAACTCATCAAATATAACAATATAGGCAGATTGAAAGTGAAAGGATGGAAAAAGAGATATCATGCAAACATGAAAGAAAAAAAGGAATGTCCATTTAATATCATTTACAGCAAACTTTGAGCAAATGAAATTACCAGCTATAGACAAGGATATTATATAATAATAAAAAAGTCAATATGTCAAGAGGACATAGCAGTCCTAAATATGTAAATACCAAACAATGGAACTGCAAAATATATAAAGTCAAACTGACAGAAGTGAAAGGAGGAAGAGATAAACCTACAACTATAACTGGAGACTTCACAGGCTCTTTCAACAATCAATAGGACAACTAGATAGAAAATTAGCAAATATGTACAAGAACTCATCAGCAACATCAACCAACAAGATCCAGTGAGCATTTATAGAACACTCTATTCTCAAACAGCTGAATATACAATCTTTTCAAGTGCTCATGGAACATATACCAAGACAGAAAACATTTCAGACCATAAAGTAAATCTCAACAAATTTAAAAGAATTGAATTAATCCAGAGTGTGTTCTCTGACCCAAATGGAATCAAACTAGAAATCAGTAACAGAAACATAAAGAAAATTCTCCAAATATTTGGAAACTAAACAACACACTTCTAAATAACCCATGGGTCAAAGAGGAAATCTGAAAAGAAATTTTAAAAAGTACTTGAACTATTTTAAAAGAAAATACAGCATATCAAAATGTTTGGGATATAGCTATGGCAGTGCTGAGAGGGAAATTTATAGTACTAAATGCATACATTAGAAAAGAGAAAAACCTAAAACAGTGTAGAAACTAGTGAGCAAACTAAACTCAAAGGAAGCATAATGGAGGAAATAATAATTATAAGAACAGAAACCAATGGAATGGAAAACAGAAAAACAATGGAGAAAATCAATGAAACAATGTATTGCTTTAAAGATCAATTAAATCGACAAACCCCAGCAAAACTGACAGAAAAAAGACACAAGCTACCAACATCAAGAATGAGGCAATGGATATTACTACAGAACCTGCTGACATCAAAAGGACAAAAATAAATACTATGAGCAACTCTATGCAAATAAATTTGACAACTTAGATGAAATGAACCACTTCCTAAATGAACTTAAATGATTGCAATTCATACAATATGAAACAGGTCATGTGAATAGCCTATAAATATTACTATGAGTTGAATTGTGTTCCCTTAAAGTTCATGTGTTGAAACTATAACCCCTCCCTAGCATAGAATATAGCCATATTTGGAGATATGGTCTTTAATTGACGATTAAGTTAAATGTGACAAAGAGAATGGGCCCTAATCCAATCTGATTTGTGTCTTTATAAGAAGAGAAAATTTGGATACACAGAGAGGCACCACAGATGCACATACAGAGGAAAGGCCATGTAAGGACATAGTGAGAAGGTGACCATCTCCAAGTCAAGCAGAGACGCCTCAGAAGAAACCAAATCTGTTGACACTTTAATCTTGGACTTCCAAGCCTCCAGAACTGTGAAAAAATACATTTCTGTTTTTTAATACACCCTGTTTGTTGTATTTTGTTATGGCAGCCCTAACAAATAAATACAAGTATTAAAGAAATAGAGTTCATAACTGAAAAATGAAGTACTGAAAAAGAAACCTCCCAGCTTAGATGATTGCACTGAAGAATTCTGCCAAACATTTAAAGAAGAATAAACACCGGTGCTATATAATATCTTTTAGGAAATTGAAGAAGAGGAAATATAACACAATCCATTTTATGAAGCCAGTATTACTGATACTAATAACAAAGATAGCACCAAAAAGAAAACTAGAGACCAATATCTCTCATGAATGTAGATACAAAACTCTAACAACGTATTGGAAAATAGTAATGCATACAAAGGATTATACACAATGACTAAAAATTAATAGCTATTCATGATAAAAAACACTCAGAAAAATTGTAATAAAGGCAAAATTCCTCAATCTGACAAAGCACATCTACAAATAAATCGACAGCTGATATTATACTTCATGGTAAAAGACTGAATGTTTTCCTCTGGAGATCAGCAACAAGGAAAGGATTCCACTCTCACCACTTTTATTCGGTATAGTCCTGGATATTCTAGCCAGTGCAATAAGGCAAGAAAAGAAAACAAAAGGCATACAGATCAGAAAAGAAAGGGGGGGAAAAAAAAAACTGTCCTTATTTTCAAATGACATAATGGTCTACATAGACAATTCTAAGAAATCAGAAAAAAACTTTTAGGACTAATAAATTGAGCAATCCCAGGATACAGATAAGATTCAAAAAAAAAAAAAAAACAATGAATTTTTATATATTTGTAATGAATATCCTAATAGGTGTGTAGTGATATCTTATTGTGGTTTTAATTTGCATTTCCTTAATGATGTTGAACATCTTTTCATGTGCTTAATTTCCATTTGTATATCCTTCTTGGTGAAATATCTCTTCATATTATTTGCCCATTTTCTAATTGGATTGTTTGTTGTGTTTTACTGTTAAGGTTTAAGATGGTGCCTTTGCCCTCCATGGGGGTAAGCTGGGTAAAAGACACCATGGGATTTCTCTGTTACTTCTTACAAGGGCATGTGAATCTCCCATTATCTAAAAATAACAGGTTTAATTAAAAAATATGGATTGGACATATCCTCGCTTTTCATATTATATTTGACAGTGTAAAATAAACATACAGCATGATTTGTATGTTTATCTGCATTGCTTTTTACCATAACGTGTCATAGCACCTATGATATTTTTGTCCCTTGTTGGTGCAGGTGACAAAAAAAGATACACACGTAGCTGCTCTGCTTTCTGTACCATGTTGACACTATCAAATCTGTTTAGAAAACACAGCTTGGATGCTGTATGCAGGTCTTGGCACTGTTCTTGGCTTGTGCTTGCTGTCAAATAGGCTACCTCATGCATTCACTCAAAATAAACCATAGCTTTCATCATCATTCCTTGAGTAAATACAACCTCCACCGAAAAATAAGAATATCATCAATTTCACAAGTTTAGTATCTACTTTCTTTGCTGGTGGTTTTATGCTGGAATTACCTTCCCATGCTAAAGTTCTAAAACAGAGTTGTTGATGATTCTGCATTTACATAAAAAGATAAATCATTGTTTAGGTGATAAAACTATTGAAGGGAACTGGCTAATTTTATCTGGTAAAATCAGGTCTGTTCACTAATCTTGCCATTTTCTTTCATCTGGGCCCGTGAAAGGGTTGCACTTATGAATGGGAACAGCCATGTGACTCACTTTGGTCAATAAAATATGAGTGGAATTGGCAAGTACTGCTCTCTGGTGAAAGCCTTTAAGAACTTGTGGGTAATTCACCAAGTTCCCTTGTGCCAGATGAAGAATGAGGATGTTTTGGGTGATGGGGGCTTTATCAGCCCAGGTCCCTGAGTGAGGAAGGTGTAGAATAGAGGTTTTTATTGACTAACACAGGCACACAGCATTAACAAGAAATAAACCTATGTTTTTTTTAGTCACTGAGATTTTAGAGTCGTTTGTTATAACTGCCCAAACTAAACTATTATAACTGGCGAGTGTATTTATATTTACATTAAACACACAAAACTCTTTGGAGTAGGACACTGCACTGTGGCATCAAATTGTAAACCCCAGTAAATGAGTTATTCTTTGGTGTACTTGATGGCAATCTCCACTCAGATAACACATGCACACACATATGCCCACAAAAAGCAAAATCAAGTCTTGCATCTCTTTCCTTATGGTATAAATTAGAGCAATAGTTTGCTAGTTACTCTATGATGTAGAGCTTTGTATGAAGCTGAGCATACAGAGAAATGATGTATCACATTCTTAACAGGGATACATGAGTCATAGAAAAATATGCTCTGCCTTAAGCATTTCCAACAGCTTCAAAGAAGAGTCACGCATTTGTATATGTGTACTGTGTATGAATTGTGATTCATGGTTAACATTAACATTAATCATATAACCTGCATATTACCTATTATTTGCAAGGAGAAATAACACTGACTAATCTTTATTTTCAGACAGTGTGCAGTACTTCACTTTGCTAATGACATGTACCATCTGTCTTAGGTTAACATTATTTAGATAATATTTTAAATTACTAAGTTTTTTTATCATAATAATTACTGTGATTCCTGTCAAAAGATCTCATTGTAAAAAATAACAGGGTTTTAAAATATTTTACCAAAGTAATTCAACAGATGATTTTTATGTTATACTTTGTAGCCTCCTTGCAGTGCATATTCTGAACAAAGACTGTAGAGGAAGGTGAAACAAGTGACTTAAAATTCTTAAGTTTTTTAACGGTCATAGAACTTCCAGCAGTTAAAGATATTTCCCTAATTATTGGAAATGCATATTGGAACTACTTATTCTTAACGTTAAAATTTTCAACCATTTCAAATGGTACTCAAGTACCATTTTTGAATTTTAAAATTACTATTTTTGAATTTTAAAAATATATAATATGTAAGGAGACATTTCTCATAACCTAGCAGTCACTAGTCTTTGTCTAGGCATTCATACATCTCTTCTTTCTTTATGTATATATTTTCCCTGTAAAATATGGGACAAAAAGCATTGATAGAAAGGAAGTCTTATTCTTTCTCCATTGATTTTTATGAAGGGAAAAGGAACAAAAAGATTCAATTAAGAGGTGTTATTATTTTCAACAACAATGGGAGTTGAATGCACCAGTAAATCTACGAACCAGATCTTACACATTGATAGCTCACAGTATAGACTATAGAAACAGAAACACTGAGTTTAGGGGTCATCTCTAACTATGTGACAATGTTCATGACTACTGTCCTCTTTGTCCTTAAGTTTCCCTTTCTATAAAATGGGGATAATAGAAATACATGCAGACTTCAGAAGGCTATTGTGAGGAATATGTAAGTTAATTTACATAGAGCCCATAGAAAGATGTCCAGCATGCAGTAAGTATTCAATAAATTTAGATGTTACGTTTGATTTAAATTGTTAATACCCTTTTCCCAAGCATATTAAACCCTTAATATCACCTTCCTTACTCTGGGGCCTCTTCTCTTCTTTTGTACACTTCATAGAATCTTAGGTACTGTGTGATGAATCAATTATATTTCTATCTTGAAACATTCTTCCACTTTAATAACACACACACATGCACATACACACAACCACTTTGTAAAATTTGAAATTAAATGACTATATTTCTTTAAACTTAAATTATTCTTAGCAAATAGGATAATAACCAGATAAGGATAGCATATGCTCTCTGTGCTTTAAAAAGTATTGATGGGAATTTTGTAAACTTCCCCATTTCCATAGGTGGATAATAAGGGGGAATAGTATGTCTTTTTCTGTGAATAGAAAAATGGGAGAGCTATTCAGAGGCAGACACAGGTCTCTGATTCAGAAAATAATTCAGAAAATATTTATGAAAGCATTTAAGAAGACCATTTGACTTAGTAAACACTCGTCACACATCATTTCTCCACAAATATGATTTATTGTCATCTTGTTTTGACCTTCCTATCTCGTCCAGATTTTCTTATTACGTATTCTTATAGAATTCCTTCTTTCAGAGAATTTATCTCAATTTGTACATAAAGGTTTATCTGTATAATTGTTTTATTAATGTCTGCCCCTCTATGTCAGGGCCTAGTCATCTTTCTGCTCACCATTGATCCCCAGTCCTCTGCCAAGCATCTGGAACAGAGGGGCTCTCAAGCAGCAGAGACAGTAGGATTCTTCCAAAACTAGAAGTGTGGGACTTGAAAAAGTCATGTGAGTCTACCAGGTGAGGTCAAACTAGCAAGGGAATGTCTTCTTTAAAATAAGTAACAAAAACTAGAAAACTGGAACAATTCTGACTCAGTTAAGAAAGGACATATGTATAACAGGATTAATGCCTTAATGACAATCAACATCCTGTGCAAATAGTTTTGCAAAATTCAAACTCAATTTCAATATCAAAAACAGTTGTGTTTGACAGCATGCAACTCTTCTAACCACAGCATTGCACTCCAGCATCCCAAAATAGCCATAGCCATAATTTGGGATGTGGAGGAGATTAACCATTGAAGAGCAGAAAAATTTTTTTTTCACATCCAAAGATCATGTTTCCAAATAGTTCCAGTTGGATTTAGTCTATTTTCACTTATAATATTGACTACGTATGGATTTGAAATATGTATATTGAATTTAATTAAACTGAAAGATAAGAATTAAGGAAATCTATGAATGTCAAAATAATTTTGAAACTTGTTATGTAACGAAGCAATTAAATTTACTTGAAAAAATAACAGATGAAGATTTAAGTGAGACATCTGTCCAATAGAATGAATAGCATGAGAGCTCCATGATAAGCTCAAATGAAGAGTAATTCTCCAAATATGTACAGTTAGAGTTTACCCCTCTAAGACCTTTCACAACATCATGGTTCATTTAAAACAAGTGGAGATTTAAAAAGTATTTCAACTTAGAACTAATGAGAAAATTTGATTTCAGTCTTCATTGCTCTACAACTTTGTATAAAGTATATACAATTGGCTAAAAGGCATGACATACATGAATACCCTCAAAATATAGCCTGCTTTTAATTACTGATAGTTGAAAGAAAATTGCATACTTCTTTTAAAACTGCCTAACCTCTTGTCAGAGTGATTGGCTTAAAGATGATTAAACTTGTTAAAAAAATCTGCAAGATGGTATTCAGAAGAAAATGATGACCATGCGTTGAGCAAAGGACAGACTAATATCTTAGGAAGTTTAAAATTAAGTGCAAACAAATATATAGATTCAGATATCTGCTTTATAGTAATTTATTTGCTGGTGAATCTTAACTGCTGAAAATCGACGTTGCTTATAAATGCTACTTTAATCTATAATTGTTGTAGGAAACTTGGTTAATTGTGGCAAAAGGAAACTACTCAAAGGATATTTTCCATAAATATAGTATTAAAAAATTAGGAAAAGAGTTATTTGTCCCCAACTTGTAGTACATAGTCAGTTAAGAGGTTCATCTTGGTAGAGAAAGATGTGGGCAATATATCAAATAGAAGACTTTAGGTACAATGGAGTCCTATTTTAATGAAATATATACATATTAAGAGTACACCAAAAGCCCAACTGGGTTCTAACATTTCATAACTGTACGACCTTGGGTAAGTTATTTCACCTCTCTGTGTCTGGACTTCCTCATCTGTAAAAGGTGGATAATATTATTACCTACTCCTTATGGTGGTATAAGAATTAAGTGAGAGAATAAAGCTTATAACTGTACTTGGAATATGTGGAGAGCTGTTTTTTCCCCTAAAGCTTCTACTTTTGGCATAAGCATAATAGTGTCTTTTCTTGTAAAAGAAATGAGTAACTCTGTGTACTTGGACAATATAAGTTACTGTCATATTCAAAAGGAAACACAACCAAACATTAAATACCAAGTGATCATAACAGATAACAGGAAAACTTGAACGTTACACATCCGTGCAAAAGACCAGTTTTTAGAGTACAAGTGAACCTAAAGGTGGTTAGCTTCACAAGTGTACATTTAATATTTTTTTCCTCCTAAGTTCTACAGTTATCACCAACCCAAGGCTACCAAAGAGAAAGTTTTACTACCAAGTCCCAGCCTTGGCACCTTTGAGCTCAAGCAGAGCGTCACCACCCCTCTTCTCTCCTTGGCTTTGGTTTTTTGACTGACACCTCTCCACCACCCACGCCGGGTACCAGAACCAACCTCCCGTTCTCCTTCTGTCCAACGGAAAACTCTAAAGTGGGCAACAGGCTACAAAAGCCAAAGACATTCACCCCCGTACCCAACGGCCCCAGCGACCCCCAAGCGCCCACTCCCACTCAGACACCCGCCCGGGCACCGCAGTGCATTGCAACGCGCGCAGACGCCGCTGGCTGGAAAGGAACCCATCGCGGATTTCCCGGTCAATAACCCCCAGACTGCTCCCCAACGTGAGTGTCATCCCTAATGGATGTGGCTACGCCACCTCTCACAGGCTCCGTCCGCGAGGACGACTCCGAGGGCGCAATGACAACAAAACAACTCCACCCGCGACGCGAGGGGGCCGGCTGCCCTCGCCAGCCCCGGAGCGAGGACGCCGCGGCGACCGCGGGGGCTGCAGCGCTGCCGGGCCTCGGCGGGCGGCTGAGCTGTACCTGCGCGGCCCCGCGCCCCCGGCCGGCCATCCTGCAGCAGCCGCTACAGCCGCCCCGCGGGCCCGAGGCGCCGCCCGCCGCCAGGGGAGGCGCGGAGCCGCAGTCCTGGCTGCGGCGCCCAGCACATGCTTCGCGCTCGCCGCGGCCCGCGTCGGCGCACAGGTGGGAACCCGGCCAGTGGGCGCTGGGGTGATTCCCTGCCCCCGCCGGCGCGGGCGGTCCGCTTCCACTCTGACTTTGCCGGGTGCGCGGCGCCTGCCCTTGCTCCGGCCGCCGAGCCTCGGGTGTCGGCGCCCGGCGCCGTGGGCGGCCGGGGTCCCTGCGCAGCTGGGGCTGCGCGTCTGGCGCATCTCCCGCCTCGCCGTTCGCGCCGCTGCACCGGGCGGCCGGGGCGGCTCGCAGCATCCCTGCCCCGCGCCCACGTCTCGCCCGACACCCGGACCCCTCCACCCCCGTGCCCTCCCCCACTCCGGAGCTGTCAAAGAAGAAAACGCCTTGCACACACCTTGGAATGGACGGGCGCCTCAGTCACCGACTCGCCAAACTCTTAGAAGGTGTCCATTGGTCTGTAGGGAGGTTTGGGCATGGAGTAGGAGCCGCTTTCTTATTATTTAATAATGTTGGAAGTGCCGGGTCCGCTGCCAGAGTTGTGGGTCATGTGGGCACAGCAGAGGCTGGCTGCTGCCAGTACCAGGGTTTCCTGAGGATCCTGAAACTATGATCTCATCCTCCTCATCCGCCTCCCCCGCCCTCCTCTCCGCGGGCGCGCACGCACGGCACACACACACACACACACACACACACACACACACACACACGCACATACACACGCACACTGCATGCACTATCCTCCTGCCTGGATCGAAATATTCCACTAGGGAAATACAGTGTTCACGTTCTTCATTGAAAAAAAAAAATCCTTTCTGATATTTTTCTCTTTCAAAGCTTGATTTATGTGCTTTGTGTATTTTCCACAGTTTTCCCTCACACGTGCGAGAGATCTGAACAGAGCCTCAGTATTAAAAAAATAATAATAATCGTCCTCTTATGTTGACCCAGATTTTGGTCAGAACCCAAGGACTCAAACATACAATTTCAATTTAAAACAGAGGCGGTGATATACCAGACTTGAATATGGAATAGTAATGGAATCTGAGAGTATGAAATGGGTTTCTTTCCCAAGCTGCGAACATTACCTCATTTATTTGCAGAGCATCTTTGCAGAGGAGGCAGATGAGAAGGCAAATAAGTAGTCACTTCAGAGACACTAAGAGGCTTAGGTCAGATAACATGACCTATCCAAGTGCACATGTCAATATCTCACTATAAGTATTAATTGCACAGCTACTCATAAGTTGCTTATTTACTATAATCAATTCCTGGAAACTTAAGTTCTGAAAAATAATGAAGATAGCTTGATTATTTTTAAGTTACCTACTATCTAAGATTGCAAATGAATTAATTTCTCTCTATATATGTTATTGTATAATTTTCTTTTGTGTATTTGTATATATTTCCTGTTTCACGTTTTTATATAATTTTCTTTTTTGGGATAGGTAAATGTCTGTGTGAGCGCATTCATATTCATTTGTGTTACTTAACTACTTAGATAGAAATATCAAGAAATTTTAGTCAATATTTTTGGGGTAGTCACCAATTTCATAATGATTTACAAATTTCACTCAAAACCTTTTTAAATGCCTGATGTATATAAAGAGCTGTGCTATGTTTTAAAGGATATAGAGAAGTTTAATATTTGTAACCTGTCCTCCACTAGTTTACATCTAGTTGTTGAATATATATATGGTAGAGAATATATACTCGTATTATAGAGAATATAGATATATTTGTAGAATATATATATATATGTGTATATATATTCTCTATATTTGGTATATTTGGTGTTATGAATATATATATATAGTATATATATATGTATATATATATATATATATCTACAAATATATATACCAAAAGGTCTACAAGAGAATCACTTTATTATTTTTGGTGTTATGAATTGTCACAAAGAAAGTACAAGATACACTTCTTTTCTTTTTATCAATGTAATTTCTGTTCCACACTAAAATTATTTCATTTGTCTGTGTGTCCCATATTTCAGTCTCTTATTGACTCCCACAACATCTCAATGGCCATGGTAATTTGTACCTTTACCCTTCACCTACACATCCACCATACTCACAAAATACCACATGGGGATTTTTTTCCTTGTGATTATAAAAGTTTTCACAAAACACACTCTTGTGTACTTTTTGTTCAGGTGTATATAAGAAAATTCAGCAGTCTTCTAATAATAAAGGGAAAAGGGAAATGGTGTGTGAGAGAGAATGCCTCAAGGAAAAGGCAGAAGACTAAGTAGTGAAAAGAGGTGGGGGAAAGGGAAGAATAAAAGGGAATTAAGCAATTACAAGATAAGGGAGAGAAAAGGAGGGGGGAAAACAAAAGAAGAAGAAAAAGAAAGTGAAAACCAAGATTTTCCACATTTTTCTGTGTGGAAAACAAATTTAGGAAATCACAGAGTTTCTTATTGCTATGATTTTTTTTTTTTTGATAAGCTGACAGGAATTTAATGGCAATGACACCAGGTGTCAGTCCTGCAGAGACAACACTGAAAGATCTCAATTTTCAAAATTCAAGCGTAGGATCCACTAGAAAAAATAAGTAGGCTGACCCATCAATATAGCGTAATAATAAAAATGACAATGAGATCAAATAGTCACAGTGTACATAGTATTTTATGAAGAAATTGACACTGAAATTAAGGGCAATAAATGGGAAAACAAAGGCACAGGAATATTAAGATGGGCAATAAAGAGCTAGGCTTGCAGTACTTAATGCCAAAAATAGTAATAATTATAGCATATATTTTTAAGAGTACTTCAATTTTCAAAGTGCTTTTCATACCATCATTATTGAACCTGATAATAATGAGAGGCAGGCACCTTTGTGGGCTTCATTTTGAAAGACAGTAATAATTCTTCCAGTTTTCTACATGTCGAATAGAGTATGCTGAAAAATTTCACTCATTGTTTTGGAAATATCATTTATATTTTCTGACCAGTCAACACTGAAGATGTTGCTCAGTATCCCTCCCTCCAATCTTTCTCATAAACAATACAACTAGATGGATTCCTGGGCATAGATCGCAACATTGATTGATAATCCAGGATTTTACACAGGCTATTAGAGTTTAAACTAGAAGCTTTAGCATGTAGCAGATGCTAATGGCTTTGTAGTATCTCTGGGAGATTTCTATAGAAGAGGTGGAGGCCCAAATTGAACAGCAATATATCAAGAGCACTTTTCTTTTGATCTGCATACTCATGGCAGGATTTGCTTTAATTAGAGGTATATTTAGGTTTGATGATTATAACATGTGTTTCTGAAACGCATTACAACTTCAGTGGCTCAACAGTCACTAGCAGTTTGTGTCAAAATACCTTCAAGTAGGGAAAAATATTTTTAATATGGCTATGTACACATATTTATGGGTCATAATAATGCAGGCTATGTTTACCAAGAAAAATAAATTACTGATATTGATTATTTTGCTCTTATAATTTCTTGACTTTTAAAATAGGTTATAGTTAGTGACATTGGTTATAGGTAAAATCGGAATGCTCACTATGGTACAGTGAAACTCTAAGTGTGTGCATGTGTTTTATAAATACAGTGATATATAGAGTGTTATAGGTCAAATAAGAATGATTACTATTACCTATGCACTGGTAATAGTTTGGGGGCATGAGGAATTAAACATTTTGGAAACTTTACGAGATTTGAATGACAAGAGTAGAAAAGAAGATGGATTCAAAAAAGTTGAAGAAGTGAAGACATTGCTATTTTTATCAATTAGAAACACTTATACCCCCTGGGTATAGATTAATGTTTTGGAGAAGGATGATTTGGGGCTTGAAGAACACAAAATATACATAAATTCTGCTCCTCCAAGAAACTTGATTTTCCTTCTTGGTTAGCTTTCAAGAAAGAAAAACTCATTACTCATTCAACACAGGATTCAAAGTGATGGATCAACTGAGCTGTGGCTTGGAGGATTAGTGGTTAGATTTTTTGGGGGAGGGTGAGAATTAACAAATTTTGAGGCCAAGGTGGGCAGAAAGAACCCTTTGCTGTTCTCTGACTTTTCAAGATACCCCATTTTGGAACTCATCAGCCTCAGACAAAACATTGTCTTCTGACTGCCAATGAAATGAATAAATTGTGTCCTAAGCATTCATGAAAATTGAGGGGATGTAAAGTATGTGTTTGTATTAATAAACACCAAGGGTGTTCGTTCAGTCTCCTTCTGCATCACTTCAAAGTGCATATTTATATAAAGTTCGTATCTAATTGCCTAAGAATTGAGGCATGGTCCTGTCAGTTGTTTGTGAGTAAATGCAAGGTCAGGAGAACAGAGGTATTTTTCCTTTCATCCCACCTATGTATGCTCCCCGCTCCCTTAGCTAGACTGAAGCCTCCTGTACACAGGACAGAGCCTTGTAATTCAGCTGCTTTGGTAGTACATATATACGGTGCTCAGCTGCAGTGTCTCTTGTTTGATCTCCCGGTCTGCCTAAGATACTCAGGAGAAATGCATTTGTATTCCCCATATTCTCTTGGGACAGGAGAGAACATTGCTTAAAAATGGGTGGGTCTAAATGGTCAAGTGTATTTTGTTTTCTCATGTTGGTGTGTACAAATCTGTTGCCATTTTAAGTAGCTGTGATTCCACCTTGTAATGGCAATTCATTAACTACATATTCTAGTGGTTCACAGCTCTCAATGGCATCACACCAGTGTGCCCTTTATTCCTGGGAGAATTTATTTTTCATTGGACCACAGATAAAACATAAATATTTTAGGTGAAACTCAAGTGTGCTGTCACAGAGGAGATAGTGAAAAAAAGCCAGCCGGAGAGTACAGTTTATCAGGAGATGCTTATAATCTATATACTTTGCTGCTAGAATTGCTTTTAACTCTATTTTTTATTGTTTTAGGGCTGAATGTTTTTGTCTTTGTTTTGCCCAAGAATACAGAATATCTTGGTACATGTAATCAAGAATAAAATTGGATAAATAATAAATATCATCATGATAAATACACTTGATCAATGTTGATTTCCAATCCAAATAATTAAGGACAAAAGTGCTGTTTATTGAAGATAAATTATCTGAATAGCGATCCACATTATCTCAAGGAACTGTCAAATTTTTCCTCAATGATTCTAAATAAAACCTAATGATTTTAATAATACCAAAGAAACCAGTTACACACTGAAGAGCTTCATTAAAACAATTTTATTTACATGAAATCAGTTTGTCTAACTTATTTCCCAGTGAAATGATTTTTTACATATTATGTAGATACAGCCCAAATCTCCTGTATACTGTCAGGAACCATGTTGACAAGTGCATAGTTTAATTTCAAAGTTAATCCCTATAGTAAATACCATATAATTATTTGATGCTGTGAAGCATTGTATTTTATGAGAGACTAAATGAAAAAAAATGGGTGGGAGAGGAAAGGAAACTAAACTAACCCAATTGTAATCTTTAAAACTATATAACTAATATGTGGGTAGATCTATCATTAAAATTTATTATCGGAAATAATGGTATTTCACCTTTTAGGGGATACATTTTGAGATAGTTCAAAGTGTATTCCTATAAGGTGATAATATATTTATCAATATGTAAATTCTATTTGTTAATTAAGATGCTTATCTTTTATTTGTGCCACAAGTATCATCTATGATTCGCCTGTTTTTTTGTTTTTCTTTTCCTTCTTTATATCCCTGATCTGCATCACCAGATCAACTTGAACATTCTTCATTGTTTCAATGCTTTTTTATTTACATATTTCTCTTTCCCCTTTTTTTATGTCTGTCATTAGACAGAAAGGAACAGGAATACTGGGCATTTTACAATGTTTTATCATAACTACAAGGCTTATTTTGTACCCAGTTCAGCATTGTCTATGCTTTTCACTAGAAAGACATGAAAATTTCCTGATTTTGAAACTGTCACTTTTTTTTTTTTTACGTGCACAGATCTCAAAAAGCATTTTAAGATGCTCAAGGACAGAGGCCATGATGAAAACATCCTTTTTTTTCTTTTCCTCCCTAGAGAATCAATCACGTTTATCTCATATAGCAAGTGCTTGGAAAATACTTGTAGGCATAGGATGAGAATGATGGTAAAGAAAATTCAAAAATTTTACTTCTGGCCCTGTTCAGTATATAGAAACAATTCTTTTAGGCTTGTAAATGCCTTTAATCGAGCATGTTTTTGTATGTTTTATATGAAAAAGCTGAACTGGATACCCTGTGTGTGACTTGCTTTTGCTATTTCGGTACATGCAACTTTTTCTCAGTGTATTTAAAACAAACAAACGAAAAAAATGTTTTGGATGACAGAATTATGCACGTGTAAGAATATTCATTTAAATCTTGGGATTAATACCAGTGCAGTATATTTCTCTTTGTAATGATATTTCTTCAATTTAACAAAGAAAAATAATTGTAACTCCACTCATCTATCTTTGTGTCTTAAATGTTTAGAAGAAAAGACACTCAGCATTTAAAATATATTGTGTAGTTTACATCAGAGGACATAGTAGACATTTTAGATCTTCTGGTTCTTAAAGAAAATAGAAACAATTTACTTATTTTATAGAAGTAGAGTGAATACTTTAAGGATTATATGCATTGTGTAAAGTATTTGTTCCAAATCCTCTCTGTTCTTTTCTTTTTTTTTAATTTATTGGGGTGACATTTGTTAGTAAAATTACATAGATTTCAGGTGTACAATTCTGTATTACATCATCTATAAATCCCATTGTGTGTTCACCACCCAGAGTCAGTTCTCCTTCCATCACCATATATTTGATCCCCCTTACCCTCATCTACCACCCCTCACCCACCCCTTACCTTCTGGTAACCACTAAACTATTGTCTGTGTCTATGAGTTTTTGTTTCTCTTTTGTTTGTCTTGTTCTTTTGTTGTTTTTTGGTTTATATACCATATATCAGTGAAATCATATGGTTCTCTGCTTTTTCTGTCTGACTTATTTCACTTAGCATTATACTCTCAAGATCCATCCATGTTGTCACAAATTTTCCTATATCATCTTTTCTTACCGCCGAATAGCATTCCATTGTGTATATATACCACAACTTCTTTATCCAATTATCTATCGAAGGACATTTTGGTTGTTTCCATGTCTTGGCCACCATAAACAAAACTGCAATGAACATTGGAGCATACGTGTCTTTATAGATAAATGTTTTCAGATTTTTTGGGTAGATACCCAGGAGAGGGATTGCTGGATCATATGGTAATTCTATTCGTAATTTTTTGAGGAACCTCCACACTGCCTTCCATAACAGCTGCACCAGTCTGCATTCCCACCAACAGTGTATGATGGTTCCTTTTTCTCAACAGCGTCTCCAACACTTGTTACTATTTGTCTTGTTGATGAATGCCATTCTGACTGGGGTGAGGTGATATCTCATTGTGGTTTTTATTGGATTTCTCTGATGATTAGTGATGTTGAGCATTTTTTTCATAGGTTTATTTGCCATTTGTATGTCCTCTTTGGAGAAATGTCTCTTTAGGTCCTCTGCCCATTTTTCGATCGGGTTGTTTGTTTTTCTGTTGTTGAGTTGCATGAGTTCCTTGTATATTTTGGATATTAGCCCCTTATCGGAGGCACTGTTTGCAAAAAACTTCTCCCATTCAGTTGGTTGCCTCTTTATTTTGTCGATGGTTTCTTTTGCTGTGCAGAAGCTTTTAAGTCCCGTTTGTTTATTTTAGCTTTTACTTCCATTGCCTTTGGAGTCAAATTCATAAAATGCTCTTTGATCCAAGTTCCATAAGTTTAGTACCTATGCTTTCTTCTATGCAGTTTATTGTGTCAGGTCTTATGCTTAAGTCTTTGATCCATTTTGAATTAATTTTGGTACATGGTGACAGATAACAGTCCAGTTTCATTCTTTTGCACATGGCTATCGAATTCTCTTAGCACCATTAATTGAAGAGGCTGTCTTTCTTCCATTGTATGTTTTTAGCTTCTTTGTCAAAAATTATCTGTCCATATTTATGTGGTTTTATTTCTGGGTTCTCAATTCTATTCCATTGGTCTATGTATCTGTTTTTCTGCCAATACCATGCTGTTTTGATTATTGTAGCCCTGTAGTACAAGCTAAAGTCAGGGAGTGTGATACCTCCAGTACTGTTCTTTTTTTTTTTTTAATATTGCTTTGGCTATTCGGGGTCTTTTGTGGTTCCAAACAAATCTGATGATTTTTTGTTCTATTTCTTTAAAAAATGCCATTGGGATTTTAATGGGGATTGCATTGTGAGAGTAATGAGAGTAATGAGTAATGAGTAATGAGAGTAATAAGAGAGTAATGTGTTCTCTTTCTACCTATTTTTAATCTGCATGGATTTTCAAATCTTTACATTATATTCCTGATACAATATTAATTTTTTTATAATAATGACATAAAGTTTGATAACAGAAATCTTCCTCCTATATCTATCAATAAATAAATAAGAATTAAACCAAAATCAGTGTGTTGTTTAGTTGCCAGGAGTAATTACTGCCTATGATCTCATATTTCTGCCTTAACCAGATGTTATTACTACAATATCATTCATTTTGGATAATACAATTTTATTTCCTACTTTAAGGAACTTTGAAAAACAAATGTGGAGGTATTTAAGTATAAAGGATTTTCTTTTTTTGGTATATTTTGCTCAGTGTTACAAATTTTTCGTAATCTAAAAATTGAAGCTGATTTATTTTTCCAATTACATGCTCATCATGCTACAGAATGGTTTATATTTGTTCAGAGAAAATGAACAAATATTTCAAAAACTGAAAATATTTGTTGAATGTCAATGTATATTAAACACGTTTGTTTTACAATAGGTCATATCAAAGAGCTGCAATCTACAATCAATAGTTGTCGTAGAGGGCGGCGTGCGGGATCTCAGCACCCTCTCCCCACATAAGAACGCAGGATATGTTGAGGCCAAAAAGGAACACCCACGGAGCCATACATAGGGGAGTCACACCACTATATTCTCGCTGGCAGCTAGGTTGGAGACACAGGAAGCAGCAGCCACACTATCTGCAACCTGCTGTCCACTTCTCTCTGCCAACCAACCTCACTTGCTAGCTGCAATCCGCCATGCTAACTTCAATATGCTCTTGCTAGCTCAGTTACCATCCGCTTGCTAGCCCCCACTTGCTGCTAGTATAGCCACAGCAGTTATATTAGTGGCCAATGGCTTACTGGTTACAGCTGAAGGCCAACTAGCTACAGCTGATGGCCATTTACTACCTGAGCCAGCACCTTTCTATGTGAGGCTGAGAGCCTGGAAACTACACTCCTGGCTCTGTTCCCACAGTAGTTATTCATGAAAAGGAAATAAAAACTTCACTGACCTTATTTAACATACTTATTTTTATGGTTCCTACAGGTTCCTTCAACTTTCTTTCAAACATACATAATGGTACCATTATCCAGCAGAAGCAATGATTAACCCATGGCTAACCACTTCCACATCCTCATTTGTCTCTCCACCCATATTGTTGTCGAGGCACATACTGTATATCATATACATTCATTGTCGTGCGGGGCACCCTGCTCGCTGCGCCATTTGTCGTGCAGGGTCTCAGCTCCCACTCCCTGCCCAAGAACGCAGGACACGGTAAGGCCAAAAAGGAACACCCATGGAGTCATAAGTAGGGGAGTAAAACCAATATATTCTCGCTGGCGGCTGGGCTGGAGACACAGGAAGCAGGCTCTACATAATCTGCCTAACAGCAGTCCGCGCTTGCCAGCCACCACCTTCTTGCTAGCCCCCATTCCCTTCCTGCTAGCGTAGACACAGCCGTTATATTAGTGGCCAATGGCCTACGGGTTACAGCTGACGGCCAACTAGCCACAGCTGCTGGCCATCTGATCACAGTTGATGGCCATTTACTACCCGAGCCAGCACCTTTCTATGTGAGGCCGAGAGCCTGGAAACTGCTTTTTGGGGCTTTGTCCCCACATTCATCTATAGATATTTCAGTCTATGGGTGCATAATTTTAATTTGTAATTACTCAATGGGGATAAATAAAGCCAAATACCATAATATTTTCAGTGTTCAGGGGCTTTACAAAGTTGAACTTGGCTCTTATTGCATCCATACATACTTAAAGTCAGCGTGGTTACATGTAACATACACATTACACACACACAATTACAAACGCAAGTCTTCAGCAGTAAATAACTTAAAGACTGTTCATCCCTGGAGACACTGGTCCAGTCTCTAGAAACTGCTCCTTACCGTAGCTTTTACTTCTGAGTTTTCTGAGTCAGTCTTGTTTTGTAACTCTAAGCCTTTATACGTGGTCCAGATTAATTTCTACCCCAAGATCTGGCCAGATTGGTCTTTTTCTTTGGTTTTGTCTGTTGTATTCTTTCATTCTGTGTCCTGCCTTCTTTCCCTCTCCCTCTCTCTCTCTCTGATCATAGGCAAACAGTCTGATGATTTAGATAAATGTACCCACATATACACCCTCATAACCTACTCACACCAATCAAGACACAGGGCACCAAGGAAACTCCCTTGTGACCCTTTCTAATGAATCCTTGCCTACCTTTTACACCTGGAGACAATCATTATTTTGATAGCTATCACTATAGTTTTGATTTGTCAGTTTTAGAATTTCATATACAATAGTCCCCTCTTACCCATGGTTTCACTTTCTGAGGTTTCAGTTACCTGTGGTCAACCAGCTCTGAAATTATTAAATGAAAAATTTCAGAAATAAACAATTCATAAGTTTTAAATTGTGCTCCATTCTGAGTAGTGTGATAAAATTGTACAATGTTCTGCTCAGTGCTACTCAAGACTAGAGTCATCTCTTTGTCCAGAGTATCCACGTGGTACACGCTCCCCACCTGGTAGTCGCTTAGTAGCCATCTTGGTTATCAGGTCAACTGTCATAGTACCGCAGTGCTTGTGTTTATGTAACCCATATTTTACCTAATAATGGCCTCAAAGCACAAGAGTCGTGATGTCTGCAATTCAGATATGCCAAAGAGAAGCCATAAAGTACTTGCTTTAAGTGAAAAGGTGGAAGTTCTGAACTTAAGACATTTATTATCTCACATTATCACAAGAAGGGTAAGTACAATATAATAAGATAAAGAGACCACATTCACATAATTTTTATTATAGTACTTTTTTTAATTGTTCTATTTTATTATTAGTTATTGTTATTATCTTACGTTGACTAATTTATAAATTAAACTTTATTATAGATATGTATAGGAAAAAAACCCACAAATATATAAAAGATTCAGTACCATCCCTCAGGCATCCACTGAGGGTCTCGGAACATAGGGATTTTGAATATTCTCTCAATATCCTTTCACCACAACCTCTACTTTTCTTCAGCGCACCTTTAGGCTTGAACTTCTTCACTCTCTGTTGTAAATGAAATTGGTTCTTTGGGCTACCTGTTTTTTTTTGTTTTTTTTTATCACAACACTCTTTTTAATAGCCTAGAGACTAGAAACAAATGAAATACCCAATAAGAGGAGTTGGGTTGAATTATGACACACCAATACAGTTACCTATTCTATAACAATTAAAATATAGCAATAGGGTGGCCGGTTCACTCAGTTGGTTAGAGCATGGTGCTGATAACACTGAGGTTGCTGGTTCGATACCCGTGTGGGCCACTGAGAGCTGCGCCCTCATATATATATATATATATATATATATATATATATATATACACATATATATATAAATATATATACGTACATATATACTTATATACTTATATGTACATATATATACGTATATATGTATATATACGCATATATGTGTATATGTGCGTATATATGTATATATGTATACATATATGTATGCATGTATACTGGGCTACCTGTTTTATGCCTTGTTTCTCCCTCCACTCTACCAGGAAAAATCTTTGAGCTTAGGGTAGGAATAACGACAAGCTTCTTACTGAATGACACACCCACTCTAAAAGCTGAACACTCAGTGGGCCGGGACTGAGGACCTCTTTACTTGTCTCTCCTGGTATGGACACTGTTTCACATGAGGGGGAGGGCAATTGTTACTCTAGTATTTTCAGCATGCCACATTCAAGCTAGAACCTCTGTTCCATTATCAGGGGCTGGACAGAAGAAGGAAGCCCCATATCTCAACCATACTCGACAGGGACTTAGCCTCAATATCCTTGAGTCTTCCAGGGGGAGTCTGTGTGCACACACTGTGTACACTTCTTCTAGTGATATTAACTTCTCTTGAAACCAATAGTAATCAGAATTTTTACTACATTGGAGCTGAATATAGTACATATCCAAATAATAAAATATTATCTTTATTTATTGCTGTCTAATTTATGTTATTCTACTGTGTTTATTTTTTAACTAGACATGAACTTAGTTGGAAAGAAGATTAGACTTATATTAACATGTCTAAGGGAGAGCCTCTGAGGAGAGCAGAAGAATATAAGCAGGCAGAGTGTTTTTAATTAATGATAAGGGCCATAAAATATTAGATTAATAGATTAGCATGTCTCATATCTTTCTCCTTATTTTGTCAAAACAAAATACATAGTGCTAAATGAGTTTTAATATGCCACCGCTTCGATGGCATGAGCATTCAAGCTGCTCCTGCAATGTTTACTGTAGCAGATTTCACACTGGTAACATTAACAGTTTATAAAATGCTGGCACATACATGACGATTTTTAATTTCTTTTCTCATGATATTTCTGGAAAGCAGACAAAACAGGGTCCTCCCAACTGAGAAGTGAATAGCAGAGCCTGGGCTCAAATCCTTACCCACTCCTGGTGCTTACTTCATTTGATAATTTCCCAGACACTATATGTTATTAACAAACATACACCTACATTTTAACAGGGTTTCTTTACTCTGCTGCTGGATCATCTCTATAGCGACAGCATTTAGAGTTTAAAACCTGTGGGTCGGTTAAGACAATAAAGAAAAACTTTAGTTTTTAACTTGTTGAAAGATAAACTGAGATATTGTGGGGACAGAGCCAGGAGTGCAGTTTCCAGGCTCTCGGCCTCACGTCGTGGAAAGGTAGTAAATGGCGATCAACTGTGATTGGATGGCTGTCAGCTTTGGCTCGTTGGCTGTCAGCTGTAACCAGTGAGCCATTGGCCAGTAATATAACTCCTAGCAGCAAATGGGGCTAGCAAGAACATGGTGCCTGAGCTAGAAGGTGGAGGAGTGAGGGTTGCGGATCCTGTGGCTCCTGTTTCCTGTTTCTCCAACCCAGCTGCCAGCGAGACTACAGTGGTGTGACTCCCCTATCTGTGGCTCCGTGAGTGTTCCTTTTTGGCCTCAACATATCCTGTGTTCTTATGCGGGGACTAGAGACCCCGCCTGACACCCTGCATGACAGATATATTAAAACTTTTAAGAGTTTATTTGAGCAAAAATCCATTAGAATGGGGCAGCACCAAACCAGAAGTGGTTAAGAATGCTGCCCTGACAGAGCTCAGGGAGAGGTTTTTATAGAGAAAGGTGGAAGCAAAGTAAGGAAATTATTAATTAGCTAGAGCTGAAAGCCTAGATGGCTGTTTGTGATTGGTTGTCCTTAAGTTTCAAATTCATAACCTTAAGGTATTTACAAGCTCAGATTTTGGTTTGCTTATGTAGATGCCATGGTATCAGAGCTATCTCAGTTGAATGGCCTCCTTGTTTAATTAATTTAACATTCCCAATGCTTAATCTCTGTTCTTAGTTGGAATATATCCCTCTCTGATCACCACTTTTTACCTCGATTATGGAAAGTTGCCTTTCTTAGATTCCATAGTACTCTGAGGTTACCTCTGTCATAGTACCTACCACCTGTCTGCAAATGTTTCTTATCACTAGAATTAGCGCAGCGCCCGGCATAGACCAGATCATCAAGGAATGTTTGTTGGGTGAAGAAATGACTGACTGCATAAATGTATATTGTCCTACTTCCTCTTAATCAGTTTCTATTTTCTAGTTTGTTGACTATTTTCACTCTTGTTTAGCTTGTTGTTCATTATCTTTGTGCCTTTTTATTCTTCTCTCTAAACCACTATCAATTACATGGCTTCTAGGATTTCTAAAGTATTGGCAGAGGAACTATAGTAAGTGGATAAAATGTTTTATCAAGTAATTTTCAAGAAGAAATTTAATGTCAATCCTATTGTATTTTAGAAGATTAATAAAAGCTTAATGAATAAACAAAGGAGGAAACACTTCATTTTCTCAGTGATGAGGATAAATGGGCAGGGACCAAATCCAAAGTAAATTCTGTTCCCCAACTCTAATATTACCAGAGGCTACATATTTCTATGAAGGCTAGTTTGCAAATCGATTAACTGGGTGAACTTAAATAAAACTTAACCAGCCATCTAATAGCTTAACCAGCCATCTAACAGCTAACATTAATATTAACATTAACATTTCCATTAATATTGGAAAACATTTTCTTAATGAAAAGTTTTATTTACAAATTTTAAAACATTTACATATTAACATTTTATATTTATTTATATATTACACATTGCATATTCTATATTACATAACATGACACATATTATATATTAAATAATGTAATACTATGATGCCATTAATGATACTAGTAAATCATTGTTTATTCACGTGCAAAGAAACTTGCAATGTATTAAGTGAATAAGTAGATTATACAAAATATGTTTCTGTGTTTGTTAAAAAAAAGTAAATTTCTATATACTCATATATGTATAGGACAGTCTCTGGAAAGATGTACACCAAAATGTTAATTGTGGGTCCTATAGGCAGTGAGATTAAAAGTGATTTTTACTTTGTTCTTTGTATTATTTTGTTACCTGCATGTTCAAAAAAGGAAATAAGCAATTTGAAATATAAAAAAAGTACATTCATTCTCAATAATTTGTAGTGTAAGGCAAGAAGGAGATGATCCATTAGTCTAGAACGATACTTCTGTACTTCTATCAAGTAAAGTGCCACATAAGTTACTTTTCTGGTTTTTACCTTTTAGAGAAAAACAGAGCCATTATTTGGAAATTTGTTTTCATCAGCTACTTGGAATTTGTTCAATGA
The DNA here is from genome assembly GCF_964194185.1 of Rhinolophus hipposideros. NCBI lineage: Eukaryota > Metazoa > Chordata > Mammalia > Chiroptera > Rhinolophidae > Rhinolophus > Rhinolophus hipposideros. The sequence continues at coordinate 31,820,707 of NC_138063.1, forward strand.
TTTTAGCAGATTAAACACATGTTAAATTAAGTCAAATATCTAGTTTTAATGTTTTTCATCCTCATGAAATCAGTTGTTTTGCAGAAGATGGTGATTGCGAACTGTTAAAATGTGCTAATTACATGTTTTAAATGTCACCATATTCTTAAAGTAAAATCAATTTGAAATTATTAGTCCTAACACTAGTGCTTTTTTTTTTTAAGGGAAAAATTATCTGGAAATTGGGGGATAATCCAAAGGAGGCCTGTAATTTTTATGGTATTGTTGGCAATTATAGAAAAGGTATAATGAATAAAGAAACACAGAATCAAGAAATTATAGAGAACTTGAACTTTTATTCTATATCATTTCCCCCCTTTTTTCTCAGTTTATTATGTTGAAGGAAAGCAGACTGTTACTAGAGGTAACAAACTGGTAGCCTGGGGTGGAGATTTATCCTCAGACTTGGTTTTCTGGCCCACATATTTTCTCTAAAAAAATTAAACAGTAACCAACATTTTAAAAGCTGTAGCTCTGATGTAGAAATGGGAATTTTTGGAATCCTTTGTAGACCTATATCATTATTGATTCTATTACTCTACTGTGCAAAAGTAACCAATCAATTGATGTCAAGGTCAATGAATAAAAATTAACATGATTTATAATTTTCAAGTGGTTATATTAATAATATATATTCACAGAGAACAGCAGCATCCAAGGGATGAATTGAGCTGGCTGAAAATTTTGGTGACATCTATTGTATGGGTTTATCACTTGGCTTCCTCGATTGTGTATGAGGCAATTTCCTTGTAAACCTTAGGACCCCAATTTGGGTCGTTGCCCCGGATGAAACTTAAGCTTATAGTTGTTTACAAAAACATGCTTTCCCTGATTTGAAGACCTCAAAATGATGATAAATATATAATTGAATCATTTTCAGTTTTTCTATAACATAAAATATTATTAAAATAACACAATAATTAACAACTATATATTTTCTAACACTTGATATTTTAAAATCATATTATTCAGAAAGCTTGCTAAACAAATTCAAGCACCTAAATACAATTTTGTATTTTTTCTCACCAAACTTCATCTGCTTACCATTTTGCTTTTTCTTTTGTCTTCCAGATTTTATCTGAAAGTTTGGATAATCAGTCATTCTGAACTTTGAATTAATCAAAATTATTCTTTCTCCATCTCTGATTTTCATCTTCACATCTCATATTTTAAATTTTATTTACAATTCTTTAGGGGAAAATAATTAAGTTGCCTTTCTAAAACCCCTATTATTTACGTGAAAATGCTAAGTATATTAATATAATATGTTATGTTATATACTTACATTATATACTGAACATTTTATACTGCAACGGTATATTAGTGTTAGTTATTGTCAGTCTTTTTTTTTTAACCCAAGGATAAAATGATGTTTGAAAGTGACAGGAATAATGTAGATTATTGGAAGTGATATAGATCATTGCTACCATTCATGCATCTTTGTATGACTCACATTTAGTGGGACACAAATGATCAATATAACAACTCCAGCAAGTGAAAACAATTTTTAAACATGACTAAAATTTTTATGGTTTGAATAAAGAAGTAGCCACAGAGGAAAGGCTTTCCTGGTAAATGAAAAGGTTTTTCTGATATGTAGTGACTATATGAATTGGTTTTGGAGTCAGGTGAACCTGAATTACTTTTCAAAATTGTACTGAGGTTTAATCCTACAAGCGCCTCATGAATAATTTTTTCTCTAAGAATTCAAACACAGCCGATAAATATAAATCTCCTTTGACTATCTTTTCCTACCCTTAATCCTAATCCCTTAGCAGAAATTATTGTTGTCAGTTTAGATACAGTCCTCCCAAAGTTTTTCTAAAACTTATATACCGTGTTTCCCCAAAAATAAGACCTAGCTGGACTATCAGCTCTAATACCTCTTTTGGAGCAAAAATTAATATAAGACCGGGTCTTATATAATATTAGTATATCATATTATATTATGTTATGTTATATTATATTATGACCTGGTATTATATTATATATTATATTATATTATATTATATTATATTATATTATACTCAGTCTTATAGTAAAATAAGACCGGGTCTTATATTAATTTTTGCTCCAAAAAACACATTAGAGCTGATTGTTTGGCTAGATATAAACATATTATAGTTTTTAGCAAATATAGATATAAATAGATCTCCATGGAAAACATGCTTTTAATTGATATTTTAGTCACTCAACACTATGTGTCAGGAAAGCTTCCATAACTAGCAATGAATGCTAATGGTTGTTTCCATTTATTTGCTATAACAAACAGTATAAGTAATAGTGAAATAAATATCCTGTGTCAGCTTCTTTATGCAAACATAGGAGTGATATTGCCGACTTATGGTACATGGACATTTTTCATGTTTACTGAGCACTAATGTGCCCAGCACTCTTATGAGTATGAGGTGAGTGCTGTTATTTCCCCATTTGCCAGATCAGGAAACTGAGGCATAGGGAGGTTAAGTATTTTTAATAAGAAGATGGAAACCAAGGTAAGAGAGAGTAAGCAACCTCACTGAAGATGATATGGAGGTTAAATGTCAGAGCGGGGAGCTGCACCTAAAGTATGTCTGAGCTCTTAATCATGTTGTTGCACTGTCTCTGGAATAGATACCACCAAACTGAACCAGTAATTAAACAAATTTGCACTCTCCCTAGTATTGTGTCTGAGATCCCATTACCCCTCACCTTTACCAATACTTGATATTATAAAATGTTGACATATTTGCTGATTTGATGTACAAAAATTATCTTGTTATTTTAATTTGCATTTCCCAGATCTAGCATTGTTGAACATCTCATGAATTATCAGATGCCTATATTTCCTTTTCAAGGTTCTATTATAAATATCTTAAAATTGAAGGATTAGCTGTAAAGGAAATGAATCCATACTCTGGATCTCTCTCTCTCTCCACACACACACATGCACACACACACACACACACACATACACTCAGGAGTTGATGTCAGTTTCTACATGTTTAAATATATACATATATAGTGGCAAAAAATGTATACACATTTTAAGAAAGGAAAACTGTATGAAAATTGTAATAATACTGACAACAAAAAATGAATGCAAGTCATGTTTGACTTCTGCAATTACAAGAGGTGCTCAAAGTGGTTATAGTTAGCGTCCAGACACTTCTGATCATGGCAAATTGCTTGAGCAATGTTGACCAAAGTGTCCATTTGCATACATTTTTTGGCACTATATATATATATATATATATATATATATATATATATATATATATATATACACACACATATATATACACATATATATATATACACATAACTATACAGTCAGTATGTGCGCCCATATAATACAAACAAATGATTTACAAACTTACAATGTGGCCTTGATGTTAATGAACTGGTTGTTGTCAACTGGTCCCCATCTGGCTCCACTCCTGCCCTGGGAGAATGACCTCTAAAGACTGCATCACACTGATTCCTTTGCCCTTTGGCTTCTGGTTCAATGGAAGGACCTGCAGGAGATCAGAGGGCAACAGGAGAGACAAACACAGTTCTTATTTCTTCTCTCCATTGCTATCTTACTGTGGTTGTGGCAGTAATTGCCTACTCCATGGCCAGCTCCTGTTGAGCAGACTACGTGTAAGGCTCCACCTCCCAAGGATTCAGGTTGTACAATTTTCTCTTCTTAGGTCCAGGTCTTGTCACAGCTTCCCACTGTTCTACCTCTTGGGTGTTTCCTATCCCTTATCAGTCCCTGTCACTCTGACCACTCTTCTACAAGTAGTCCTTTCATTAAAATCTCCTCAATTAGTTGATTTTGAGTAGCTCATGTTTTTCTTGCCAAGATTTTGCTTGGCATAACTTCTAATTACAGTACTAATTACATCCTAATCTAAGAGTAGCTAGGAAAATCTCTTTCCTGACTTTGGCCCAAATCCTCTTCTTCAGTAAATCAGATTCCACATAATCTAGTTATTTATTCTACATCAAGTAGATTTATGTCAGTGAACACTTTATTGAGTATTTGCATATCTCAGCTGTGATTTTTTCTAACAAGAGTACAATCTGAAGTTCAAGCTGATGTTTAGATAATATCACCAATTGTTTTGTGCAGGTTACACTTCTGTCCCAAATAACATATATATTCTTTGGAAAATTTCAAGCATATACAAAAGTAGATAGAATAACATAATGAACCCATACAAGTATATTCAATTTCAATAATTATCAACACATAGTCCATCTTATTTCATCTAGACCTCCATACTTTCTGTCTTCCCATATTATTTTGAGGAAATCTTAGAGATTATATCACTTCTTTCATAAATATTTTGGTAGGTCCTTAATATCATCAGACTTATAGTGTTCAAATGTACAACTGTTGTATATTACACTTTTAATCGTTCCATTAAAACTCCACATTTTAATCAGTTATAATGTCTTTTAATTCTTTTACCCATTTCTCTTCTTTCCCTTGCAATTTGTTTGTTGAAGATATGGAGTCAGCTGTTTAAAGAATTTCTCACATTTTGAAATTCGCTGTTCACATCTCCATTTTGTTTCGCAATATGTCTCTCTAAAGTCTGTATTTCCTATAAATTGGTAGTTGGAAAGTGGTAAGCTTTTATCAGTTTTAGGTTAGTTGTGTGTATTTTTTAATGACCGTTAAAAAATGGTGTGTTCTCCCATCAAGAAACATCTAACCTCTAGTTGCCTCTCTTTTAGTGATGTTAGTAGCCACTTAGTTCGTAGTCAAATCCTGGGTTCACTTGGGGTTGCAAAATGGTAGTATCTATATTCTATTATTTCTTCTCTATTTATTGCCCAGAATACTTTTGCCAAAAAACAAATCCAAAAGCAAAATTTTCTCTCATCTACTATTTGGTTATCTGTGAAGGCAGAAGAAATGTTCATTTCTTTTGCTTTCTTTGCTATTTTAAAAATATTAAGTTGACTTATTATATCCTCCAGTAGCGACCAATTAGTTTACTTTACTATAATTATGAATTCATGAATTTAAACACATTGATGTGTTTCAGTTATTATTCTTAATGAAAGCCAAGTTGTCCCATCTTTTGCCAGTGGGAGCTTCTTCAAATTGACTATAAGTCTTAATGACATAACCTTAAAAGTCTTTGATAGCTTCCTTGGTATCTGGTATTCCAAACTCATTATTTTACATTTCTGTCCCCCCATGTGGGATTAACCCTTTCTCTCAGGATCCCTATTTCTTTTCTTTTTGTTTGTTTTTTTTAAGTGGAAAATGATTTTTCAAGTTCAGAATCTGAGCCTTAAGTATGTTCATTGCCATTGATTTGCTCTTTGTTTCTAGCCTTTCTACTGTCCAAATTCAGGGAGAAAAAAAATATGAGTTCTTGTTTATACCTCCAATTCAAATTTAGATCTACATTTAAATGACTTTTCTTCAGGGTATAAGAATTAGAGGTCACTGGGAATAAGAATTAGAGCACTACATAATTTTCTTTTGTATTTCAAAAATGCATATATAATAATTTAAGAATACCATTAACAGCACCACCACCAGTAACGTGATTACTTGAAACATTTGAATTATTATTATGTTTCCAGTTCTTTCTGTCTTAAATTATATCTGAGTCGAATTATTATGATTTGACATCCCTTGGAATTGTGTTTCTTTACATAATTATGCCACAAACTGTATTCCCATTCAGGTTCAGTTGTTTCATTTTATATTAAAAAATTTTAGAGTTTCTTTGTTAAAATTTAATTAGTTTCACAATTATGCAAAACTGTTTACACAAATTCAAATCACCAGTCCTTGTGTTGATATCTCTTCAGTGTTTTTGGTTATCTGAAGCTTACTCCCTAGTAGATGTCTCAGGAAGGACACTTGTTTCTTAAATTCATGGATGGTCATAAAAATTTATGATGTTTATAATAATAAGTGTTTGACATTTTATTCTAATACTTTTAGTGCTGAATAGTACTCCTTACAAAATAGAATCCTAAAAATGGCCTCTTCTTGTATATACAAGGCACATCCATGATACATCCAACAAGGAACTTCCCTGATAGGAGTTTTAGCAATTCTTCCTAATTCTCACATTTTCCTTCTTATATTTGCATTGAACATATAAGGTCGAACAATTAGGTTCGTGAACTTATTGCAACGATGTTGCTAACCTTTTCTGATATCAGAGAGATTATTCATTATGAATTTGTACCAAATGGACAAACAGTTAACCAAGTTTACTATTTGGAAGTGCTGAAAAGGCTGCAGGAAAAAGTTAAACAAAAACAACCTGAACTTTTCGCCAACAATTCATGGCTCTTGCATCATGACAATGCACCAGCTCACACGGCACTGTCTGTGAGGAAGTTTTTAGCCAGTAAGCAAATAACTGTATTGGAACACCCTGCCTACTCACTTGATCTGTCCTCCAATTACTTTTTTCTTTACCTGAAGATAAAGGAAATATTGAAAGGAAGACATTTTGATGACATTCAGGACATCAAGGGTAATATGACAAAAACTTTGATGGTCATTCCAGAAAAAAGAGTTCCAAAATCGCTTTGAAGTGTGGACTAGGCACTGGCATCAGTGTGTAGCTTCCTAAGGGGAGTACTTCAAAGGTGACCATAGTGATATTCAGCAATGAGGTATGTAGCACTTTTTTTAGGATGAGTTCTCAAATGTAATTATCATACCGCCTATATGTCCTTCGTACTGTACATATCCTTGAAATTTTAAAATGTTAAAATTTAGTGAGTTTTTACATAGAATTTATACTCTTAAAAGTATATTTTAAAAGACTATATTTTAATTCATGAGAGCAGAGTATATAATATATAAGTATATATTATGTATAATTAGGCATATGCAGTCAAATTGTATATAACAGAGCACTTACCATATATGTGTGCATGTGAGTTGCTCATGGGAAAACGAGGTAAAGAAGAAAGACAGACTCAACTTTGGGTATGATACAAAGGGTGCCAAAAACATGTATACACATTTTAAGAAAGGAAAAAGCTATTAAAATTACACTGACGGTAACCACATTGAGCACTTCTTGTAATTGCAGACGTCAAACGTGACTTGCATGCATCTTTTGTTATCAGTATATATTGAGTATTAAAATTCTAATACAGTTTTTTTTTTCCCTTTCTTAAAATAGTATACATCTTTTGGCATCCTCTCTATATATTTAAGTGAAAATAGTCTATAGGCAATTGTCAATGCATACATGCACACACTCACATATCACATATAGTATATCATCTGTTTTATATACATAATTGGACTGTACATCCTTAACAGTATGCCATCTAAGGACAACACATATACACAAACATATCTATAGTAGTTTTCTCATAGTCTAAATCATAAAAATGGTCACAGTTTCCACAGAGACCAGTATTTTTAATTTCTTTCAGTCAAGACACTGTATTAATAAATATAATCATATTAAAATGTGCTTCCAAATATATATCTTCTGTTAAATGCTGTTAGTTATTTACAAATGCTTCTAAAAAGTTTGACTTAACTATACACCAAATTGAGTACAACTTTCTCCTTACCACTTTCTTCTTTCATCAGAAATCCATACACATACCAAAATATCACCAAAAACAATTTCCTTTCACATTTCTCATTTCTCTCTTGTCCAATCTTATAACCTGCCAGTCCTAAAGCTTTCGCATCATCTGTGATTTTTTTCCCCTCTTTTCTCATATATCTTTCATATTCAATCTGTCATATCTCCCTTGGGAAGAACTTCTTTAATCTCCAGGTCTGCTGCATAGTGTCTAGTATGCAGCATTTTTATTGTGAAAGCCATGTTGTATTTATTGTTGAAATGAGACTGGGTTTAGAAACCACAGAGGCCTTGGTTCAAATTCTGGCTCTCCCATTTGCTATTTGTGTGATTTTATTAATGGATTAGTCTCTCCGCTGTTGGGTTTCCTTATCAGAAAATCTAGGTCACATTAATTCCTTACAAAGCTGAAATGAGTACTAAAGAAATAAAAGTCCTGACCAGAGCACTGTGCCGGGGATGTAGTAGACACTTACTAATGTAGTGCTATTTATTTCTGGGCTTTTATTATCAGGCCTTACCTGATTCCAAATATTCTGCTTTCTTCCTCTATTAACAACTCTTGGCACTTAACCAGTCGGCATGCTCTATCTCTAAGAACTCTGTGTATCCATTTTCACTTTAACCTGAGTAAATATAAAGAAATTCCGTTACCATATAGTCTATTCCACACTATCTCGTCTTTCCTTTGATTAGGTGCCCGAATCTGAGCTGATCTTTTATAGCTTTCCCTAACCATGATTTTTACATTGTCCTTTGTTATTGAGTGGATCTCAGTTGTACTTCCTGTCCTTGTGTCCCTGCATTAATAAGCTGTTTAGTGATCTAGTCCTTTTTTGACCAAGGCACCTGCTTTGCTCTTGAAAGTATCTCTTCTAAGCGCTGGGTGTTTCTTCTCAATCCTTGCTTGTTAATTGGAGCTTTGCCAACTGTTGGCAGATTATCCTGGTATGATCCACCAGTACTGCTTACCTGTCTGCCCAGGTCTCCAAATATCACATGATCTTGGATTCCTCACTAACTCGTTTGTAAACCTCATTTGGTTCATGTTGGATTGCCTTGATGCTAACCACCTCATGGAACGTCTGCTTGCCATATCAAGAATCCACCCCAAGTATGCTGCTGGGTTGATCTGCTCACTGTCAAGTCCTTCCAAATGTGTAGTTCTGGTTCAAAAATATGACTGCTTTTATCTGTTCTTCTTTTCTAGTTAATTGACAAGGAGACGGGCCTTGATATGTGACATCATTACTTTGTCCTTGGAGTTTTGAAACATCAGATCTGCTCTCCCTGTACCCAGATACCCCGTTCTGTGCTCAAAGTATTCAGTCGACTGAAGCTAGACTAATCTTCAGAACACACACACACAGCTCTTGCTTTGTTACTCCTTATTCACTGACAGACCACACTTCCCTGTTCGAGCATTCCAATGCTCCAAAGCCTGCTTTTGAAGTTCCTCTGTAAACTGATGCTCTTTAGAAAAATGATCTTACTCTCAGACACCCTGCACTCCCTCAGACCTGTCTGCAGTCACCTTTTACCAATCATATTCCTTCTTATCATTCTGCCATTGCTCACCCTTTTACACTCAGAGGCAGCATTTTTTATTCTCACCTCAGACAATTAAATACCACCTTTTCTTGAGTTCTAATCAAGCTCCATATTTCTCAGAACACTTCTATAACATTGCCCCTGTCCAAATTCTTTTTTTCATCTCAACTCCTACAGTGTTTACACAGTACTACTTACCTTGATAGTGTATTTCATTATGCAGTTAATTAAAATATATTAGACATAGTTTCATTAATGACCTTCATAAAGTGGACCAAATCAGAAACCTGGCAGTCATTCTGGAACTTTCTGTAACCCTTCCCCCATTAACATGTATTCTTATCAATTTCCCTTTAACTCTCCCCTGACCCATACCTTTCTATCTATTTGTACTGTCCTTGCCAAAGCACTCCCTGTTTCTCTCTTGGTTAGTTGGACCTCCCTCCTAACTGAACACCCTCTCCACAGTCTTGACCTGTAAGCATCTGTATTCTATGTAAGAACCACAGCAATCTTTGTAAAAGGCGAACTCCCCCATTTAGACCTTTCAGTGGCTTTCTGTTGCTGTTAAGGCAAAATCCAAACTGATTGTCATGGTTCAAAAGGCCCGTATAGTTATGCCACAGCCAACTTCCCAAGGTTTATTTTTAATGTTTTCTCACCTCTTCCCATCCCACATCTTTTGTACTGCATGCCCCAAGCACTCTAAACTCCTTGTAGTTCCTCTTGTGAGAATGCTCTATCCCTTCTCAGGGCCTTTGAACATGTTAGTTTCCCCTCTGCTAGGAACACTGCCTTCCATCTGGCCCCCTTCGTCTGGATAACACTCTTCTTTCCAGTCTCAACTTAGACATCGCTTGATTAGAGGAACCTTCTCTGAGTCACCAAATCTGGGGTAGTCTACCCTTCTTTTTCTTCTGTACAACAGTTTATTTTTCTCCTCATACAACTTATCATACAGCTTGTGATTGCCCCTTTACTGTCATCAGCTGGTAAACTTCCTTTGTCTATCTTATTCAGTATTATATTTCTATTGTCTATCACATGGCTTTAAGTTAGCTCAGTCTTTAAGCCTTGAACTCCAGAAACAAAATAGGCATATGGTAAATACTTAATGAAAGGAGGCTGGAAGGAGAGAAAAAAGAAGAGGGTGAAAGAAAACAATAAAGAAAAGAAAGACAAAAGGAAGGAAGTAAAGAAGGAAGGGAGAGAGGGAGGGAGGGATTGCTTTCACATCTAAACTACATATGAACTTTGAAGCAGGCAAGATCTATGCCTTGTACTTCATTTGAATAACTTGAGCATGAAGCAGAGCTATCCTAGCTGACAATGAAACAATTCATAGTAGCTTTTATAACATACAAGTGTTATGTTGTCTTTGATCTTTCTTCTATACTTTGAAAAACTAGTTCTCTCTCTCTCTCTCAGAGAGAGAAGATTATATATATACGTAAATATCCCTCTTTCTCTTCCTGTCTCTCCCTCTTGCTCCACATACTACCAGGCTCTAGTAAGAATTGATTTAGCATGGCTTTAATTCAGCTCAGTCTTCAAACCTTGAACTCTAGTTGGCCTAATGAAAGAATTAGTTAGGCAAGTAGGGTGAGAAATCAGGTTTATGTATAGCATTCTAAGATAAAATAAAAAGTGAAGCTATAGCATGAGGTACTTTTAAAATGATAGGAACATATTAAGGTATACTGTTCTGGTAAAACAACACATTCTATAAAAGGAAAGGAATATATTAAGAAACACACACCTAAATATGAAATAGTTATATACCATTATAGAAACAAGGTTTTCAAGAATGTGAATCAATTTCTCCTTTCTCACATATTTGAATTTTTTCTACTCACAATTATATTGAATTGTTCTTTTGGATAGTAAACATGAAGTGATTTTTTAAAAAAGTGGATCATGTTGAATCAATGGTCCTATATATAAGAAAACCTATGTTATATTATTGAAACATAGGTAGTTGCTATATGAGTATAGAGATTTAATGGCTAGACCACAGCTTTTAAATTGATTTTGTTTTGATTCAACTGAGCACATAAAAAGCAGTAAGCAATTGTTTTAAAATCCTAGAACCCTGTTCTGCCATTTAGATGAAGCATAACTACATTTGGGAGAGAGTTTGGGGTGGCAACATTTATTACATTTTTAAATTCACATATTCTGATACAACAATTCTAAGAATTTTTCTTAGAAGTTATGAACAAGTGATTGAAAGTATATAATAAGTCAAGGATATATACTACACCACTATTTTTAATAGAGAAAAAGTGCAAACAATTCAAATACTCATCATTGGCTACTTCCGGTAAAGATGGCGCAGGAGGTAAATGCTGTGCTTACCTTCTCTCACAACCACATCAAAACTACAACTAGATAGGTAGAAAATGAGGGGAACTTCCTCAATCTGATGCAAGACACATATGAAAAACCTATGTCTAACGTCATTTTTCCTGGTAGAAGACTGAATGTCTTCTTCCTAAGATTAGAAACACAGTGTGGCTATCTGTTCTTAACACCTCTATTCAACATTGTACTGGAGGTCCTAGCCAGTGTAATAAATCAAGAAACATACTTAAAAGAAAAATGAATTTAAAAGAAAAAGTAAAGCTATCTTCATTTTCAGTAATGTTATTTTTATAACCTAAAAAAGCCATTAAAATTTGGCAGTGGTGAGAAAAAAATCAACTATCTATGTTAAATTTTTACCATCTTTATCCAGTTTTCGGTCAATAAGTGGGTTGAAACTATTTTATTTTTTTGAAAAGCAGACTTTAGTATAGAGAGAATTAATTTAATTGGAGAGGATAATACACATGCTTATCCCATATTCTTTTCAAACTAAATACATCAAAACATCAGTAGATATAAAACACATTATCCTGCAAAGTCAAACAGTCATGAAACTACTACAACTAATTCCTGATCAATGAAGCATGGGGAAAATTACATATGGAATAAACAAGTGTGATGCTTATTCTCTCTCCTCAGATTTATACATATAATTTAGGCATTAGTTTTAGTAGATAAGTGATTTAAAAATCTGGAAGATAGAATGTAACTGCCATACTCTTTGTGTCTTATAAAGAAGGAGAGAAAATATAATCATGGCTGTTTGGCTCATAATTCTGCTTTTAACCACAGATTGTGTAAAATTACAGTGAAACAATGGGTAAACATAGGTAATAACCAATCACAGAGATGATTTCTGGCTTTTTAACTTCTATTTTCTGATCGGCTTTGTAATACTTGTGGCTTATAAATTCTGTTTGAAAAAGTTCAAATGGAAATAATGCAATTGTTACGATCTTGAATACAAAATTACATATTTTGACAACAAATATTTTCTTTGGTTTGTTTACATTTTTCTTTCTTTTTTAAAATTAAAATTTATCGGGGTGACAATGGTTATTAAAATTACATAGGTTTCAAGTGTACAATTCTGTAATACATCATCTATATATCACATTGTGTGTTCACCACCCAGAATCAGTTCTCCTTCTATCACCATATATTTGACCCCATTTACCCTCTTCTACCACCCCTTTCTCTTTACCCTCTAGTAACCACTAAACTAGACACCAAGCATTTTCTATCTTGGAATTTTATTATGAAAAGTGAAGAAAAATGTTGTCTTATCAAAGTGGTAAATTAACTTGCTAGGAAATACTTTATACCCTAAACACTGTAAAGAAAATTTGTCCTAATTCTTACCTTACAACTAGTAAATAGCTTGCATGTTTTTACTATAATTTTTCATATTCAGAGATTGACATCTCATGTTCTGAAAAGTATGATAACTGCATCTATACTATGCTTTCTTATTATTTTGGGACAGCAAATGTAAAGAAAGCACTCTATCTTTCACCGTGTTAGTTCTGACAACCACTATCTGGGTATCTGTCCATATCCATCCAATAACCTCCATCATTGTGGGCAATAACATTATGAAGTAGAAGACATACAAATAAGGATATATAAGCTGTAGTTTTATTTGTGTCATTGTCTTATTTTCTGTCCATGGACACTTGAATTTTGGAGGCCTCAGTAACCTTATCAGTAAAATAATAATTCTCTCATATATTTCAGATATTTAATATGCCAAAATTATTTAATCTATGTAAATATATCATTAAGTGGGCCATTTAAACGTGATCAACAAAATTTTCAGCCTCTATATCCTCAGTCATTAATTTGTTTCTTAATAAGAGGGAGTAAGGAGTAGCAAAAGGAGCACAGTTCTTGGAATGAGACAGACCTACGTTTGAATTCTGGCACCATCATGTACCAGCTGTGAAATCTCAGGCAAGATATTCAACCTTTTTTAATAAGGCTGGAAAATGAAATCAATAACTTCTTTTGGAATTTTGAGTATTAGAGTTAATATATAATGCGCGAGTATGTGGCACACAGTATATAGGGTTAATACAGGTGCACTTATTATTAGATATGTGGTCTTTCCTCTGCTTTCGGACAACATTTCAGAGCTGGAAACAGAATGAATATCTATTTCATCACTTCTTATACTCTGAGCTTAAGGGACTATGGAGGCAACATCTGTAGGAAAATCTGCATAGTAGTGTAGTCATAATATCTGGATGAATTGAGTCCATATTTTTAACCCCTCTATTTCCTTCCCTGTAAAAGTGGATAATAACACCATCTTTTAAGAGGGTTAAAGGATGGGCGGCCGGATGGCTCAGTTGGTTAGAACGCGAGCTCTCAACAACAAGGTTTTTGGTTCAATTCCTGCATGGAATGGTGGGCTGCGCCCCCTGCAACTAAAGATTGAAAATGGCAACTGGACTTGGAGCTGAGCTGCGCACTCCACAACTAAGTTGAAGGACAATGACTTGACTTGGAGCTGATGGGCCCTGGAAAAACACACTATTCCCCAATATTCCCCAATTAAAAAATAAAAATAAAAGGTTAAAGGAAATTATCTATCTATCTATCTATCTATCTATCTATCTATCTATCTATCATCTATCTATCTATCTATCTATCTATCTATCTATCTATCTATCTATCTATCTATCATCTATCGTCGCTTAGCACTGTGCCTTAGCATAGTAAATGATTGATAAGTTCGCAATGGTTTTAGTAAAACTTGGTAAGGATAGAAAGCATTTTTTTTTTCATTTTTACCACTGCTCATTATACTTGCTCAGTGAATTCATTCTTTCTCTGTCCTTCATGAGATGTATGATACGCCCTGTAGATTTTCTCATCCTGTTTAGTCACAAGAACAAATCTCATCTAAGCAAAGTAAATGCCTCTCCGGTATAATAAAAATTTTAAAGTCACTCAAGTTAAAGTTTATCCTCATTCCCAGCACAGTGACTGACTCTTTCTCTCATCAATGCACTTTTTATGTTTTTTAGAGAGCCCTCCATGGCATTCCTTGTCCACATAAATGCCTCTCTTATGGCTGTCCATTTTCCACTCTCCCTTTACCTGCTGGTGTTCTGGCTTCTACCCCTCACATAGTCTCTTCGTTGGAATCTTTGTTCTCCAAAAAAGTAATCCTCTTGAGGAGAAATCATTTTAAAATGAACTCAAATACAAGTTTGTATTTTCCCAAAGATTATCAAACATTATCTTGGCCCAAGGGAACATTCATGCTTCATTGCCTCACTGTTTGTTGAAATAGTTCATTCCCAATTCTGCTCCCCACGACTTTTTTCTTGCTTCCTGCTACAGGCCAAAATTCCATGGGAAACACATCAGATTCTCAGAATGATCCTCTTGAAGCCTCTGTGGCAGTTAACGCTCATCCTCTCCTGCAGGAGATGGGTAGGAGGTGGAAGATACATGCAGCCCACAAACAACCACCACCAAACTCACTTTTTCTTGACTTCCTTACTTTGCAGACTCTTCTTTCCCCAGCTTGTCTTTAGAGGAAAGCTTTCCCACTTTGAGGACTCTCCAAAGTTCTCTTCTCCCTTCTTATAACAAGAGTGGAGGGGGGCAATCCAAAATTGATAGAGTCAGTTTCACAATCCAGTAGCATGTTTTGAGTATAGTCTCTCATTTTAAGATCTCAAAAAATTTGATACCTGTCATATTCTTCTCAGACTTTGTGGCTCAGTCTAAAGCAGAGTAATTCCACTTTACCATTTTGTTGGAGATAGTAAATATTGTTTCTCAAATTAAAGTTGTTGGCCTTCTGCCCAGATACAGAACCATGCTTTTTTTTTTCTGCTGCAATTAGATTAATTTTACTGAGAGAAAAAATATCAACAATTGGGTTACTTTCAAATACTGTCCAATTTGTCCCAGTTTTATTGAGAAATAATTGACATACATCACTATATCAGTTTAAGGTATATAGCATGATGGTTTGATTTACATATATTGTAAAATGACCACCACAGTAGGCTTAGTTAACATTCATCATCTCATATAGATACAATAAAAAGAAAAGAAAAACAATTCTTTGTGATAAGAACTCTTAGTATCTGCTCTCTTAACAACTTTCTTATATAACATTTCTTATATAGTTAACAACAGGCTTAACTATAGTCATGTTGTATATTACATCCTAGTAGCTATTTATCTTATACCTGGAAATTTGTACCTATTGACCACCGTCCTTCAATTCCCTCTCCCCCAACTCCTCCACCTTTGACAACCATAAATCTGATCCCTTTTTCTATGAGTTTGGTGTTTTTTATTGTGGTTTTAGATTTCACATGTAAGTGAGATTATATAGTATTTGTCTTTCTCTTTCTGACTTATTTCACTTAGAATAATGTTTCCAAGGTCCGTCTATGTTGTCACAGATGGTAGGATGTCCTCATTTTTTTGGTGACTGAATAATATGTGATATATATATTATTATATAATATATAATACATAATATATATTATATAGAGTATAATATATCCATTGTATATACTACAGCTTCCTTATCCATTTTTCTAACAATGGACGCTTAGGTTGTTTCAATGTCTTGGATATTGTAAATCACACTGCTATGAAGATGAGGATGCAGATATTTTTTCAAGTTAGTGTTTTTGTTTCCTTTGGATATATTCCCAGAAGCCAAATTGCTGGATCATTTGGCAGTTCTATTTTTACGTTTTTGAGGAACCTCCATACTTTTTCCCATAAAGGGTATTCCAATTTACATTCCCACCAACACTGCACAAGTGTTCCCTTTTCTCCACATCCACACCAGCATTTGTTATCACTTTTCTCTTTGATGATGGCATTCTAACAGGCATAAGGTGATATCTCATTGTAGTTTTAATTTGCATTTCTCTAAAGACTAGTGATGTTGAACATCTTCATGTACCTGTTGGCCATTTGCATATCTTCTTTGGAAAAAATGCTTATTCAGGTCCTTTGCCCATTTTTAAATTGGATTTTTTTTTGCTATTGATTTGCATAAATTTGGTATGTATTTTGGGTATTAACTCTTTATCAGATAAATGATTCGCAAATTTTTTGTCCCATTCCATAGGTTGTCTTTTCACTTTGTTGGTGATTTCTTTTGCCATGCAGCTTTTTAGTTTGATCTAGTCCCATTTATTTATTTTTTAATTCTGTTGCTTGTGCTTAAGTGTGATTTCTAAAAAATCACTACCCAGACCGATGTCAAGAAACTTTTTTCCTTTGTTTTCTTCTTGGAGTTTCATGGCTGCATGTCTTACATTTGTGCCTTTAATCCATTTCCAGTTAATATTTTTGTGTGTGTGAGCACCATTCTTTATTTTCAAAAGTATAATGCCAACATCCATAAAAGAGAAAAAGGACTAAATAGTAATTTAAAACTTTACAATTTTGGTCTCACCTAAAAATTACAAACTTAGAATTACATTGCACTAATTGTGCTATCACATTATTATTAACTAGCATATTAATAGATAGGAGAGAGTATAATTAGTAGATCAGTAATGTTTTTTAGTGTTTATGAAAGAATGTACCAAGAAAGATGGAATCAGAATAAATATGAGCTTCCTCAATTAATGTAGGGTCTAAAGTTGTATGATCAGTCCATAGATTTTTTTTTTAAATGACATAGAGGGGTTTCTCTTTGGTTACATGGGATTGTTTAAAAAAGCAATTCTCTATAAACACATTTAAAAACCTTTTTGTTTGTTGTAATAGGCTATGCCATGAAGAGACATTGTGAACTTTTCCCTGATGTAGACATGGTCATAAAATCATTGTACTTGCTCATAGAAAATTTATTTCTCAATGACAATTTCTTTAAAAAAAAAAAAAACAATCAACCAATTAACTAACCAACCAACAATCAGACAAGGAAAGGCGTTATTATCTTTGCAGGTCTTCAAACAGTTGAGTATATTCTATGTTCTAAACACTATCAAGCAGGAGTTCATAGTTTAGTCAAGGATGATAGGAGTAAAACTGGTCAAATGATTTTCAACAGTGGCAGAGACACTGGCGAGGGTAGGAACAGGGCTTTAGGAGCTTGAATTGCAGTATGGCTACATATTAGAATTTGGAGTGAGGCAAAGAGGATCACTGTAGAAAAGATTGAAACTAAAGAGTTGAGGAGAAACTGGATCAGGAAGTCTGGTTAACAAATTTAGACCTTACCCTAGAAACAATAGACAGTCAATTAAGAATTCTAAATTAGATAATACTCTTATGTGTCAACTTCCTTTATAGCTTATAAATCCCTTGATGGCAGGGTCCATTTTTCCATGCTTTTAGTGATGTAAGATTTGTTTCAGTGTTGTGCACAAAGTAGGTGCTAAAAAACATGCTCATTAATGATGATGAGGAAGGCTTGCTCCTAGAACGTAAGTTTTATGTGGGCATATAACTAAAAATAGTCCCCTATGAGCTACTGGATTTTAGGTTAAAAGAGAATGTAATATACACTTCTAAAAATATTTGTGTAATTTTCTCTATATGTGAGAATTTGCAAAAGAATTAGAGTCGTATTAATGGAGAAAACACTGACTTTAAATTTTTATTTTCCACTTGAACCTATGTGCTTGCTATGTGACCTTGGGTCTCAGTTGTCTCCATCTATAAAGCAAAGGCAATAATACTTTATTCATAAAATTGTCGTGAAAATTAGACAGCAAAATGAGTGTAGTAAAATGCCTGATTCAGTAAACAATAATGAGATTCTGTTTATACATAATATTTTAAATAGAGTTGACTCTTGAACAATATAGAGGTTAGAGGCGCCAAAACCCCATGCAGTTGAAAATCCACATAAAACTTTTGACTCCCCCAAAACTTCATTACTAATAACCTAATGTTGACTGGGAGCCTTACCAATTATATAAACAGTGGATTAACACTACTTTGTATCTTGTATGTATTATATACTGTATTCTTACAATAAAGTAAGCCAAAGAGAAGAAAATGCTAAGAAAGTCATGAGAAAATACATTTATTGAAAAAAATCTGCATATAAGTGGACCTATGCAGTTCACAACTGTGTTGTTCAAGGGTCACTACATTTTTGTTTCGTGACCTAATAAAATGTTTTGCATTACTGATGACATTTGTTCGAATAATGGAAAACATTCATTTCGGATTACAAAATAATGCTTAGAACTCAAATTGTCATTTTTCCCCCCAAAATTTAATTTTAGTTTATTTTTCCACGGTCAGTAAGAATTGAAGTGTTGAATAAAGCTCATGTACAAATCATCTGTGGAAGAAAAGACAATGAATTCAGCCACAAGTAGGTGAGGAAGAAGGAGGAAAGGTTATATGGGACAAGGCTGTTTGTGTTCTGAATAAAAGTTCTTAGTCAGTGAGGAAACTCACATTTAAGCTGACTAAACCCAGGCTTCCCTTGGAAATCTTAATCGTGGTATGTCTAAATTTTGTTTTGAGAACATTTAGTTGAGAAAAAGCTAAAGTAATTTTTGCAATTACAAAATTTATGTGCTAGTAGTTTAACATTAGCAATGAAATTAATGGTAGAAAATGGATTGCATACTTATTTCTTCCGGGATAAAAACAACTACTAAATAGAATTTTATGTTTAAGAAAAAAGAGAGAGAAAGAGAGAGAGAGAGAGAATTGCTAATTACTCTATCACTTATTCTAAACAAAATCTTTAGAAAAAAATATTGTAACGAATCAAAGGACAAGCAGGATTCATTTATCACGTGGCTCTGTGACTGCCCAAGAGACTCCATCATCATCATCATCATCAGGAATTGCTCTGTCAAAACTTCTCTTCTTTAAAATGTCAGGGTTCCAGACGGATGACTGAAGATAATACAGGAGCAATGATGGGCCATAGCAGAAATAATGGAACAGCAGCAAATGCAACATACACCAGAAATACATGTCCCTATTTTTCCGTCTTCATTCTTAGATGTCAGCTCAAGATGATCTCCTCAAATAAATTTTATCTAATCCTCCTGTTGTGGATTGAATTGTGTCCAAAAAGATATGCTGAAATCATAATCCCTAAGGGAGAGAGATTTGGAGACACAGGGAAGAAGCTCTTATGACAACGGATGCAGAAATTGGAGTGATAGAACTTCAAGCCAAGGAACACAGAGGATTGCTAGCAACCATCAGCAGCTTGGAAGAGAAAAAGACTCTTCGGTAGGGCCTTCAGAGAGCCTTGACAACACCTGGATTTCAGACTTCTGGCCTCCAGAACTTCTGGCCAAAAAAGAGAGTAGATTTCTATTGTTTCAAGCCACCATGTTTGTGGTTATTTGTTATGGTAGCCACAGTGAACTAACACACCCCGGACAGGTCTATTCCCCTGTGATAATCCTCCGTGAGTTTCTATTCCTGTTCTTCAAAGCCCTGTCAAAATAAAAGTGAATGAATTAATGTGTAATTAGTTTTAAATGTCTTTCTTGCCTGCTAGAATGTAAGCAGGACATTGCTAGGAAAGGGACCATGCATGTTTTGTTTGCCTTTGTATCCTCAGCAGTACAACGTTGACTGGAATAAATAGGTACTCAATAAACATCTTTTATCTTTTAAATGCAGAAATTAATTTATCTGCTGTGTTACCTCTTAAATACATATATATTAAAACTCCATATAATTCTGAAGTCAAGTCTATCAGTTTCTATGTCAGTTAGAAATCTTTTCGATACATACAATGGAAAACAAAAACAACAACAACAAAAAAAAAACAGCTGAAAGAAACAAATGAACAAAAGAGTTATACACTGGCTTTATCTTAAAATCTAGCGGTACAGCTAACTCAGTGTGGACTGATCCAGCCAGATTTTTAAACCATGTCACCAAGATTTAACTTCTCTGTCTCTCTGCTCTGTAAGCTTAATCTCAGGCTTTACATGGTGGCTCCCTTTCAGGTCACAAAATACCTAAGGCAAGCCTTGTACACATAAGGCATGCCATCTGAATGGATATCAACTACCATAGCTTGTGCACATGTCATGGAACTTTTTCTCTTTATTGGTCCAGAAAGGGACATGTTTCCATTCTTGAACCAGTTACAGGGCTTAATCCAAAGGCTGGACATAGAGGTCAATGCTGTTCCAGCCACATGACTAAAGATTTGGGAAGAGAGAACTCTCCAAGGAACATCAGAGTACTGTTGGTAGGGAATAACAGAAATGGATGCCAGGATGGTAACCAATTTATACGTAAAAATTTATTGTAAGATTGCTTGTATTAAAATCTCCTAGCATTGGAAATATTTAGCTATATTCATAAGAAATATTGTATAATAGACTTAAGTAGGTGATTATCAGAATTGGCTTTAAAATGAATGAAAGTATTTGAGCAAATGAATGCCTATTCAGTATTTTAGACTGATTTTAAGATACTCCCTGAATTAAACTGTCTTGTTACTATTATATTTTACATATGATGTGAAGAGTACAATAATGTGATTTTTGTTCCTAATATTTATGTGCCTCTCCTAGCAGTACGAAATCATGAACCTAACAGAACATAAATTGTTGATAATTATAGTCATCATCATCATCTTAGAATTGAGTATTAATATTTAATAAACATTCTTTAAATGATTTACAAACACAATTCCTTCCCTGAAATTAAACTTTAAAAAAGTCTGACATAAGATGATGTAAAAATATTGATAAAACTGAGAGGTAAAGCATTGTATACATTTTTTATATATACTAGGGTGGTGCAAAAGTAATTGTGGTTTAAAAGGTTAAAAATAATTGCAAAAACTGCAATTACTTTTGCACCAACCTGATACATGACAATGCATTACTTAATGATGATACTTAAGTAAGAAATTTAGTGTATTAAGTAGATTATTTGACCCAGATCTGAACCTTGACTTTTTTTATTTATATAAAGATTGTAATAGACAGTTATCCTAGGTCCATGATAAGCATCGACATGCAAAAGTATCATAGCAGCTAACACTTATTGATTTTATATGTTTTATTATATATATATATATATATATATATATATATATAAAACACATATATGTACACAAAATAGAAATATAAAAAACCATAGCTTAAATGCCAATAATGCACAGGATACTGTGATCTGCTAAAAATGTGCATTGTTCTATGCTTTATGTTTTTTCTTTCATGGTTTAAAAAGAGGCGCACAGGCAGAATGCATATGTATATGCAGCATTCTTCTAGGAGAAGAGAGAAAGGAGTCCTAATTTGGCAGCCTCAAGCACTTTGTCTCTAAAGATGGTTTCTCTGCGTTGGGGTATTGATAGACTTCCCTACTACTTGAGCAAAATATTTTTCCAAAACATTTAATGATCTATTATTTTATGCACACTGAATAGATTTTTCTAATTAACTTCCTAAATGCCTGATTTATAGAAAAAGATTTACCCTGGCTAGTGGGCAGAAGAATTGATGTGTGTTCTAATCTAAATTAATAAACTGGTGTTCTGGTTTTCTAGACAGTGTCTTGGGAATTTGACAAATTTGCATCTTATCAGTTCAGGGAGAATTGATGAAACTGCATTCCTGGAGTAGCCCAGGTGGGTACAAACATGGTACCATGATGTTCCACAGAGTGGTTCATCTGAGAGGGATTGCCTGAGTATCCTGTGGCCTCCTTGTTTGGTTGCAGTATTGGGTGATTAATGCAAGTAAAGGCAACAGGAGGGAAAAGGCAATTGTCACTTTGTAAGAAAAACTAAAGAAGGAAATAACATGCTATAAACAATTCAGACAGTGTTCAAGATCCCTGGTTAGGACATTCCACTGGAACTAGACAAATAAGACATAGAATGCAGTTGAATTCTCATATCTGCATTCAATCTGTTGCTCTCTGTTGTTTTGGTTGTAGCATATAATAAATATTTAGAAAAGAGAACAGAATTTTAATAGCCTTTTCAGGTAGTAGTAATATTCTTCTTTGACAATATTCTTCTTTTCAAGTAGTAGTAATGTTCTTCTTTGACAACCTTTCTTAGAGGTTAGTTGTAATCTGTTTTCTCACATAATATCAAGGAAGTTTTCTTCAACTGTTATACATTAAAATCCACTGGTCAATTCTGTGCTTTGAATAGACATTTTGCCCATGCAAGATTTTATAACATCATGCACTGGTCATTGGAGTATTATAGATCTAAATGTTGACATTTCATTTTATTATATTTAAAAAATCATATTCATTATATCATCACCTATCTTATTAGAAAATTCATCAAGTATTTTAAAGCAGAAAAGCTCATGGTAGCAGGTACAAATTTTCCAAAGTTTGAATATTCCCTTGAAAGTAAAATTTTATAATTGGTAATAAAATCTGTTGCTTTCCTCAATGTGAGAGGCTCACCTTTACTTATGTTTTAAAAAGTATGCTAAATATGCTAATCTGAATCTCTGTAGTGTGTCTGCTAATGATTCTTACAAGAAAAAAAAAAAGGTTCTTCATAAAAAAACTCAGTTAGTTCAACTTGCAACTCAACCGCACAAGGGCTTTTTCTCAAGGCAGCCATCAGATTCTGGAATGCAAAGGATGTGCTTTATGTGAACTTTCCATTTTGTCGCACAGAATACTGAAAGCATATGTACACAAGATTTGAGATATAAGCAAGTTAATTTTTTTATCCTTAAATAGCATGTTTGAGTGAATCTGGAACTTTTACTGTGCAGATCTGAGTTTGGTGTGTCGCTGCATTGAATCATGCTAGGGTGGCAGCAGTTTTACTGACCGTTGTTTTTGTACAATGTGTGTAAATGTTAACATGATGAAACAGACTAACAGTTTAGAATTATTAGGAAAATAAATTTGATCTCATGGGCTACTTGAAATATTGAGATTTTAAAAAAGAGCTCTTTCCCTTTGGTGTGCCACTGAAGATCCTGGAGACATCATGAGCTGCCGCTCCACCTGATTTTATGGGTATTGCAAGAACAAGCCTTACCCAAAGTCTTGCTTTTGGCTGAGGTGCTCCTGATGCTAAGATTCACATCTTTGTCCTGGGGCAGAAGAAGGCAAAAGTGGATGCGTTCTCACTCTGTGGCCACATGGTATCAGATGAACATGAGCAGCTCTGTTCCCAAACACTGCAGGCTGCCCACATTTGTGCCAAAAAGCACATGGTGAAAAGATGGTTTTCACATCCGAGTGCGGCTCCACCCTTCCATGTCATCCCCATCAACAAGATTTTGTCTGGTACGGGGGGCTGACAGACACCAGACAGGTATGCGGGGTTCCTTTCGAAAGCCCCAGGGTCCAAGTGGCCAGGGTCCACATTGGCCAAGCCATCATGTCCATCTGCACCAACAAGGAGCATGTGACTGAGGCTCTACGCAGGGCCAAGTTCAAGTTCCCTGGCCACCAGAAGATCCACACCTCCAAGAAGTTGAGTTGTACTAAATTTAATGCAGATGAGTGTGAAGACATGGTGGCTAAAAGGCAGCTCATCCCAGATGGCTGTGGGATCAAATACATCCCTAATCGTGGCCCTCTGGACAAATGGTGGGCCCTGCATTCATGAGAGTCTTGGTGCTGTCCCCTCCTTACACCCACCAATGAATTTTACTTCCTGTTAAAAAAAAAGAATATTGCAGATATATTTGAAACTCTGTCTCCTCCTATCTAAAACTTATCTGTATCCTTCCTTCCTAGAGATGACTACTATCCTCAAGTGGATATGCATTCTTATCCTTGTGCTTGTACACTTTTAACTACACATACTGACCATTAATATATACCATTTAAGGTCATTTCAAACATTATCTAAATTATACTTAATTATGATATAATATATATTATGCAACCTACTTATTTCCTGTCAACAAATATGTTTTAAGGTTTACCCATATTGGTATGTGTAGATATACTTCATTTACTTTAAAGCTTGTACAATCATTCCATTGTATAAATATTCTAATTTACAACTATGTATAAATAAAAATATTTGTAATATGTATCTAGTTCCATTCACCTATCAATATACACTGTGCAGTTTCCAAGTTTTGGGTATTACCAACAATGCTGGATTTAACACCCACAAGAAGTATTTCCTCTTGTACAGATGTGAGAATTTCTTACAGATATTCATTTGAAAGAAGTCCTAAGCTATGCTGGTAGGTTACAAAAAATAATGTAATATAAGATAGTAAGCTTAACCTACATTATCGATATTATAAATCTATATATTTATTGGTTGGCTACATTATGGAGTAAGCTTTTGTGGTTTTAGTTGTTCTTCCTTTCTCTCTCTTCCTCTCTCTCTCTCTCTCTCTCTCTCTCTCTCTCTCTCTCTCTCTCTCTCTCTCGTCTAGAAAGAATAGGCTTTACAGTGAAGAGAGTACTGCACTTGACTAAAGCAGCCTAATAGGCATCTTACATATTATGCTCAGAAAGATACACAAGATGTTTTTCTAATAAAATCAACTGGAACATGGATTCTTCTGGGCAACTTCTCCAACCTCATCCCTCCGAGGAATCAGGACACTCCCAACCAGTTCCTTGAAAGCAACTGTGGTTCGCTAGAGACAAAGTCCATAGGAGTGCCTTATTTTTTATAAAGAAAATTTTCCTCAGATTTTTTTGGTCTTCATTTGTTACTTTCATTCTAGGTTTTCTCAAGGCCATCAGCCTAGCTTCTGTACAGATTGCCTTGATTTCGGCACCAGAAAAGTCATCTCTAGCCTTGATCAAGACCACCAGCATCATCTTGCTTGTGTGACTCTGCAAGATGCACTTCTTAGTCTTTTTGTCTGGCTGGGGAACTCGATCTTCCTGGGAACCAATCAGGTGGCTATTTGTGATATTACTTTTATGAGAAAAAAATATTACAAATTTTAAATAAAACAAAATCAAAGAACAATGTTTTGGACTATGATGTGCTTTTAAGTTGAGAACTGCTTTTCTTTTTAATTTCTTACCTGAGAACTTAGTAATAATATAATAGGGTCTAAGCTTTAGAAATAATGTTTATATGTGGCGCATTCTTCTCTAAAAACCTGTACTCAGCAAAGTAAGTGCAAAGAGAATCCCATTTTCTTGCATGTAAGAGAAACAAAGAAAGAAGATGGAACTATTTTTCACTAGAGCCTATAATCATTGTTCCACTTTCTAAGGAACAGAGGGTAAACTAAAAATGTTGGATAATGGAGATTTATTATCATGACTTAGGGGAAAGAAGTTACTCTCCCATAAATTCTAGGTAATTTGTCTTTTTCAAGCTATCTAGTAATGAATTTCTATTTGTTTACAGATTGGGTAGGAACCTTTTTTTTGCAAATGGCCAGGGCAACTTGCATCTTTTATCTGTCTTCATTTATCCGAAGCTGTGTGCATCTGGAATTTTAATTTCTTTTTTGACCCCAAAACAGATAGATAAGTATTGAATTCTATATTTAATGACTAAGAAGGCATAACCATTTCAAATGGCTAATTTCATTTAGTCACAAGTGTACTATTTCTGCCTTTGTCAAGAAAGACCTAAATAGAAATATTAGTATATGGGAAAAACATGAACTACTGAATTGGATGTGATCTAATAAAACAAACAAACAAACAAAAAATAACTGCTTCCTAAAAACAGAATATTGTTAAAAATTCTCATACACTAGAAGGAAAAGACTTTTCATGCTCATTTTTTCCTAAGCAGAAAAGTGGTAAATTATTACCACTTAACCACTTATATTGTCTATGGTTTATTTATTCTTCATAAAAGATATGTACTGCCTATGGGAGCTTTTGGGAGGCAATCAATTCTTATAGTACACAATTCAGAAACTCCTAACACTTAAATTAGAGTAATTAGCTGTAGTACCTTTCAAGAAAAGCTGGTTTATTAGTTTCTAATAAACGATCTAAAACTATACCATCATCTCAAAGCTGTTTATGATTTCATTCTGCAAGATTCATTTAAAAGGAAGAGATAAAAGCCTGCCTAATTTTAAAAATATGAACATTAGGAAAGTAAATGTAACTTTTTGAAGATTACTGATGATTGGAATAAAAAACTCACAGGATGAAGTAAAAAGATATAAGTAAAAATTTAACTTTTTTTACATTTGTTATACTACGTAGTCATGAAGTTTATTCTTGATTGCATACAGACATTTTTCTGCTGGATTGTAACATATTTTTACATAGAACAGAACCAATGAAATAAAAAGAGTACTATGTAAATAAGATCAAGCTTTTCTCTATGCTATTAAAATTTATGTACAAATATCAAGATATTATAGGTTCATAAGCAAGAACATAAAATGGCAGGGCATACAAACACAGAAGTGTCTCTTAGTGCCACAAACTTCCTTCAGGCCCTCCAAACTCTTCCTCTCCATGGGCTAGAAATTAAAAAAAAAAAAGATAACTATTAAAAGTACATGAAAAAAGCTATGTAAATTATAAAATATAAATCATGGTTTTCTTCTCTAGTAATGTAAAAGTCTGAAATATCTATTAATAAAAAACAAAACAGAGAAAAGATATGACTGCCTTTCATCAACTCCTGGAAATGCTCCTGGAAAGAAAAGTGTGGCACATAGTAAATGCTGTAAAAGTTTTTGCTGTTGTTACCTATGTGTTTAAATACAGTATATGCTTTATTTAAAAAAAAAAAGCACAAAACACTACATTTTTTCAAGAAAGATATAGAGTGCTAGCAAAAGGAAGAGAGATGATTGAGGTAAGGAAGATCTTTGATTATATGGGATATCAGTGGCCATGACAGTGGCCTAGCTCAGGAATCAGTCTCTGCCGATCACCAGGGTGAATTGAACTAATCTGGACATAGATGTCTCACTCACAGGAATCTAGGTTTGTTTTAGAAACTAGACAAAAAGTCAGGAATGATTCCATTTTCTAGGCCTTATTTCTGGTCTGTCTCTCCATGAGTTTTACTGAATAGGATCCTCTATGAGGAAGCTTTCAGTTTTCCAGGGCTAAACCTACCAATTTTGGTCCAATATTCAGATTTAACCTTTGGAAGCTCAAATGTATCTTGTATCTGTCTTGTTCACAGGCATAAGTCACAGTCTCCATATCAGTTCTATCAAAACTAAACGAAATACTTTTATTTTTCCCACCTGTCTTCTCATTTTTCTTCTTACATAGTTGGTAATTTGGGGGAAAAGCTATAGGATGAAATTTACCGAGCTCTCTCAGACCCTAAGTTATATTCTTCTCTATTCTTTCATTAAAACATTGAAAGAACAAGGAAGCATAATTTCTAGACAGAGGTTTTTCACAAGAATTTTACAAACATTGTGTGTTATTCCTTTTATTGCTAGAGAGGGGCACCAAGATTTTACTATACTTAAGAATAACAGACAGAAGTCACACTTTACCAATCCCAATGGATTCCCATGAGAGAGAGGTATGCTGTTACTTATATTGTAAGAGTTAGAACTTCAAGCATATAAAGGGAAGTATGAACCTAACCTTTATTTGAAGTGATTATCTACCCAGATTGAGTAAGTACATTCTTTAGGCATAGGTATGAATACTTTATATGCCTGGTAGATCCAACAAATAAATTACACGCTTAAATCAGGGAGATGGCAATAAAGAGGGCATGCTCGGGTGTCAGACCGAGGGAGGTTAAACATAACTTTTCTTGAAGAAATCAGAAGTAGTTTCTTCTTATTATATATACTGAGAAGAACAGATAAGATTGTTTAATTAACACCAGTTGAGAATAGGCTGGGAACAGATGGAGGACAGACTTGTGGTTCTGATTTTTTATGCTGTTTTTTTTTTCCAATTCCTCATGTGTAAATTCTTCCTTTCTTTAAGGATCTCATGTTTTACTTCGTTGCTGAAACTTTCTGTCCACCAGGCAAGGAAGAGGACCTATTTCTGTCTCAGCCATCACAGGTCTTCACCCATGTCAATTTTTCTTAGGATTCACATTACTTTCTTTCTTGGATTAATGTAAGGAACTATTTATGAAACTGCTAATTCATGGCGTTTGAGGGGGCCCAGCACAGAGCAGCTATCTCTTTTCTATATCAGTTTTGAACAAAATTAGAAATTAAAATCTACTAGACGGGAATCAAATGGCTCCTTAATTACTGATAAAGCAAAAATGTGCTTTCCAGTGCCCTGTCACCCACAATGCTGCCCCTGTAAAATTTATGGTATAAAGGAAGACTCCATTCTATGCTTCTTGTAGGCAGCTGACTTCCAAGTGGAAGGGAAAGACAGGAAATGGGCATTGACTACCCACTTCCTCTCTCTCTCTGTCATGCAACTTATTTCAATTCTGTGGGAAAGGTTTGAGAAGAGGCAAGAGATGAGTAGTATTTAGTGATAGTTCTTCCTCATGGAAACCACATGAGGCCTATATAAATATTTACCTAACGCTGCTTAGTGTTTTGGTTCCTTAATGCTTTGGACTTCATCTTTAAGCTTCTGGTCCCCCAGAAGTGTGTCTATCCTCCTTTGCAAAGGTGATCAGTCGTCTATCAGGAAGTTCTGCTCCTGTCTTCCTATGGTCGCTTTCCATACATCACGCTTTATGGGCTCCCCAGGAATGGTGTTGGGTGAATATGTTGTATCAGAAGAAGATTCAGATATACACCTAAACAGTTCATTACTTTAAAAGATTCCAAGACCACTGTGTATTCAAGAGTGAAATCTCACTTCCTATTCTATTCCCATCTCAAATTATATCCAGCTGCGTTGTGCCCCTGGAAAGTTGGAACCCTTCAATAGCAGCATAGGGGCTGAAGTTCACTAGAATGGGTACAGTTCCTTCTGGGCTCTGATGTGCCTCACTGTTAGTATCAGGTCACACAAAATTATTACAACACTGACCTTCACTCACACATTGCCAATGCCGAATGAAGTGGTCTCAGGCAAATATTACCAGATCCATTACTTTATACTGACAAAGCAGAGACACAATGATACCTGACAGAAGGAGGGAAGACAGGGAAAACCTTGATCTCTGCTTCTCCAGAATCCCAGTCAGTCTAAGCCAGTTGTCTGGAGTTCATAACCTGCAAACAAATAATTGGGAGAAATCTTTTTTGCATGAGAGAGTCACTATATCTGGGGAATGAAAGTTTACCTGTGCCCATTGTCTGCTATCATCCTGAGTGGCATTTGAAACATGGCGACTTCTTTTAATTTAAAAAATTTACAATTCTGTTTGTCCCAGTCAGGGGTTTATTTTGAGGTATATTTTTAATGTATCATGTTCAGAAACCTTTCATTTCCATTTCTCCTTTGAACCCCAGGGATGTGTTCTGAGAAGACATCTCCAGACTTTTGCAAAAGATATTTTTGGTCCTGTGACTTTGCCATGTGCTTCTAAAACTTTATGAATGTTTCAGGCCTTGCCTGAAATAGAGAGAAGTTAGAAGTCTATTTAATTATCAAGTGAGAGATGATGGTGGCATAGATCTAGGTAGCAGTTGTGGAAGTGGGTGAGAGGACCAGAATTTAGATGTATTTTGAAGATAAAGCAGCCATGGTTTGATAATAGATTGCCTGTGTGATGTGGAAAAAAAAGGGAACATAAATTCTTTTTTTTTTTTTGCCTCATCTCTGCAAGAATAGAGTTACTACTAAGAAGTAGTATTACTTGAAACCAACCCAAGTATTTTAAGCTCTGTCCTCCTTGTCTTATTCCTTAGATCTGTCCAGAGATTTTTACAATCATGTGGTGTATCTGTTCTTATCATTAAAGGTTGTCCCAATTGCTTACACTATGGCTTCTCTAGTTTGGTACTTACCTGTACAGTTTTTAGAGAGTCTTGATATGGAATCCCTCTGTCCCAGGGAGGTCTTAACTGTTTTCTACCATGGACCCTTTTGTGAAGTCTGGTGTAGCCTAGGGATGTCTTCTCAGAATAATGCTTTTAAATGCATAGAATAAACTACGTAGGATTATAAAGGGGACCAATAATATTAAAAACAGTTATCAAGAAATGTTTAAAATGTGTGTCATAGTTATGTACGTGTTTCTTGATCAACACATTAAATAAAAAGATCTAACATTGAATCCAATAACTACTTTAATTTCAAAGTAATGATAAACATAAGTGATATTTTAAGATCCTAGCAATAGGATAATGTGATAAGAAGATATATGTGATTTATATTGGTGAGTCTAGGTACTACAACTCTACTGCAAGTCTAGGTACTACAACTCTACTGCAGCTTATTGTCTATGGTCACCATTGAAGGAAATGCTAAATTTTGGTTCTCCAACTGATATTAGTTAGTAAAAATGAAATGTATTTTTGTCCCCATTCAAATTCATGGAACTCCTTTGAGGATGAAGGAGCTGACCTGACCATGTGTTGTACGGTAGAAACTGTTTAAACTTTGGAGTAAAGTGAACCCAGTATGAAGGAAGGGAATGTAGTTTTCCCCTCTAACACCTATTAAAAGCGAGGCATTACACTAAGTTTTTAACATACATCATCCCATTTAATTGTCAAAACAATGTTGTATGTTAAATATTATTTTCATTTTGTAGATAGGGAATTTGAGACATTAAGAGGCAGAATGATTTGCTCAAGTTCCTATGACTATGAGTTTCCAACCTAGGATATAGATCCAGGTTGCTCCCACCCTAAAAGACATACACTTTCATCTAGAAATTACTATCACACTCTGAGTATTTGAATAGAAATTGTATTACTTCCACAAGACTATAAACTCCTTTATGCCATGATTACATTGAAGTCATATCAGCATCTCCCACTGGCTTTGCAGTGTTTCACACCTTGCTTTAAGCCTATTATATTTTGATTTGTAATATTAGCATAATTGAATAGCTTTAGAACACAAAATAAAAGTCAAAATATTTTTTAAATGCCTCTCTTCTGGACGTCTTTACAGAAAAGCCAGTTGATGAGGTGACTACAGGGAATCTGATCTCTGGTAAGATCATGGATAGACTTATCCCGTATTAGCTACTGAATAATATTGTGAAGTAAAAGCCTTTCTGGAATGCTCCCTCATGCCAGTGCTTGTATTCTTGGTTATGACTTATGTACAGAAGCGGCACAGGGAACAGCATCCAAATCTCTACATTAATTATAATCGTACCAAAAATAAACAGACTAATTAACATTAACTATAATGAAAACACAACTAACTCTTCTGTTGTCCTGCTTACATAGTTTACTAAATAAAACAAAATCAAACACAGGCTTACAAATTTCTTTAACTGAGAAAAGTAATGGTTGTGAACACTAAATCTTCCTTTTTTTCCATTAAAGGCCTGTAGCATATTAATTGCATCATCATCCCGTTTATTGATTTTAATGCCTTGCAGTTTGCTAAAAATGAAATTCTTTCTAGTTACTTTAGGATTCCTTGAAATTTAATACATACAGTGATGTGGGGACAGAGATTTTCCACTGGCCACTTTTAATTAAAAAATACAATATAATGAAAAATAACACTCTAGGTCCACCAAATTACTTTTTGTTCAGCGGGGGGAAAATCCAGATAAATCAGACTTTCTTGCATTTACTTTACTAATGAGGAAGTACAAGCCAAGCAAAATAAATCTCTTTTTGCTGAAATGGCAATTTGTTAGTGCTGGAAGTTTTATTTCTTATTGATTAGGTAATAGAGATAAAGAGATGCATTACTCTTGAGTGCTCTGACTTGAAGAATGCTAACATGAGACAACTTTAGAGAGATTTTGAGTAATTCTAGGAGTCCACCTATAAGGGACGTGCGAATTTGCTCTTGCTGTTTGTTTTTTACTACAGTCTTCAAAATGAGAAGCAAGTACAATACAAACACCAAGTTTTTCAATTTATTTTTAAAAATTCAGCACTAGAAAATACACTGAAAAGTACTTTTTGTTCTAATGATTTAAATTCCCCAAGCTTCATTCTTGTGTTTGTTCCCTAAAGGCACGGTACATTAGATTATTGAAAAGGGTCTGGAATCTTAAAGACTTGAAAACAGTAAGATTTTCAGGCATATCCCTGTGTGAGCCACAGTCCCCAGACTCTGAAGTAATATTTACTCAGACAATGTGGGAACGATTCCTGAACTATTTCTCATGTGACATTTTGAGGAACAGCTTTCCATTTTTTGCTATTTACGTGACAGAGACCAAAAGGTATTAGTTGTTCTTATTTTTATTGTGGTGCTGTGTGGTTCAGCAGCTTGACACCAAGCTATCTTTGGCATTCTTTGAAGAGTTCTGACTCCATTCAGGGGTTTGATGGGACATTAGTGAAGCCAAATTAACTAGTCCTTTTATATCGTTTGTTTTCCAGTGGGATCCCATTATATTACTGTGGGAAATAGGCAAAGCCATCTGTGGGTTTCAAGGGTTACCAGCCAAGGCAACGGACCTCAACCTTTTTGATTAAAAAAACTTGATGCTATCAATTTATCTGAGTGTCCTCAGCCTGCGGGATGGGGGTGGCGTTGGGGGTCGGGGCGGCCAGAGCCTTCAAACTGGGCAAGGGTTCTAGCTTAGGCAGATATTAGCTTTTTTATCTACATGATGGTACTTACGCTCGTTCAGCTTCATTTTCTTCCCACGTGACATGGGGAGAGTAAGATGAACACTATAAGGGTAACACTATGGGTCTGTGGTGAAGAAAAGTGATAATAGGTGACAGCCACCTGACTGAATGCCAGCACAGAGCAGGCACTCGGTAAAGGAGCAGTGTGGTAGCATGGCCCAATATACAGTGACCTAAAATTGACTTTTATTTTAGAAAGAGAAGTCTGATAAACAGAGTATAGTAAAGCCTGGGGGTGGGGGTAAATCCTAGCAGCAGAATTTTCTGCTAAACTCTAAAAGTCCAGGACAATAACCTAACCCCCCAAAAAAGGCAAATGCTACTTTGCTTATTTGTGCCAAGGTAACTACAATATTTAGGTCTACTACATGTGATGTTGATATTGTCAACCATTTAAAAAAATCATTCACATAAATTATATGGGGAAATAATATAATGTTAGTGATTTTCCAAAGTAGGTTCTACCCACAATTACATTGTCATTCAGTCTGTTTGTGGAGAGAAACAAGGATTGTGTTTCACTCGACTGTTAAATGAATGGTGCTTTTCTCAAGAGTCTAAATGGCCCTTGGATGTTACTGTCATGGGCACTTTATGTAAGTGTGACAAAGCAAATGATACGTTAGAAAAAAGTAAAGATGAACAGGCCCCCTGGAACTGGGTAACCGGTATACATTTTGTATCATTTTATTTTCCAGGTGCGTCTGTTTCAAAGCCCCTCTCTCTCAGTTAGAGCCACAGACCGACAAATCCATTTTTTCCTCCAGTCAGAGTTAACCATATCAGTTATAATTTCCTGAGGGCAACCAGTACATGTCTCCCTTGATCTGTTAAAATCATGAGGCAAAGTGTTCTTTCTGGATGTAATTGAAAAGTTTGTCTCGATCATCATCTAACCTTCAGCATTGAGCTCATCAGCACCTTTCTCTCCTTTTTGGATATGGTTAGTAGCACACCCTATCCATAGGCACTGTTTTTCATATGTGGTGTAGGGACCACCTGCTTCAGAATCATTTGAGCTGCTTGTTGAAAATTCTGATTCTGGAGTTTAATTCGTACCTTTCGAGTCACTTCGGGTGAGTTCTAGGAATCTGTATTGGGTGCAACGTTGGTAGTAGTGGCGATGGGAAGTCTAGGATCCTTCCCTCCCTCTACTGCCAAGAGGAGCTCTGAAACTCCTTGGGAATCCACTGTGTGCTGGGTGTGGGATTTTTGAGGGAAGAGCACAGTTTGTCTCACTCTCTTTAGACACATCTCCCATGTGTCACGTGCAGTATAGGCCCAGTTGTCCATTCTCACTCATTAAGCAGAAAAATCGGACAAGACAGCTGGGCCCTAGAAAGAGGAAGGAAGGGAATGGCTAGGCTCACAACTGGACAAACGCAGTTCACAGGGTGGGGAAATTAGACAGAGTTGAGGAATCCAAACTTTGAGGAAGTCATAAAAATAAGCATTTGTTAGAGTAAAATCATTTCAAACTTTTGATCTCAGTACCCCTTTACATTCTTAAAAATGACTAATGATTCCCAAAAACTTTTGTTTATGTTTAATCTATCAATGTTTAAGGTATTGGAAATGAAAGCTAAGGAAGATTATAATTAATCAAAAAATAAAATCATTAGAAGTTAACATAATTAGCATATTTTTATTTGAAAAACTATTGTTTCAAAATAAAATCAATAGTGAGAAGAGATGTTATTTTATACTTTTATAAATATTGTTACTATCTGGCTTAATATAAGATAGTTCTTATATCAGTTTTTGCAATTGATTTGTTGCAATATGTTTTTTTTTTGTGTGTGCGATGTATATGAAGAAAATGTGTCCTCATACAGACATGTAGTTCAAAGGGGAGAGATGTTTTAATAGCCATTTCAGACCACTCCTTTGGTATGATACAAAAAGTTAACCAGTGGTAGTTTTTAAACCTTGGTTGTAGTATGTCAAACTATATCAATGAACTCTTTGTACTCTGCTATATTAAAACCCATTAAAATCTTGAGTGGATGTTTCGCCCATGTGTGATTTTGTAACTTAACACATTGATATTGGGAAAATACTACTTCATCTTAGTATACAGAGTTTTCAAATATTGACACATTTTATTTTACAATAAGGAAAAATTGCTGTATTCATTTCTTAGGACTGCTGTAACAAAATATCACAAACTGGGTGACTTAAAACAATGAATATTTATTGTCTCACAGGTCTG
The DNA here is from genome assembly GCF_964194185.1 of Rhinolophus hipposideros. Lineage (NCBI taxonomy): Eukaryota > Metazoa > Chordata > Mammalia > Chiroptera > Rhinolophidae > Rhinolophus > Rhinolophus hipposideros. The sequence goes on from NC_138063.1 coordinate 31,855,968, forward strand.
GAGCCTTGAAGTCAGAAATCAAGGTGTCAACAGGGCCACCCTCCCTCTGGAACCTGTGGTAGACTCCTTCCTTGCCTCTTTCTACCTCTGGAGTTTGCCAGCAATCTTTGGGTTCCTTGCCTTGTAAATGCTTCACTCCAATCTTACATCTTCACATGACATTCTCCCTGTGTATCTTCACATTTTCTTCCTTCTGTGCATGTGTCATGCAGGGTGTCATACGGGGTCTCTAGTCCCGCTCCCCACATAAGAATGCAGGATATGGTGAGGCCAAAAAGGAACAACCACGGATATGAAGAAATGAAGGAGCCACAGATAGGAGAGTCATACCACTATAGTCTTGCTGGCGACTGGGTTGGAGACATAGGAAGCAGGAGCCGCACGATACGCAACCCTCCGTCCACTTGTCTCTGCCAACCAACCTCACTTGGTAACTGCAATCCGCCTCTCTGCAATCCGCAATCCACAGTCCACCACACTACGCCACGCCACGCCACGCCACGCCACACTACACCACACCATGACACACCATGCCACGTCACCACACCTTGCTAGCTTAGCCATGACAGTTATATCAGTGGCTAATGGCTAACCAGTAGTAGCTGACGGCCAACTAGTCACAGCTGATGACCAACTACTACCTGAGCCAGTACCTTTCTATATGAGGCCGAGAGCCTGGAAACTGCTCTCTGGGGCTCTGTCCCCACAGCATGTCGGTGTCCAAATCTCCCCCTTTAATAAAGACACTAGTCATATTGGATTACAAAATACCCTAATGACCTCATTTTAACTTGATTATTTCTGTAAAGACCTTATTTCCAAATAAGGCCTCAATCTGAGGTGCTAGAGGTTAGGACTTCAACATATCTTTTTCTGAGGGACATAATTCAAGCCATAACAATTGTAATCACTAACATCACCACTGAACTCATTCCACAAAGTCTGCAATTATTCTGAAGTGGTCAAGCTCACGGTGGTGGATACAAGTTTCCCCAAATTCTAATTTTTACTTGGCAGGTCGCATTCTGTCATTGGCAACAAATACTATCAGTTGTTTTCCTTGAAGTGACAGGCTCACTTTGTTCATTTTTGAGAAAATATCTGCCAAATACTTAAGTTTCGATAGCCACAATTTGCCAGTTGTTCTTTCAAATAAAAATGGTGCTCCATTAAAAAAGGACCCAGTTCACCTTGCAACTCAATCACTTTTCCCTGTGACATCTTTAATGAGTCAGGCTCCTGGTTATAAACCTGTGTGTGATTTTTCAGGCCTGACCAGGGGCCATTATAAGGGCTTTACCTTGCAGGCCTCACAGGGGAAAGCTACCCTCCCTACACCACACTTGGCGCTCAGCCAGTGGATTGCAATCTCTGAACAGTTACAAAGACAGCATTGCCTCCCCCGCCCCGGTCTTTTATGCTCTTTGCATAATATTTCCTTTCCCAGCATAGGCACCTTCATTTCTAGATTTCTTTATCTGAGGCTTTGGGCAGAGGTCTTCCTCAGGTGCCTCTGCTTACGGGGAAGTAAGGGAAACGCTTGCAGCCATTTTTCCCCACTCTGATTCAGTACCAGTACTTTTCCACTCCAAGCTGGACCCCAAGCCCTATCACCTGACCTCAGAGCCCATAAAACAGCCGGAGACTTTTGTTTGGTGATCTCTTAACAGGAAGACGACCTCTATGTCTGTGCTGATCCGCCTGACTCACGACTGGTGTGCCTTTCCATGGGGAAAACAGCATTTTTTTCCTGTTGTAGCCTCTCACTAACCATCGCAGTAAGTGATTGTAGGGACAGAGCCAGGAGTGCAGTTTCCAGGCTCTCGGCCTCACGTGGAAAGGTGCTGGCTCAGGTGGTAAATGGCCATCAACTGTGATTGGATGGCCATCAGCTGTGGCTAGTTGGCCGTCAGCTGTAACCAGTGAGCCATTGGCCACTAATATAACTGCAGTGGATTCGCTAGCAGCAAATGGGTGCTAACAAGAAGATGGTGGCTGAGCTAGCAAGCATGGATTGCAGCTAGGAAGCGCGGAGTGTGGCGGAGTGTGGATTGCGGATTCTGTGGCTCCTGCTTCTTGTGTCTCCAACCTAGCCACCAGCGAGAATATGGCAGCATGACTCCCTATCTGTGGCTCCGTGGGTGTTCCTTTTTGGCCTCACCATATCCTGCGTTCTTATGTGGGGAGCGGGAGCTGACAACCCGCCCGATACCCCACGTGACAGTGATTAACTCTTTTAATTTTGGCTTGTTGCTTCAGTGGGCCACTCTGACATATGTCAGCTCAGTTCTCTATCTCCCAGCTCAGCTGAGCTCTTGACACTCAAAGGGCATTTTTTCTCAATAACTATCACACTTTGGAGTGTAGCAAAAGTACTTCATGTGTGCCTCTCAGTCACACGGAATATTAAAAAGCCATGTACTGAATCTGAAAATGGAACTACCCTATGATCCAGTAATTCCACTCCTAGGCATCTACCCGGAGAAATCCAAAACTCCAATTCAAAAATCTGTATGCACTCCTATGTTTATTGCAGCACTTTACACAATAGCCAAGATATGGAAACAACCGAAATGCCCATCGGTAGATGACTGGATTAAGAAGCTGTGGTACATTTATACAATGGAGTATTACGCAGCCATAAAGAAGAAAGAAATCTTATCATTTGCAGCAACATGGATGGATCTAGAGAACATTGTTAAGTGAAATAAGTCAGAAAGAGAAAGACAAGTACCATATGATCTCACTTATATATGGAATCTAAAGAAAAGACTATGTGAATGAACTAATCAGAAACAGTTTTGGGGACACAAAGAAAAAACCGAGAGTTGTTAGATGGGTGTGTGGGGGGGTTGGGGATAAGGGGAAAGGTGAAGGGATTTGGAAGCAGCTGGTAACCACAAGATGGCCTCAGGGTTTTTTTGAAAATTAATTTGGGGAAGGTACTCAATAATGTTGTAAAGATTTTGTTGGGTATCCGATGGACATGCGTCCTATTTGGGAGACCACCTCAGGGATACTGTGGATACCTGATCATGGCATTGTACACCAGAAGCTAAACATTAATGAATGCCAACTATAATTTTATATATATAATGTGATGGCTCGGTGTGAGGTCGGAGGGATAGTGGATGGGGGGAGGGGGGTTCACAGTGTGAGGGATATAAATGATGAACGTCTAAGTATTACCTTGTCTTGTACACCTGAAACTAATAAAAAAAAAAAAGCCATGTACTCATGGATTGAGTTTAATAATATTTTAACGTATTTTACTACACAATCAAAGACATTCATAAGTGAACCTGGCCTTTCTTTTTTTCATTGTAAGTGCATGACAGTGAAGAATTTAGTGACTTCTGGTACATTAGCTGCCACTGCCTTTTTTTGTTCAGGGCGCCAGTCGTTTTACCAACCATTGCTTCTCTATATTCAGTACAACTATCAATACAGTGAAAAGCAAGCAACATTTTAGTATTATTATGAAAATAGTTTTGACCTTGAAGTTCCCCCAGAATGGTTTCAAGGCCATCCCCCCACCACACACACAGACACAAGGATCTCTGTACCACACTTTGAGAACTACTGTATGCATATATTCTCTGAGCTAGATTTACTCTCCCCTTAGTTACCTAATAGGATGGTGTTACAGAAACTGATGGTAGAGGGGGGTAGGGCGGGTTCAGGATTTGGGAATTCATGATCTCAGCTACTCTTTCATCTCTAATACCTGGTAGTTTGTTGCACTGAGTATGTAAGTGCTATTCAAATTCAACTGCAAAAGCTAGGCATATTCAAGAGCACTGAGCAAAATCCCCGAAGCAAGAAAAGGTCTGATATGGGTTTGTTTTCCTTGGGCCAAAGTCAAAACAAGAGAAGGTATATTTTCTTTTTCTTGTGGACCAAGTTCCATGTAGAGAGAGCCCAGCACCTGTCCCAGAAAGGATACTCTAACAATTATATCACACTGGCAAGGTTAGTGATGCTGGTTTTCCCAGAGATCAGTGCAAATTCTTACGGGGATGTCAAATTGCAGCTGAGCGTTTCAATTTGAAGTGTACCCACTACAAAATTGTTGGGAAGCTGTGAAGACAGTCATAGTGATCCACACTGAATGAACAATAAATATAGACCTGGCAAAGAAAGGGGAGGGAGTTTGGGTCTTGTATTAATGTTTGTAAAACAGAAATACGATCATTCCACTTTCTTGTTTACAATCTTCCAGGAGTGTTTAAGGTGATAATCATACTTAGCTGAGCACACAAAACAAAGCCCTTAGCTGACCACTCCAGTCCTGATTACCTTTCCAATTTCATCTCTTTTGAGTTCCTGCCCTGGCTTCACATGTGCCAGACACCCAAAGCAGAACAAGTCGCATTCCCTCACGTTCCTCTGTCATTACCTACCCTGTCCTGCCTGTGATGGCTTTCTTCTACCTCCCCTGACTTCATCGATTGGCCAAACTCTAAGCTATCGTTCAGGACTCCGCTCATGCCCACTGAAAGTCTTTCTGGTGACAGACATTTTAATTTTGTAGACACTTTGACATTCCAGTTGCTTGTGACCCTGGAGTGTTTTCAAACAACAACAACCAATTCTCTGATTCTTCAGATACCAACTGGGTATCCTACAATTAAATTCTGTTCTGACACTAACTACCTGGAGTCAGCATCAGGTCCCACAAGTTAAAGGACTGAGCCCCAAAGACTGCTCCCACTTCAGACATTGATGCAAGTCCTGGGTCACCCATCCTTCTGACTGACTGGCTATAAATTGGGGGTTTCCTTGATCACCTCCTAAATTTTGATAAATTACTAAAATAGCTCACAGAACCTTGGAAGACACTTTACTTAAATTTCCTGGTTTATTATAGAGGACAGAAATGAACAGCCAGATGAAGAGGTCTGGAAGGGTTCTTGAACACAGGAGCTTCTGTTTCCGTAGAGATGGGGTACGCCATCATCCCTACATGTAGATATGTTCTCCAACTCTGAGGCTATCTGAATCCCATAGTTTAGTACTTTTTATGGGGGTTTTATTACATAGTTATAATTGAGTAAATTGTTGGCCATTGCTGATTAACTTCAGTCTATTTCCCCTCCCTGGAGGTTGGGGCTGAAAGTTTCAAGATTGTAATCAAGGCTTGGTCTTTCTGGCCGTTAGTCCCATTCTGAAGCTACTGAGGGGCCTACCAAGAGTCACAACATTCAAAGAAAATATACTTTTATCACCTTCATTACTCAAATAATTCCAAGGTTTTGAGGAACTTTATGCCAAGAACCAGGAACAAAGACCAAATACCATTCTATGATACCAAAGACACTGAAAGCCAAAACACTATAACTCACTTGTATCATTCACTCAATTCATTCCCATATTTCAATATCTCAGACCAGGGCTCAGGGGTGAGGTGACATTTAGACATGGGATGAAGCTCAAGGATATGATGAAGGCATCTATGGCATACATGGTTTGATAATTGTGAAAAGGTAAAAATTAAATTAAAAATTTAAGTCTATGAGAGGTTTATAGTCTTTAATAGCTGCATCTAGCCTTTCTGCTTTATAACCTAATCTCACAGGCTGGTTTAGTAATCATAATATGTTTCCTGGGCATGCTTCAGTCATGGCACTTACCACAGTGTACCTGAATTATTTACTTATTTATTACCCTGGGTTTTAATTAGGAAGTCTTTCCTTTCAGTCTGCCTCTAGTATAGGAATAATTCACATTCCCCACTTTACCCTATCCTCTGCTCCATGTGTAAATCTATCGTAGCACTTTTGATGTATTATGGTGATTATTTACATCTTTCAAAATTTGGTTGCTAGACCATAAGCCAGCTGATGATTTGGACCACTATTTATTGGTCTTATGTTCCCAGTGATTGACAGTTTGTCAACTTTTATTGAATGTTGGAATACACGAATTGAGTGTCTGCTTCTCTAATGTCATTACCTCCGACTTGTCTTTTCCTGTCACATATTCAAGTAGCTCCCTACACATATGTTTTATATCTGCATTCCTGTAACATAATTCTCATCCTGGTTTGTTGGACACATAGACTGCTACCTTCCCAAACTTCCTAATAACTTTGCGCTTCTCGCTTGCCTCGAAACTGACTCCTAATATCATCCCATTATTCATTCAGCTTAATTAGTGTATATGTATGCGTTAATTGCCTACTACCAGACCTGTAACAGAGGTCCACTAAAAAGTACTTTTCTGCTTTGATCTCTGCTGATCTCTGAGAGACCCACAGTAGCTCCAGTAGTGAAGGCCATGGAGAAGCTGAACTGTTGGATGGCACTACTGAAACCTGAAGTAACACATAGCTGAAACTTCCTGATGCATACAGAGACTATTCTACGTAAAATTATATGAATTCCCTTGTCTCGCTAATGGTAGGAAAGAGTAACACCAAATTAAAAAATATCCAAAGGTAATATAACAGCCACAGTATATGTTTGACAAAGAATTGGATGGTTTGTACAAAATCATCATTGCTCTTCATCATATGAAAGTTAATTATAAAGTCAAAGGTAGCATAACATTAATGGGTCATTTTCTCTTAAGTGAGGCTTGCTCAGTTCTTTTGTTGCTTCAGTATTTAGTTATTGTATCTGCTACATTCCAGATGTTATTCTAGCAATCAAGCACTTTTTTGCCCTTCCGTTCACAGTGTGGTTGGCTAAATGGACGTATATAAAAAACACATTGTAGTATATTATGCAATAATTGCCACAATATTTACTCACATATTCATTCAGAATATATTGTTTGAACCTCTACTCTGTGCCAGATACTGTTATGATATTAATGAATCATTACTTTTGTACTTTGAAGTTATGTGGTTTTAAAATATTTGTTATCATCTCTGTTAAATCTCATTAATTTTATTATTAGCTTCAAAAATAATTAAGAATTTATTGAATTGGTGAAATCTTGATAAATAAATAATAATGAGTTTCAAAGATTGGCGATATTTCATTAAGAAAAATTTTAACTCTTTATATATTCTGCAACAGAGAAAATGGTCTCATTGAACAATTATTCAATTCTGTTATCTAAAAGGGGACCATAGTAGCATTGTCTGTAAGTACTAGAAAAAGAAAATTATTTTAGTTTTAAGTGGGTCCTTTGAAATGTGAAAAAAAGTAGTTGAGTTGTTTAAATGTGGTATTATTGCAATTGACTTCAGATGAGTTAGCTAGTTTGGCATTAGGAGAAATGTTTATATTACTTAATTTACCAACGAGGATTATAATTTGCCATGCTCATAGCATGAGTGTATTTCAGTGGTACAAACAGAATTAAAGATGACTTCAAATCAGATGGGGAAGATAGTGCATGAGTATGGCTATCAACTGGTATTTCCTTACAGAACAAAATAAAAAGGAGCTTGAGTATCTTTTTGATGTATATGCTTATTTCTTGCATCAAAGGAGAGTTCTACTAGGAAAATAATGGCTATTTTTTCTCCCAGTGAGAAATGATAGCTTTAAAGAAGTGAAAATTGGCTCTTTAACTCAGAATAAAAGAGAATCACCTTTGCTTGAAATATCCAGAGACTCCAAACTGGAAACCTGGAAGTTCTAGTGCCAGCATTTTCTGGTGAAAGTGGAGGCACTAAGCCTGAAAGCTAGGGGAGACATCTAATGGCATTCCTCATTACAAAGAAAACATAGTAAGTCATACATTGTGTAGAATGTTTATTTTTAATTAAATATATTATTAGAAAATAAAAACTACTCTCAAGTTCTAAGCCCTAAGATTTGTGAGAATACTAGATTCAGGAAAATAATTTCCCAGAAATGTAAGAAAATAAAACATTACTTCTAAGGAGATAAGTGGTGCTCTGGAACACACTGGTTTTAAGTGGGAGTTTTTCATCTGAGGTCCAATATTTTGTTTTATTATAAACAATAGCTTTACTCACTAAAATGATCATTTTTATGATTTTTAATAATTTTCATAATTATTATAATAAATAATTATGATCACAAATAATTTTGTGATCAAAAGGGAAAAATAGTTTTATAGTTTTCTTTAATCATTTTGACCTACTTAATTTCAGAAACCAAAGAATAGAGTTGTTTTTTAATGCTTTTGGATTTAGGCATGATATTGTATTCATTTCTGCCTTTTTAACTGTTCCAATTCTATTGCCTCTGAGTATATTAGCTGCAAAGATTACAAACAAATTATCATAACTAATAAAATGCTTCTATAGGCAATGTAAGAGAAAAAACTATATTTCTTTGAGTAGTTCATAGTGATCATGCTAATTAGTATCCTGACCAAAATTGTGCTTTCCTTGGGTAGGCATCTATTTTGCAACAGAGGAGAATAGAAATTTTGGAGGTCTTTGAACTAACCCATTATTTAATTATTCATAGCCATCATAATAGCTTATATAGTTTTTCCATTTATTTGTATCAGGATTCACGTAAGTCATATTTTGTGTTTGACTGTCGTGCTTCTATAAACTTTCTCATAGTCTGGATAGTGCAGATTGTATCCTAGTGCAATTGTTTAACATGTTCTAAATTTTCTGTAAATTAAACTTAGCTCTAGAGGTTTGATTGGGTTCAGGTTTGATTGTCTTGGCAAGATGGTGAATTCTTCTATCAGTAGGCACTCAATGTCTGGATATTTCTCTTTTGGTGATGTCAGTGACCACTGATACTTAGTGCCTAAATTCAATTGCGGGGAAACCATCAAACTGTCTGTTTTTCTGGTTATTTTTTTATTTGGGATACTTTTATGAAGATTTGTTCTCTTCATCTCTTACTTGGTTTTACCCAGTTGTATAGTTCATACAGGAAACAGGATAAATGCTTGGTACATTCCCTTTATCTACTAATATTGAAAATAGTAACTTGATTCTTTATCATGATCCAAAAGTGACCAATTCGATCATTTTTTTAACTACCCTTATGAACTCATGAACTTAACTGTACTTGATTATACAATCTACAGTAATCTTTATCATTTTGAAGCTAAATATAGTCTATTTTTGGCCAGTTTGTATCTCTTCAAGCTGATGCCAAAGTCCTATTGACATGACCTTACTAGTCATTGATAGCTTCCTTACTATCTGATATGGCAAGATGTTTTGGATTTATTTCACACATTGTGTGCTGCATAACTGGAAATAGCTATTTCTCTAAGTATATCTGTTTCCTTTTAGTGGGAAATGTATTTAGAGACAATAATCTGGATGCTAAGGATGCTTATTGCTACTGGGTCCATTGTAGTTTTCAGTTTTTTGTTTTGTTTTGTTTTGTTTTTTCCAGAGGATGTGATGAAATATATACACACAAAATATATAATATGTGAATTAAATAGCTTAATATAAACACATATGTATAGATTATCATGAATTCTATTGATACATCTAATTCAAATTTAGGATAATAGTGGTTTTGTTTTTGTTATTGTTGTTTATGAGATTTTTTTTTGGTTTTGTTTTTGCCTACGATCTATTTGCACTTTTTTTTTACCTTCCTTCCCCCACAATAACAATAAGTAATCCTGGTTTACAACCACACCAGGAATATAATTAGAATATTGTATAATTACTCAGTTTATTCTGCAATCCACACATAGCTGTTTCAGAATAAGAATACCAACCTGCCAACTACCAATACTACTGTCAATATATGATTAATGAAAAGAGTTTAAGATTTATTTTTCTTTTAACAGTTTTCTTAATCCTCAAATTATATCCCAACAGGCAGTGAAATTACTGTTTTAATGTCACATGGAGCAGTTCTTTTCTATGTGCCACGAAATAGATACACATTTAATTTTAATTTATTTTATTTTCTGTTTTTAAAAATCTTTAAATTTTTTATTTTATCTTATAAAGACCAAATTTAATCCTTACATTTTTTTCATGTGAGGGGCAAGTTAAAGAAAGAAATCAGGGGTAAGGAAAATCTAGGCTCAGTGAAGTCTAGTAAATCATGCAAGTCAAACAGCTAGAAATTGAACCTACATTTCTGTAGAACCCCAATGTTTTAATACCATACTACCATAATGACTTTGAATAAATTTCACATTAGTCTAAATGAACTATCAAGTTATAATCAGTAAGTTAGTTTCTGATTTTGAGTATAGTTTTTGCTGAATGTTTAAGTAAAGAAAAGATGAATTTTTGCTTGCACTCTAGTGACAATATTTTTGTAAAATTATGCAGTTTGTGATAAATTTATTGTTATAATTTTGGATATATAGCAGACATGTTTTCTAAGAACATGTCTTTATCATCAATCAGTTTCTTTATCTATCAAGTGGTGCCAGCATTTATTCATTAACTTATTTAGCAACTGTTTATTGAGTTTCTACAAGGTATGATCAAGAAATATGGTAAATGTTTAAATTTTAAAAAATGTATTACAGTAAAAGACACATTGCCATTAATCCCCCTCAAAATACTCCCCCTCACTTTGAACACACTCATCCTATCGTTCTTGCCATTTTCTGAAGAAGTTCTGGAAGTCCTCTTTTGTGAATGCCTTTGGTTGTGCTGTCATGGCTGCCTCCGTGTCCTGAGTTGATTCCAAACACTTACCTTTCATGGTCATTTTGACTTTGGGGAAGAGCTAGAAGTCACTCGGTGCCAGATCCAGTGAATGAGGTGGATGAGGAAAGACTGCAATGTTTTTATTTGACAGAAATTGTCCTACCAGAAGTGATGTATGACTCGGAGCGTTGTCATGATAGAAGATGATTTATAGCACACTTTAAAACACACGTGCTCTCAAATATACCTCACATCTGACTGACTGTACTGAACAAGTTGAAATTTGTCACACATTGTTCCTAAGGTTCGACACGTCCCTTCCCATGTGGAATATCCCTGTGTTTCTGTTGGATGGTACTTGGCAGCAGCATTCACCATATTTGTTGATCACACATCGTACTGTGCTAGATAACATGCTAGTTATTGATACAGAACAATAAATAAGATACTTTCCACTCTCAAGGAGATTGCACACTAAGTGAGAAAACAGAACTGTAAATAAGCAATTGTAATATGGTACAGTAAATGTCATACTAGAGGTATGTGCTAGGTGCCATAGGTACATGTAGGAAAGGCAAGGCATGACACCTTGTAGTATAAAACAAGTATAGCTGGGGAGGTAAAGGTGAGGGCTGTCAAGGCTTCACTTAGTTGAGTGCTGAAGGAGCAGTTAAAATTAACCAGGTTGGAGGATGAGAGGAGTGAAATATTTTCCATGTAAAAGAATACAGAGGGTTAATATTTTGAAATATTATGTAATATGTGTTTTTGTCTCTGTGACTCTCTTTTCCCTGAAGCCTTTCCAACATTCAAATCAGATTTCAAAATAACAAAAATCTTCATGTATTAATGTTTTTTAAAATTAATGTTAAATGAGTTTTGCTAACTTTTTAGGATCAAAGTTGGATTATTTTAAAGAAAAGCATTAATGTTCTATTTTATTTTTAAGATATGTAGAAGGAAGAAAAAAGCAGCATTTATTTATAAAGCACAAAAATAAAGTAAGATTAGTGAATTATTCAGCTAATTTCATTATTTCAGGCCAGGTTGGACAGACTACAGTGATAAAATTTACTCTATAATGCCATATCATTCATGGTGTCATTGCATAAGAAAGATATATTTGCTATCTTCTTTACATTCTGTACATTTTCTATTTTCTTATGAAAGTTCTTAGTGCAAGTGTAAAATCATAATTATTTGTTGTCCTAAGTATGTAAGTGTATCAGTTGTTTATTAAACCTATGTTCATATGCTTTAGTGTATGTAAATTTAAAATTGTAGACTCTCAAGGAGAGACTATAAAATGGACTCTAACATGTTGTTTTTCAGATATTTTGGATTAATGTAAATATATATGTATATATACATATATATACATATATATACATATATATATATGTATATATATAGATTCTTAATAAAAAGACTATGATTTATTTCCTAGGCAAGGAAGAAAAAGAACCCAAGTAAAATAAAGAATCAATTTTTTATTTTTTTACTTTGAGTTTCATTATGTATTTTTTGATAAGTCTATATCAGGCAGTATCTTAAAAGCAATTCTGAATTGCAATAGGCAAGAACTTGAGAAGGAGAAATGCTTTGGAATGTTAAAGACTTTTCTTTGCATGTCAAATACAAAGCCAGGCTGAATCAAGGCATTGAGCCCCATATCTTAAATCACAGAGAAGAGAAAAAATTTGTAAGGACAAAAAGTTTTTTTCCATTATTCAGAGAGCAGAGTAAGATCCTACTGAATTGAAGTGGCATCTAACAAACATTGGTAAGCATAGAAAGAACACTTAGATCAGTGTGGACTTCTGAAACCATCTTCTGGCCTCTTCTTCAAAGGGAGAACCTTGGAAAAGGAGGGGCAATAGAAGTCCTACATAGGTTTGGAGATCTGAATTCTGGGAAGAGGCAATATTGTAGCCTTCCCTAATCCCAGTGGAGTAGAGGTGGTGAGGAAGACAGATGGAGTGCTTTTTCAAGTCTTTTGGCTCCCAAAGAAAATAATGGAGATCAAAAAGTTCCATTGTGCCAAGGTAGGGTGCAGAAGATAACTGAGAACTAAGAACCACTGTACCTCTCAGAGAGTTCCCCTCTGAGCTCAGAGAATTAGTAATAAGAGATGAGATAAGGGCTGAATCAGCAGGAAGGACCATTCAGTGCTAGCCTCCAATCCAATGACCACCATTATCTGTCCATGCAGAGAAAACAGATGTTCTTAGAGTAGTTAGAGTCATCAGCAGAGTAGGCTGAGGGCAATCACTAAGACAAGTTGTGACAGTCCTCCCATCAGCAGAGGCTAGCAATAGAAGATGACATTGTGACCAGATGTCCCTTTCCAAATATGAGGAGGGCATGTATCACTCTGGTGACAAGAAAAAGAGAAAGGCGACGGCTGAGAATTCTAGAAATATTCTTAAACCTGAAGTCTCCTTCAATGTCCTTTCCTTAAACGTAGGTACTTACTAGGGTTCTGACCCAGCCCTTTTGTCTCCTCATTTATAAACTTTTCCTGGGTGATCACATTCAGGCCCATCCTGCACTTTCATCATTCTTGCACTAATGATACCCAATTCTCTCTCTTTAGACCAGATATCTCCTTTTAATTTCAGACTATGTATAACCTTGACCTTTCCAAAAGGAAACACATCCTTGCCTGTAATCTGTTCCTTATTTCAGTGAATTACACCTTCTTACATGTAGGTATCCAGATTTCTTGCATGATTTCCTTTTACTCCATTGTCACCACCAATTACTACTCCTAACACTATTGAATCCCCCAACTCTTGTCCATTCCCTTTGCCACTATCTCAGTTCAGGCCAGATCTAAGGTCATGTCTCATCTACAGTATTAAACAGTGTAATTATTTTTCTTGTCTTAATCCTTGGTATTTTCCCAATATTCTCTAAACCACAGTCAGAGTGATATTTTGCAAATTTGATTCTGATTAAGTTGGTTGTGAGTTAAGCATTCTCCATTAATAACTCTGATTGCTATCAAGGCAAAATTTAAACTCTAGCTTGATAAACAAATCTTTGTGTGATATGGTCACAATAAACTTTCTTTTGTTATTTTACTATTTACTGTCTTAAACTATAACCTCTAAGTATATTGAATATCTTTTAGTTCCAGAATACTTTGGATTTCTCCACATGATACTGAAATTACCTGAAGCATTTACCTGACTACCCTTCCCCACGTCCACAAATTAGTGCTGTAGATTCCCATCTCTGAGTATTGTTTGATGTCTCCCATGGGATGGATTCTGAGATATATATATATATATATATATATATATATATATATATATATAGTTTTTCCTAAATAATAGAAAACAGAAAAAAAGAATTAGTTCTTGTCTTGGTTAATGGCACCACCATCCTCCTGAAACCAAATCAGAAACTAAGTTCTTCTCTTCCATTCTCCCTTTATATTGAGTTCATCATGAAGTTGTATTAGTTCTATCTCCCAAACATTCCCTTTTGATCCTACTTTAATTGTTCCAATTCATATCTTCACCATCATAGCCATTCAACATGGCCCTTTGTCTCTAGTTTTGCTCTTCAAGCTACCAAAAAATGGAAATTTACTATTATTGATATACTATTTAAAATGTTCCTGTTTCACTAGCTCTCCATCATCTATAGTCTACATGCATGACATCTAGGAAGAAGACCCTCCCATTATTTCTCTTTGCTTACCTTAAATCTCACTACTTCCTCAAGACTCTGTTCCAGTCACACTAAACTAGGACACAACAGTTCTGTAAAGAGCTAGATAGGAAATATTTTAGGCTTTGAGGACAAAAGATCTCTTTGCCACAACCATTCCAACTCTCCATTTTAGCACCAAAGCAGCCATAGACAATACATAAAGGAATGAACATGGATATATTCCCATAAAACTATTTATGAACAATGAAATTTTAATTTTATATAACTGTTGTGTGTTAAGGAATCATCTTTTTGTTTCCCCCCAACCATGTGAAAAATGTGAAAATCAGTTTTAGCTCACAGGCTGCATGAAAATAGGTGTCAAGCCAGATTTGGGCCATAGGCTGTAGTTTGTTGACCCTTTCAGTAAGCCATTTTGAGAGCACTGAACCATGAGGTTTCAGGCACATGTTTTCTTTGCTTGACATGGCCCTGTTCTTTAGACTGCAAAACTTTAACCTAAGTGGAGCTTACATAGCAGGTAAGCTACATTATCATCTCCTGTGAGGTGTTCCATAATCCTTATACTCCAACCCAGCGAGACATTGATCACATCTTCTTTTATGTTCTTGCAGTATCTTCTAGATACTTCTACTATAGTAGTTTTTATGCTTTATTGCAATTATTTGTTTGCTTGTGTGTCTCCACCACTCATTCAGAGTAATGGATTATGTTTTATCTAGTTTTGAATTTCTGGCTCCTTGGAACATAAAGCCACTTACCATTTTTGTTTTATGAGGTCTTCAAGGAAGGGAACAGCTGGGAGACTAAGTCCTATTTTGCATATAATCATTTGGTGAGCAGAAAAATTTCAATATGTGTAGTGAGAGAAATGTTTCAGGTGGTAATAGAAAATAACCCAAATGAGAGATAATTAGTGATTGGATGACTGGTATCTAAAATAAAATTGATTAGAATATACTTTAAAATATACATTCTTTTTCAATTACAAAGGAAAAAATTCTTTGGAGGTTAAAATAAAAACAAAAGTTCAATTGTACAAAATTAAACAAGTTGGGGCTCTTTATATCTTGCCTTTTCTTCCATTTTATATTTCATCAAAAACTCATGGTCAGTTTTTGAAACTTCATAGGTAACAAAAATAGGAAAGTAAATTCCTCTTTGGTCTACAGTTAAAATTTCATATTATCAACTTAGAAAAGTAATTTCTCATTTTATAAATTCAGTTTATTTCAAATGAAGTTAACAAGTGTCCTGAGAATTTCTGTACAACTTTTAAAAAAGATTTTTATTGACATATAGCTAACATACAATATTACATTAGTTTCATGTATACAAAATTATTATTCAACATTTATTACCTAAAGAAATGATCACCATAAGTCCAGGAACCATCTGACACCATACTATGCTATCACAATATTATTGACTATATTCTCCATGCTGTACATTACCCATGACTTATTTGTTTTATACCTGGAAATTTGAACAACTTATTCCCCTTCACCTCCCCCCCTTTATAAAATTTATCAATTACAGTTGACATTCAATATTAGTTTATATTAATTTTGGGTGTACAGCATGGTTAAGCAATTATATAATTTAAGAAGTGATTCCCCTGACTAGTCTAGTATTCACCTGGCACTAAAAATTTTGAGGAAAAAACTATAAATAATGAGAAAGTTTAGCTGTCACAATACACATGTAGTTTTCAATAATGAAATTGATTTATATTTTGGCTAAGAGTGGGGAGAGAAGTCACTGGGACTTTGTTTTATCTTGCAGGTATTAGATTGATAAGTCCTCACACATAGAACTAACTCATAAATTATATTCCTCTTTCTAAAGTACAAGTTCATTGAGGGCAAGGAGTCATTCTTTTTAAATCCCTTCTCTTCCATACCAAATATCTAACATAGTAGTATAGAATCTCATTGTAAAAGGTAGGTCAGCAGCAGGTTAGGGGTGAGAGTTTATGTTCTAAAAATTGCATATAAATCAAAAATTGACCCTGTGAAAATGCTCTTAAAAATATTTTACATTACTAGTAAAAAGGAGAAAGCAAACATAACAACTTTCAATAATTCCAGCCCAGTTAGCTTTTCCTACAGTTTTGGAGCTGTTGATTGGCTGCAGAACACATGAAATACTTTGCTTACATTTTAAGGGCCAACTTGAACCCCCTAAAAAGCAGCCAGTATGTTTATATGCTACCATGGTAATTCATGTTTAATGTATAGAGTTGAATTTCTCTAACTTGAAGATATATACAATGTGACCTTATACACAATAAGCCTCAGTGGGTGTTTACTAAATAGTTAACTGATTGAACAAATTAAAATATTACTTTTTCTAGAAGATAACAGATAAATGTTAAGCAAAATTTCCTTGATAATTTTGTCGGCCTTCTCTCTAGTACAGGGCATTTCTTTACAAGGTCATTTTATGCTCTGTACAGAAAGGGTTGAAATATTTGTTTGGAGGCCAGGTGTTATTCTGCAGCTCATGAAAGCTAGGAGCTATAGTTCTCTTGAGCTATGACTGTTAATAACTGATATGACCTCAGTTCTGCTGGCAGCTTTACAGTTGAGGGGCCACGAAATGTACATAATTATTCTTGTAAAACCCCATACATTATCCCTGCCTTATGGGAAAAAGTGATACCTTTGAAGTTTTGCTAAGATGTCCATGCCCGTCAAAGGATACCAGAGCTACATTTGTTAAATTAATAGTGTTTGGAAAATATGACTTTTTTAGAACCCAATGCAAAATAGTTGGCATGGTGCCTTTACACAAAATGGGCTTGTTAAAGAAGTCCAGGATAATATGACATCTTAATAGCTACCAATGCTGTTGATTTCTTTTTGTTATTATTTCGTGAGAGTTTCAAAACTCATTAAGTTTATTAAGGAAGTTACCATCCTTATATGAGCATTAAGGAAAAATGATTCATTATTTTATGGGTAAGAGATGAAGACTGGCATTAAAACAAGATATCTCTGGAAAACTTACCGTTAGGGAAACCAACAGGATTATTTTTCTCCCTGATGTAAAAACAAAACCAAACCTGAACAAAACTTGTAATAAAAGTAGTAGTAGTCTTAATGGTGATTTCAAAAAGAATGCTTTGCCACAAAAACTTGCTTTCTCAATTATAATGATAGATTTACACATATGAAAATCATAGATGCCTAATCTACTCTTTAGAGGAATAATAAATCACCATTATAAATAGAAAACTATCATAACTATCATTTTCCTTTTGGTAATTACTATCCTAGACATGATGCCTGTTTTTATTGTCTCATATGAAGTCCTTCATAAACCTAAGTAGCTTTTTTTTTTAAATGGTGGACATATTTTTTGGAACTGTGGTTAATTTTGAGACAAGGAGATACAAAAAACTTTTAAGTTATTTCTGCCTTCATATAGGTTGATCCTTATTAATGCAGAGATAAAACTACTCAACAAACTCAGCAGAAACATAATTCAGAGCAAAATGAAGTCATCAATTTGAGTGGCATAAATGAGAAAATTGAGATAAAGTAAAAGAAATCATGTGTTTTGTTTGGTTTTTCTTTTGGACAGATTAATTTCTGGTTAGGGAAATATATCTGCCACATTTAGATATTTTGCTTGCATTTCATGCAACTAATTTCCATAAAAAATAAAAATTTCACTCATATAACAGGAGAAACAGAGATATACACACAATAAAAATCATTCCCTTAATTTTCAGTGTTATTTATTTTGTAACAGGGAATACAAAATATGTAAAACACATAAAATTGTATAAATTGTAAAGTCATTTCTATAACTTACATGAATCCTTTACATACATATTTCTTTTAGGACATAAAAAGATGAATTGGAAAATCAAGATAAAGTTATTGCTAAACAAACTATAGAATCGATCACCTAATAATAATAATATTTCATATTTATATAGTGCTTTACAATTTATAAAGTACTTCCATATACAGGATATCATCATGGGTTTAAGCAGTATCTTCCCTTTGAATGCAAATATGTATATTACAAGTTATCCAGGTACCACAGGTAGAAGGAATCAAAAAAGAGAAAAACCAATGAAAGGTGAAGAAATGAATTAGTTAGAAGATAGTTGATCTGTTAGAAGCCAACTTAGAGGAGTTCACGGAGTGAGGGCTAATGCTACTTATAAGGAAGGAATCAAGTAAAACTCAAGCTGAAATTTGTCCATTAGATTTAAAAATTGGAGAAAAAATGGGGGAGCAGTTAGAAATTGTAAGCAGAGGAGGATATATTGTGAAGTTAAGAATGGTTATGTGTATATCCAAACATAATGGCTCATGAAAAATTTGTATGAAAAATGTACATCTTATTACTGTTATCTGAAATTCGGATCGAAAGGATTGTGATTATCTCTGTATTTTCCAATCTGCCCAATTTCATTTTTGGCCTGGTTGCTGTGTAGATATAGACATGTGATCAGTGCTAATTTGTGTATGTGAGGGTGTGCAAGAACAATGCCCTACTGTTTTGAGTTTTCTGTTTTTTGCTTGAAATTACAGAAAAATGTCTCTAAAATCTGCCTTCAGAATGGAAAATTATATTAAGCAGACCTAAAGTAGGTGGCGAATCTTGTTTCTTTTGCCTGATGCCTGAAAGTTTTTGCAAGATCCAAGAGGATGTCTCTTTTCAGAGACTCAGTTCAAACATGTCCTATCCCCTGAGTTCAGTCTTAGCATTTCCCATAGAGGTGTCCTTTAACATTTTTCTTACTGAGTTTTTATGCTGAATTTAAAGCTGGTAAAATCTGTCAGCTCAGGACTTCTCAAATCAGAGGATCTGTGTTTCCTAGAGAATAAGTTTGACTCACAAGAGCTAATACCACTCACATTCCAGAACCCTGCCAGAATGTAGGCTCCAAGCAAATGACTATGCATACCCTTTACCTTCTCTGAATAAAAACATTTTTGAAAGTGCATTAATTTGAAGGTCAAATCTCCTGATTTTTAAAAATTCTTTTCCACATTATTGTCATAATTATTCTTTTTCTTCTCCTCTCTTCTCTTTCTTAAAGCAATGAACAGGAAACTGCACAGATGGCAGAGTGTGTTA
The DNA here is from genome assembly GCF_964194185.1 of Rhinolophus hipposideros. Taxonomy (NCBI): domain Eukaryota; kingdom Metazoa; phylum Chordata; class Mammalia; order Chiroptera; family Rhinolophidae; genus Rhinolophus; species Rhinolophus hipposideros. The sequence goes on from NC_138063.1 coordinate 31,875,283, forward strand.
AAGGCATTAAGCAAGGGATTGTAAACACTGAAGGATGTAACAGTGAGTTCTTCAGTCACTTACATACAGGAGAATTTGCTAAGGCAATGAAAGCAAAATATGTTTTCCAGTGTTCCAAGTTAAAGATTATTTCTAGTTTGAATATGGAACATGAAAATGTGAATGGAGTTATCTCTAGAATAATTCTAGTACTAGGAGTATTTCTAGGATAAGCAACTGACCCTAAAGTAAATAAATGAATAGCTAAAACTTCAGTTCTAAAATAATTAAGGATTTAAATAGAGTTGTGTAAGTTTTTGAATTTCCTACTCTGATATAATATTTAAACTTTGGCATATTTTGTTAACATGCTTTTTAAAAAGTTGGTGACCATGTTTTAGTAAAAGTTTATTTTCTTTTTTAATTTAAAAATGATCAAGCTTCAAGAAAGTCCTAAGACTGTATTAATTTCCTATTATAGTTTTAATAAATTACTAAAAAAGGTAGTGGCTTAAATCAATACAAGTGTATTACCGTGTAGTTCTGGAGGTTGGAAATCAGGAAAGGGTTTCACTGGGCTAAAATCAAGATGTAAACAAGATTGTGTTTCTTCTGGAGGCTATAGAGGACAATCATTTTTTTCTTTTTTCTCCAGTTTCTAGAGGTTGTCAATGTTCCTTTAACTTATGGTCTTTCAAACCAGCAATGATGGGTTGAGCTTTCATATTAAATCACTCTGACTCATCTGCCTCACTCTTTCACTTATGGGGACCCTTGAGATTACATTGGGCTTACCTGCCTGGATAATTTAAGATAATCATTCCCTCTCAAAGTCAGCTGAGTGGCAACCTTAATTCCATCTACAACCTTAATCCTCCCTTGCCACGATATATAACGTAGTCACAGATTCCAGGGAGTAGGATACGAATATCTTTGGGGACCCTTATTATGCGTAGCACAAGATGATTTATAAAACTACACAAAAATAGCAAAGCAACATAAACTAAAACTGAGAATAACACAACAAAAAATAAGTTGATTGGGGCATAAAACAAATCCAGAAATAAAGCCAACAGAAAAATGCACACTAATGAGGTCCCATACACCTTCTTTGAGTTCCAAGCCAGTGATTCTTAAACTCAGGATTTAAATCATACTTTTAAATACTATCATCTTTAGTGGCATTCTTGAAGGGATTAAAAGAATCAATCATGACAGACTAATCATGTCACCAATCATTATATCATAATTGCTACCCCAGTATAATTCTCTCCCATTTTTATTAAAGCCATCTTAGTTAGAAAACTTGATTGCCCTTAAGCATAGTTATTGCTTCCATAGAACTGTTTACTGCTTTATACCTTATTCTCCCATGAAATAATAAGGCAAAGGTCTTGTCTGTTCTGTAAACGTCTTCCTTTTGGTGCCAGCCTAATTTTACTTTATGCTTCTCTCATCTTATTGCATCAAGATGAAACTTTCTTTACACTTTATTAAACAATTTGCTGAGTACGACAATCCATTTGATAAAAATTTCTATGACAGTAGGTGTACACAACTGTAACCAAAAAAGAAGTTAAAATGCTGGTCAAAATATAGGTGTACACTCATGCAATGCCAGAGGGTCAAATCACACCAGTTCTAAGCTTTCTATCATTATATACAAAGAGAGATACATACATTAGTGTGCATCTGATCTGAATCATCTTTCATAATTCATAGCATGTATAGGATAAAAACAGATTAAGTTTTTAGCAGGTCCGCTATCCCTGAAAATAGCTATCATTCCCATTGTACTTACTGTGCCTCTACCTATCACTCTTTGAAGTGCCCTTAAATACTTTAACTGACTTAATCTGTACAATGAGTAGTTTCTGAGTTTATTTATTTTACAAATGAAGAAATTAAGGCAAAGAGAGGCTAACTGACCTCTCCAAGTTTCCACAACTAATAGGTAGCAGTCTGGGATTTGAATCCAGCTAGTCTGGCTTCGACTCTTTTTACATCAACAATATTGGTCCAAAAAACAAAACGAAAAAAAAGTACATTAAGCAATTCTCCTAAAAAAGACATCATGCCAGGCTTTTTATAAAACTTATTACTTTGTGTAACTACATCTATTGGATAATTTTACCAATGCAAGGTTTTGTGAGAATGACACCTCAATCATTGGAGAAGATTATATTCTTCTACAAAGCTCCTTCACCAAAAATTATTTCCTCTTTTTTTTCCTTCCCTCTTTATTTGTTAACTACTAATGTTGATCTTAGAATAAGTATCACTTCTTTAAGAAACCTTTCTATACTCTCTTGTTTCTATTATTTAATTGCATTTGGTGTTAAATTCTCTAATAAAGCAATGTTCTTTTTCCTTCATAGCATTCACTTCAGTTTGTAATTAATTTGTTTGAATTTTTTGTTTGTTTGTTTAATTTGTTTGTAATTTATTTTAAGATGCGTATCTTCTTCCAGACTGTAACAGCCATGAAAGAATGAATCTTGTCTACTGTTTGCTCCCCATTTACTCCTAGAACTAGCATAGTACCTGTCACATAATAGGTGATTAATAAGCATTTGTGAAATATATGAATGGAATCTTTGTTTCTGTTTATTTGTCTTTCATATTTTATTCTAAGTAAATGTATATCTCAAATTATAGGACAAATTAATTTGGTTGCAAAAATGGTTTAAAAATATTTTTATCTCCGAAATTTTATAGGTATTACATTGAGTAGAACATTACTTACATGAATACAAGATGAAAATGATGTTGCTCTTACTACTATTTGCTATTCCTTGCACATACTCTCAGACCCCTTGCTTCTCATTGTATCCTACTCCATTAGCTAAATCAAAATCAGTTCAATGCAGTTTTTTGCCTCCACTGTGCCCTTACCTGCAGAGTTAACCAGTGCTGAAGGAAAACAGAACAATTACAACTGGTAATACCTGAAATCTGTGATCCCTGACTGTAAGGGGCTCCTTAATATTTTTTGGCAATTACACGATATTATTCCCTCCTCCATTCACTCATACTCTTCTAAAAGACTGTCTCTTCTGTCTATTTGCACATCTAACACAGTCTTCCTTTTCCTTGCTTTCGACTGGTTCAGACTTTATTGAAGAGAAGACTCCCACAAGGTCACACTACCACCTCTATCTCCTTACCTACCTCTGTTTGTACATGTACAGTCTGTCTTCTTGCCTGCCACCAAGCAGGAGCCATCTTAACTCCTCTCCTAGGTCCTATTCTCTCGTGGTTCTTCAAGCTAAGTCCTCCAGCAATTCTCCCTTTACTCCTGCAACTTCAGTTTTTTCCACTTCTATTGAATCATTCCAACTAGTCCACAAGATGCTATTATTTCTCCCATTTTGAAAAACAAAACTAAATAAAGCAAAAAACCCCAAAAAACAAAAACCCCACCTATTTTGACCCCCCTTTCTCATTTCCTTTCTTTAACAAAGCTCCTTGTCTCGTTTTTTACTAGCAATTCTTAGATTAAACCAATTTCAGTCAGACTTTCATATCCTTCCCCCGACAGACATTTCAAATGGTGCAATGTGTTCATAGTACTCTGAGCGTTTGCATTAGTCCAGAGTCAGTATCCATTTTTGTCAGGACCTATTAGTAGACCCCTCCCCCAGGGCTACCAGCACCAGTCTGACTTGCCAGCTGTGTTCAGGGTCTTCCCACCAGTGAATCTACCACATAGCCATCTGCAGTCTTTGTCTCTCTTATTGTCAGACAGATCACTTTTTATTGGCAGTTTTGTGCCTCAGAAGGTGCAGGAGGAATACATCTAGATTCAGCCCATTTCTGCACTGTGGCAATCAGGTGGCCATTTCCAGGGAGCAATGGAGATATCTGCTGGTCAATTCCAGTCACCTTCCTAACCTGGAAGCAGTTCTTCTGACAGACATCCACATGTTCTTTTTTAATGCACCCCACTAATTTCCATAGGGCTGAGCCCCATAAGGGCATCCCTTTAATAGGTCAGATTTGCACTGCCCTCCTGCCAGGCCATACAGCCAAGCCAGTGGCCACTGCCTATGAGTCAGTGAAAAAGCCAAACATAGGGGCCACCGTTCAATTACCACAGTTCAATTCTTCCATCACTGACAAGAAAACAACAAACAGTTCAGCTCACTGAGCTGATTTGTTATTTCTGTCTTTGATCAGAGTGGCCTTCCAAACAAGACGTTGTGCATTCACTGTGGACAACAAACCAATCAGCTCTTTCTTGTTCGGTTGAGAGCTCTTCATAGGGCACTGTCCAAGTGTCAGTAGGATCCAGCAGCTTCTCATGCAGTTGCAGAGTCTGTCCTAGGTGAAAAGAGGCTCCCTGCTGGTGAGTAACTCCTCTTTGCAATTCCCAGGTAGCATGATCTTGTATAAACCATTTCCATTTTATTATGAAAATTTTCTGGGCACTGCCATCCCTATTAGAGCATTTCTCTGGCATCACCCAAGATAGGGTGGGTATTTCAGGTTTCAGGGTCATATTATGTTCTTCAGTCATAGATGTAACTTCAATTAAGACCCAAGAACAAGGTTATAAATGTCCCTCAGATGGAAATTCTTCAGTCCTAAGTTGCAGTACTTGTTGGGAGGCACTCACAGGCTTTTTCCATAAGTCCTAGTCTACGCTCCACATAGTGCCAGGGAATTTGTTCCTACAGAAGCTCTCCAGCTTCTAGCCTACACTGTGTGGGCTCAGGCATCTTACTGATTCCCACTTAGCATGTCTAATTAACATTGCTTGAAGGGCAGATTTACAATGCCTTCTGTTTTGTGATAGTAGGTGGGGGAAATGTTTTCTAGTCAGATACAGTGTTCATCTATATAATTCAACCAGGTAAAAGCAACACAACCACTTCACATAAAGCCTGTACAAACATACCAGTTCTACAAACTTTACCTTAATTCTATCAACCCTTACATTCCTAACTGTGGCCCCTGTTAGGACTTCATCAACAGGTTTTGATTTTACAGTATATGTAGGGAAAGTGTTTCCTGGCTAGACCTAATCCAGTCCATAAAACATTCAGGTAAAGTTTACACAACTTCTTTATATGATATCTGTTTAAACATTTCAACTTTCATAATCGTATCAACCATTACATTTTTACATTCTCTCAATCTAATTGTAACACAAGTCAACACTTCACCAATGGGTTTTTACACCACAGTTCATGGGACTTCTATATCAAGGAGTCCCAGAAACTTCTCATCTCCACCCCCTGACCATTTCACCCACTCTTGTGCAAAAAGGTTGTGGGTGCCCAGTGACGGGTCAAGTTCAGGGAGCAGGTCCTTTTTGTCAATTTTTATCTTGATGCATCTGCCTAACCACTGCTTTAAGTGGTTGCTGGTCAGGTTTCTCATAGTAATCCCTACCTTTGGAGTTTTTAAATTCCTACAAACAGAAGTAAATAATGTTGCCAGTGGTTTGGGTGCTTGTGACCTTCTAGGGTGGAAGTCAAGAGAAATCACCATAATAGAGTTAAGGCAAGAGGCAAAGTTTATTAAGCTTGTGCATAAGGGAAACGACACTGAGGAAGGAAAGTTTTGGGTGGCTCCTTGAGAGAGGCTGGACAGGGTATTACAGGGGAAAAAAGGGAGCGGGAGTTCCAGGGCACTGAGAGAGAAGTCTGTGTTTCTTCAGTCATAGATAACGCTCTTTCCTATCTGACTCTCTTGGAGATGTTCCCCCCTTCCGCAAAACAAACTCATAAATTCTCCTCAAGGCCCTGACATTATTTCCTCCTGTTTGACAAAGAAACAGCACATCAGCAACACAAAATTATACTGTGAGTACAAGAAGAGCGGCTAATACGTCAACAAAGGCCTAATTGAGAATTAAATTATTTCATTCTAGCTGCCAGAATACCAGAGACATTAAAATTACAGGGACTAGGCTACAGCGTCACCTGGGGTGTTCCACTTGGCATTCATAGGAGGAGTTGGGCATTTCTCTTTTTCAGGGTAACCAGACCTTACAGTGGCTTTAATCCAGTCCACTAGGCCAGCTGTTCCTTTAGGAATAACTTCTTGTGTGTCTGGATCATGTAGAGACCTCTGTGATTGTTCCATAGAGAGCTGTGTGTCCTGTATGAACCCAAACATGCCCTACTCTGCAGCATTCAAAACCGAAGACATTCCTCGTAAATTAGTCACTCTCATAGTAATCCATTTTAGTAAAGTTTCCTCAGGAAGCTGATGCCAATTTATAAATTGAAACCATTCCTTCACACTATACTCTCTGGTTTCAATAGTGTCTTGCTTTTGCCATTTCTCCCATGTTGACTTCTTGGGGACCAGAGTTCTTAGAGGTACTTTTGCTATCAGTTGAAAAGTCAGTGTGCCCGACCAATACTCAAACATCAGAGTTTAGAGTAAGAAAAGGTTTATTGATCCAGAAGGTGCCAAATCAAGAAGATGGGGGGCTCTAGCCTTTGCTCAAATCCATCTTAAGAAGGCAGAGTTCAGGCTCCTTTTCTGTGAAGGTAAGGAAAAATGGGAGTGGCTGTTTTTGTAAAAACTCAAGCAGTAAAGAGAGTTCCTCTGATGGTTAGCCTATCCAAAGCAGGAGCTATTGGCTCCAAGGCCATGGGAGAAATGCAGGCCCAAACAAGAGGGAGCCAGCATTTCACTTTGTTGCACTTTCTGTGATTTGTCTGAATTTCGTTATGCATCCAGTGAACCAATGAACCAGGAGATGAATCCATCTCTAAATTCCATTGATAAATTTACCTTTAATAACTAATTGCAGCACAGCTGCTGCTCCATTTTAAAGATGACCACATGGCCACTCAGGAGTCAAAGGTTCTTTATCTTCCATCCTTTCATCTTTTCTCTTCCCAAAGGACAGGTTTCTGTGAGCCAGGGATGATCTAGCAAATCCCACTTCACTGACACCAACTCTTTTAGGGTTCCTGGACCCAATTCCAATGCATGTGGAGGATGGGGGGAACTTCCCACACAATACCAAGCAATTCTTAGACACCAGCAGGTTGTCTAAGAATTCAACTCAATTCTGATACTATCTACTTAGAGATAGCATCTTATGCTTACCATTCCGGAATGACCTCTTTCACGTGGATCTGTCTCCTGACCTGTAAGCATATCCATTTGCCCTTTTAGCATATATAAAACTGTTCGATGATACACTCTGTCCCCAAATACATTCTGTTGGCCTCATACCGGAAACGGCAAATTCATTCTACTTATTCAGGCCAAAGTGCTAGGAGCCATCCTTGACTCCTCTCATTTACTTTCAAATAGATACCTGAGATCCATGGACTTTTCACCACCTTTAGTATTAAAATAAAAACAACAATCTTATGAAAAACAGCAGTTTACCTGCCTTACTCCTCCTCACCCTGAATTCAAACTGGTCCAAAACAGTATATTGGCCACATGGGGTGCAGTGGCCAATTCTACCTCGTGAAATCAAGAAAAACTTGCAGGTTACACTTACGTTGAGTCTGGAAAATTAAGGACCAGTTTGCCAGGTATGTAGAAGACAGAAAAAAAATGAAATCTAGGTAAAGGAGTAAATGAGAATAAAGACATCTTGATTCCGCTTATTATATTAACAATGACTTTAAAAATAAAAGACTGCATAGATTTAAATCTCTTTGGTTTGTCTGGGTACAAAATGTTTTAAAGGATAGAAAGAAAAAAATACCAAGTTTGTAATGACTATTTTGGTAACTATGTTGAAAAAAAAAAAGCCCATATGGGGATGTGAATAGCACTGATTTTTTTAAATCAAACACTTTTATTTGAATTGATAGGTAAATAGGCTCTGAGGAAAGGAGTTAAGTACTTTACGCAGAAGGTATAAGCATGTTGATCTCTGAGGGTGTATTGATTTGAGTACAAATGGGAACCAACTTTGTCATTAATTTGTCAAAATCTGACTTTAGATGGGAGAGTGTAGTTGTGACTGTATTAAGACTCCAGGGCACAAATGGCTCTACAGCAGGTTCTGAAACCCCTATAGGAAAAACCATCCACCTCCAGATACATCAGATGTTTAACTCTTTACTAGCAAAGTTTTTTGCTGTTTGGCCACTTGATAAATGCTTGTGTGAGCTTTGATGTATGGTTAGAGTTATCCAGCAGAAGGGAGGGGAGAAATAATTGTGAGTGAGGGGATAGGAAAAGAGAATAAAGACCTCAAAAAATCCTAAAATTTTGGGTTTTAGAGAATCACCAAAATAGATTCAAATTTCAAGATACTTAGAATTCAAAACTGAGAAACTTCTCAGTATTTCTTTGTAAAATTTAACTTTTGTTTTTATCAAAGTAATACATATTCACAGGTTATTAAAAAATATTATGAAAAACAGCAGTTTACCTGCCTCACTCCTCTTCACCCTGAATTCAAACTTTGTAGAAGCAACCACTTTTAACTCTGAGAACTGTTTCTTCTGTTATGTTCCTCTGTCCCTCCAAATACTAATATGCTCACATTTTTACTTCTTTTGGGTCCTTAGGCATTTCTTTTATTGCATCTTACTCTGGAAGAGGAATAATTAGCCCTCTTACCACCACACCCCTACCTATAGACGCTTTTTCCCCCATTTTCTAAATATTGTTATTCTGCAATTTTGAGTGAAGTCAATATTGCAGTGTTTACAAAATTGGGAGTGTGAGTTGGCATTTCGTGTATGTGTTCAAGATAGTAGCCTGTGTACACATAACACAATATTTGTGTTTCTTTGGGATTTTAAACAATGATTCAATTCCTTAATGTTATAATTTCTAAAATGTTTTAATTTAAGCTTTTGAGTGCAACTTACAAAATTTATTGTTCTATCCATAATTTATTAGTATTAATAGTCATTTATAGTCTTTATTAATGTTTGATCCCATTTACAAATTTAGTTTATTAAAATCTTATAAACAATTTTAACTTTATTTCCTATTTAATATATTTTTTTATTTTTTAATTTCAATTGGCATTCAATATTATTTTATATTAGTTTCAGGGGTACAACCCAATAGTTAGACATTTATATAATTTACAAAGTGATTCCCCAATAAGTCTAGTATCCACCAGGCACCAAACATAGTTATTACAATATTATTGAATACATTTCCTATGCTGTACATTACATCCCTGTGACTATTTTGTAACTACCAATTTGTACTTAATCTCTTCACCTTTTTCACCCTGCCTCCCAACCACCTCCCATCCGGCAACCATCAGTTTGTTCTCTGTATCTATGAATATGTTTCTGTTTTGTTTATTTGTTTATTTTGTTCTTTAGATTCTACATATAAGTGAACTCATATGGTATTTGTCTTTCTCTGTCTGACTTATTTCACTTAGCATAATATCCTCTAAGTGCATCCATGCTGTTGCAACTGGTAAGATTTCATTCTTTTTTATGGTTGAATAATATTCCATTGTATATATGTATCACTTTTTCTTTATCCAATCATCTATTGGTGGGCACTTAGGTTGCTTCCATATCTTGACTATTATAAATAGTGTTGCAATGAACATAGGAATGCATATATATTTTCGAATTAGTGCTTTGGATTTCTTTGGATAAATACCCAGACGTCGAACTGCTGGGTCATAAGGTAGTTCTATTTTTAACTTTTATGAGGAACCTCCATACTGTTTTCTATAATGGCTTCACCAACTTGCAGTCCCACCCACAATGCACGAGGCTTCCCTTTTCTCCACATCCTTGCCAATACTTGTTGTTTGTTCATTTATTGATGATGGCCATTCTGACAGGTCTGAGGTTATATCTCATTATGGTTTTAATTTGCATTTTTCTGATGATTAGTGACATTGAGCATCTTTTCATGTGTTTATTGGCCACCTGCGTGTCTTCTTTGGAGAAATTTCCATGTAGGCCCTCTGCCCATTTTTTAGTTGGATTGTTTGGGTTTTTGATGTTAAAGTATGTGAGTTCTTTATAAACTTTGGATATTAACCCTCTATCAGATATATCATTGGCAAATATCTTCTCTCATTCAGTAGATTGTCTTTTTATTTTGTTGATGTGCAACATCCTATTTAATATTTTAAGTATTTCATTTTGCTGACTCATAAACAAAAACAAGAATTTGAACAACCTTAGTATATCTAGCAAAGAAAACTTATAAATATGGTGATTCTCCAGTTAACTTAAATAGTCCAACATGGCTGATATATTTTCTAATATATAATCTTATACTTCCCAACTGAAAACATCAAGACAAAAATCAAATACGCCATAATATTAGGACAAATTTTTTTTGAATTAACTAATCTGTTGGAATGCCAAATTCTTACACACCAAACTAAATTAAAGGTATTAACATATTTGTTATAGGCTAACTTTAATATAATGTTTTATACTTTAAACTTCTCAGAGTGAAAGACTGTTACCCTAAGGAAACAATTACCTCTTCCTAAGCAAATTAGGATTCTTATCTCAGGAAGCCTAAGCCTAAAATTATTTGTTTTTTAAGGTAAATCTTTTAAAAATGATTGATTTTCTGATGCATGTGCCTGGGATTCCAGTAACTCATTTCTTAATTTTCAAGTTTAATTTAACTTTGAATCTCTCCACTCCTATACCTCTCAAATCAAGTAGTTTCATCACTCGATTGGATTATTCTAGTTGATAATATTCTGAGTTCTTCTAATATTCTTCAAGTTTGGAAAGGTCACAACATCTACAGATATTGAAATAACATTCAATTTTATTTTATATCCTTCTCATGTCTCAATATCTTTCTGAATGACAATCACTACATAAATGTTACTCTAGCTGAACCATATGATGTTCCATTATTACATTTCCTATCTTGAAAATATTGTTTTGCATTTGCTTTGTTATTTTTGCTCCTAATATAGTCTATAGATTCTAATACATGTTCTTTTTGTTTTACATGTTAACATATCTGAAATCAGAACTCCAAAAATGAATGTTTAGAAATAACTTTATTAATTTATTTTGTTTGTATTTCTTCTTTATATGTTTGTCATCATGATATAAATTCATGTCTACCTAAGTCTAAATATTAATAAATATAAATAAAAGTCTTCCTTAATCAGTAAACCATTTTTTTCTTAGTTGTAGAGAACATGATCATGTATTTTAGAAATTGTGATATCTTAGATTTAAGGAAATACACTGTCACTTATTTAGACTAAAACTCTCTGAAGGAAGTGTAAAATTCCTTTCAACATTGCCAAGCACATCAGGTCATGCTTTGGCTTCTCTTCCTACTCTCTGGTTTGGTTGTTATCTGAATCTTCTACCCAGCTGTTGAGGCAGAACTTCCTTCATCATTATCCCTGGAATCTTTCTCTCTCCTGTCTTGAATTCCCTATTCCCAGAATCTTATGTCTCCTTCCTTTGGTTATTCCCTCATTTGGGAGAGTTCATCTTTGAAATCTTGATTTTCTTGAAAATATTTTGTCTAGCCATATATATATATTTGATTATTTCCTCTTGTCTGTGTTCTTTTTAAATTTTTTTTTATTCCTTATTTTTTTAGGGAACATTTGTCATTTAGATGCTGTTCATCCTAGATTGATCTTCTATTTTTCATATGTTATTTCCTATTTTATATTTTTTTGCCTTTCTTCTCTTTTCAGAATCATTTTCTCAAATTTATCTTCCAAACCTTCAATTGAATTTTTAATTTTTGATTTTCTATGTTTAATTTCTGTGAGCTTTTTCTGGTTTTCCAAATATTTCTTCAAAAATTATATTACTTTCTTGTTCTCTTATCCCTTTTACAGCATTAAGTTTATTACACTATGGAAGTTTCTTCTGCTGCCTGTATTATTCCTGTTTTATTCAAGTTCCTTTTTATGTATATTTGTTTGTTTGTTTCACTCTCTCTCTCACATTAAATGCTTTCTTCCAAGGTCTGCATCCTGGGCTGGCCAATTTGTCCCGAGAGGAATCCTCCAATGTCTGTCTGAGAGCTACCAGCCCACTGCTAGTGATCAGTGAGCTGAGTAAGGTAAGGAAGCAGTAAGAGAACTCAGTTAATCCTACTGTTTCATCATAGTGCTGTACCTCACCCCAGCTCTACCTCTGGGTCTCAGTCTAGAGCTTCTCAGTTCAGCCTTTCCAAAGAGGAAGCCTCTTTGTTTTAGCTAGATCGTGAGGAGGATATAGCTTGAAGTCAAATGGGTATAGCCCTAGTACTTCTAATGGGATATTCAGGTACAGGAAAAAGGTATAAAATGCCCTTTAATAAATGAATGGAAATTTTAAAGACAAACAATACATAGTAAAAGCAAGACCCAGTCATATTTACCTTCCTTTCTTTCCTCTTTCACTTACTCAACAATTATTTATTTAATATTTGCTTTGCACTTGTAAAAGGCAACACAAACACATGATCATCAAGAATCTTTTATGGTGCTCAGAGACAAACCAGGAAAACAACATTAAAGAAATCATTACTTAATCAATTAGTTATTTATATTTGCATGAGGTGCTATGAAATAAAAGACAGTATCATGAGAATATGTGTAAAAGGGAATAACATGTTCTGATGCTTGAATGTATATGTGTAAGACTAAGAGTTAACTAGACAAAGTTGGAAGATGGAATGGCATGAGGGAGGAAAGACATTCTAGGTAGAAGGAACAGGATGCTTAAGACCCTGCAACCCAGAGGTTGGAAGAACATTGGCTTGTTTAGGAATATAAAGTAAACCCATGGAATACAAAGAACCAGCTGGAAAATAGCAGTAGAGGAGGTGGAGAGGTGGGTGGGGCAGAAGCCCCAAAGCTAAGCTAAATATTTGGGGTTGGACTTGATCCAGTTTATTTTTCAAGATTACTCTCCTTGCTGATAGAGAATTTATTGAAGGGAGAACATTTAACTGACTGCTGTGTGGGTGTAAAATTATATAATCTTTCTGATAAATGATTTGGCAAAATACATCCAGAGCCTTTAAAAATTCATAGCCTTTGGCCTGTTAATACATCGTCTACAATTCTTTTTAGAAAGGTTAAAAAAAAGACAAAGATTTATTTACCCCCATATATTCACATTTGTTTATAGAAATGAAAAATTAGAAATCAAAAATCAAATAACTATAGCAACAACTAAATGTGGATTGCTGTTTTTAGCTATTTATGTGTATTAATTTTTAAATTTCCTAATAATTTTATGAGATAAGTATTATTAATAGTCCTATTTAGAGAGAAATACTTTTACAGGGAAAACACTGAGGAGTTAAGTATCTTTTCCAAGGTCACAGAGGTGGTGGATAAGAGACCTGGCTGTCTGAATCCACATCCTGAATTTCTTACATGAAATTAATAATTGGCAACCAGTTAAACAGCTAGTAGACCATAGGATGGAATGTTCTACAAATATTGAAATAACGTCCTCAAAGAATATTTTATGATGTGGATAACATGTTTACAATTAAGTATTCAATAAAAAAGATCAAAACACAAAATTAATTGACTATGTAAGCTTTTGATTATGCATGTGTGGCAGGATTATTAATCTGTATTAAGCTATAATTCTCTTGAGTCTTTCTCTCCTCTCCTCCCTAGATCACAGAATTCTCTTATTCTTACTCCAAGGGTCCTTTTTCCAAGCCCATTTCACGTAATAGGCATCGATCACCCACATCAGTAACTGCTCTAAAGATGGTAAATCTCAAAGACAGAAGTTGCAAACGACTGATGTGCTGCCTAAAAATATTCTCAGTCTTGTTGGAGGAGCAGGTTTTTTTACTCCCTGAAAGACAGAGCTGTGAAGAGGAAGAAGCAGCCTGAGAGAACAAGCAGATGGGAAGAAGGAACTGAAAGACCTCAGTCCTTGGGGAGGAAAATAGAGGTTTCTTTTGCAAGTACCGGGAAAGTATAGACAACTGACAATGCCAAGCAGTCTTCTTGTTGCTAATTTAGGAATTTCACCAATTATCACCTTAGTGCCCCAGAGCGTCTGACCCCATCCAACAGGTACTTGCAGTCAGTCTACTAACTGAAACCTGTAAGAGATTTAGATATCCAACAAGGAAATGATGCCAGGAATAGACTTTAAGCTGGGACAGCAGCTAATGTACCTCTCCTGTCACAGGGGCATAGAAACAAAGAAGGTGAGAAAATACAGCAAAATGTCAACATGCTCATGTATTGGTGGTGATTATAGATGATTGTTATTTTCTTTGTTAAACTTAATTGTATTTTCAAAATATTCTATGATGTATAACTTTCAGAAAAATGTTAGGAAAGACAATGAAGGAAAGATAATTTACAGTCTTCATGGGGTTATGTGCCTGATGTACGACAACTCCATCTCCATGCTGGGTTTGGCCGAGACAGCACCTGCAGCAGTGTCAAGAGTTTTCTCTAAAAGTCCTTCTGAGTTCAGAGCAATTTATATGTAAAGAAATTCAAAGGCCCAGAATTCTTAACTGTAAAGCACAAGCATAATGACTTTAGTTTGGATAGCCAAAAGTAGAGTCTAGAAAGAGAGGAGCAGTCTGAGGGGTCCTAACTTCAGAGAGGATGAAATTAATTTTTTTGTCTCTGTTGTACTCTGGACTACTGGTTTGCATTGTAGCCTATAATGTCTTTCGAGTACCTTTTTCCATAGTATTTATTTCAATTGCAATCATTCTTATTCATATGACTAACTAATGCCTGCCTTCATCAGTAGACTTTAAACTCCACAAGAGCAGAAACTGCATTATTTTCTTTTATTATTATTGAAAACTTCAATCCAGAGACTATACTTGGTGCATAGTTGTTGCTCAATAAAAATGGTGGACTGAATGAAAACCCAGACCCCATTTATCTATAGGGAGAGGGAGGTTTTCCCTGTGGTATTTTAGAGATCAGCCAAGGTAAAAATGACTCTGAGAACTTCTGATTTGTGATCATATTCCATGTAAAGATATTGACAGGCAGGGCACTAATTTGAAGAGCCAGGCATGTGAGTGAAGACTTCATCTTGGACATCCAACTCATTCAAGCCTTCAGAGACTCCAGCCCAGCCACCATCTGTCTATAATTGCATTAGAAAACCCCAGTGATAATTGCCCAACTCAACCAAGTCAGCCCATAGAACCATGAGGTATAATAATAGATGATTAGGTTATACCACTACGTTTTGGGAAGTGGTTTATTACACACTTATAGATTACAGAAACATCTCTCAATCACAGGACTTCTATTTTATTCCTATCCAAAGAATAAATCTCCAATTCTCTGGTGACGTGAGGAAGAGATATTTGCCTAGATCTACAGAGTAAGGGTGGGGACCTGAGGGTCTAACTTTTCCTTAAAATGGCATTTGAACCATTCTTTGCATTTCAACCACACATTATCCTCACAGCCATTAATTTCTGATCCATTTGGAAGTTCTGAAGTCATTTCATGTTACTACACAAGTTCTGCCACTGAAGCTTAGAATTTATCTTTCTCTAGTTTTCTAAGCAGTTTCCCCATATCCGTCTGCTTTCTAGCTTCCAAAATTCAGTTTTGGTTATTCTCTTGTTCTTTTTGTCTCTGTGGTTTTATGGCTTTTAAGGATCACTTTATTTGGGTGGAGTATCTTTAATCAAAGTCTCTAGGAACCATTTTATTAAGGGCATTACTCAGAGCAGAACATTGTAAACAAACAAAAAAATAGGTTTTTCAAACAGATTAAAATGAATTACTTTAAAAGAGGTAAGTCTTGAAGACCCTCATTATAAAATCTGGGACATCAGCTTCAAATCCTGGAGTTCCCTGAAGGACTAGTCCAGGTACCTTTTTAAGCCCATACTTATACAAGACAATACACAGTCAGGAAAAGGATGTTGTTAAAAGCACTCTGCTAAGGATTCTGAATAAATATTACTTGGACTTCTAACAAGATTTTAGAGAGATTGAATATGGCTCCTGTTTTCCTCAATGATTCTTCCTTTCCCTGGAACTATCCTATTCCAGTGCAGTTCCGTAGTTCATATATACTTAAATAATATTCAGAAATAATTTGCTACAATAATTTTGTGATAGCTTATTATGGAAATATATATTTTGTCATAAGCAGCAAAAATAACAAGGCCCAACATCTTTCAAGAGTCATATTTTTTGAGAGCATTGCCATATAGTCTCAAACTTTTAAAATATCTTATTTTGCTTGTACAAAGCAATATGACAGCCCATAAATGGTTTAAGAGAGCAATAAAACTTGGGGAAGCTATGAAGGACAGAATCAGGTAGCAAATGATTTAAGCAACACCAACCTATTAGGATTTCCCTTTGATTTTTATGTCTCAAAATATAATTTTAGTTTATTCAAGTCTTTAATATGATTTAATAAGGAATCCTCAGACAAATCTTTACTTTCAAATGCAGTGCAACATGACTATCATGAGGCTTTAATTTTGAGTTAATTATCATAATATGCTTGTAGCTTTCATAAAATCTTCTGGAATCCTTTGGGAATGAAGTATTACATTTTGCTGCCCCCTGGCAGACATTTTGTTTACTGAATATTGTGAATGGCCCTAAGGAAAATGGAAACAGGATACAGGCTGCCCTGTCTGTACATCTCCACAGAAGATAGAATATTCTATTATGTGGGGTTTTTTTTTTGTCCTCTGAACAAATATTACCACTGGAATTAAATTTGTTTGAATTAGGACTTAGCTGAAGCCGAACCAGCTCATCTAAATTCTTGGCCTCAATTTCTCTGTAAGTGGGAATAGTTAATATTAAATGAATACCAAGAGAATGAGTGTTATAAAAAGAGAATGAGTATTATAAATACGTCATAAAAGAGAAACGCTACCATCACTGTTTTAGTCACTTTATCATAAATTCAACCTGTGAATCATAAAGCTAAATACAGGTAGACTTAAAGTCAATGTATATTCTCAAAGGTTCCTGGGATGAAGAGAATAAACTTATGAACATTAATTTGTGCACACCTGCTAGAAGAGAATAGTAAACATGTTGAGCTGGTGGGAAGAGGTATAGATATCATCCCCTAGGTCACCTTGACTATGTTAAATTGCTGTTGGGGCATATGAGAAATAATGTGTGGTTTCCACATGAAAGTCATGTCCATGTGATCAGAAATCTGTAGATGATGTACAAAATGAGGGCAAAATAAAACATAAAGTATTGATATTTCCTGTTTCCACTTGCTGTTTTTGAGAGTAGAAGTGACAAAAACCTTTCTTAACAGTGACAAAGGAATAGACATTTTTCAAATTGCCTAGGAGTTGTTATAACTGACATGTTTGTGGGGATTATTTACCAGAAGTCAAATGGGCAATAATCTAGTTCTGCCTGTGTCTGTCTTTTGTCAGGACTGTTCTGAGACTGGGTAGGTGAGGTAAATTTGAAGGAGATCAGAGAGGTATCTGATTGGAATAACAGCCACTGACTGCTATTACCTGCTCTGGTCCACCGGGATTTTATTGATTTCTAGATAGGATAGAGTAATTTTATTTTAGATTTTGCATCAGATAATTAGGTTTGCTTCCAAAATTATCAAATCAGAATCTCTGAGGATCAACCAGATAATCTACATTTTAACATTTTAAGATGATATTTAGGCAATTGTGAATCCTGGTGAAGCAATTTTTGTTATACTGCATTATTTTAACTGTATTGTCTCTTGGAACTTTGATGGTAAAAAATATCTGTCTGATATCATATTGTAGATAGTGGCAAATTTCCTAGATTCTTTTTATACCTCCTTGTACAAATTCCAGATATGAATCCCATGTGAGTATATTCAATGTAAAATCTGCCTGTGTATAAAACGTAATCAAAGATACAATGGAGACTTGTCTGTTACTGTAACAATAACCTTCTGAGAGGTTCAGCCTGAGTTCTTATTCCAGGACCAACATTACTGCCCTTGACAATCTTTTCATTTATCAAGTTCTATGGTCTGCTGTTAGAGTAATGAAAATAGATTAGAGGGATTAGCAACAAAATCCTTAAATACTTTTTTGTGTGTGTGCAGCTAGCCCTGAGTTAAAGGATTTCTGTTTTCTTTCCCCATACAAGCATAGGCATACATACCCACATATGTTTCTGATTCACATGTATTTCATATCTGTGTCAATGCTGGTCTGTTTTCCTGGATTATGTGTTGTATTTTTGTGATTTAGGTTCTTGGTTGTTATTAGGCATTATATTTTTCTCTGTATTTTGTAATGTGTATCTTGGAGAAGAGATTTATTGAGTAAAGAGGCTAAATAAGATGATCTCTGAATGTCCATTCCAGTTCTCAGACACAATGATTAAATGATAGCTTTCAATTCTTAGGAACTACAATACTTCTAACAAGTCTATGGATACTGAGTAAATAGTAAGGAAACATCTTTGCTAGATTCCCTTTTATTTTTTATTCATAGGTTTTATTCTGTTATAGAAGTCCCAGGTTTATAGAAAATTTGCACACTACAGAGAGTTCCTATATGCTCCTTATCCAACGCCCCACACCCATGGTTTCTCCTATAATTAGCATCTTGTATTAGTTTATACATTTGGTATAATTGATGAACCAATACTGATACATTATTAATAACCAAGGTTCATAGTTTACATTAAGGTTTAATCTTTGTGTTGTATGGTTCTATAGGTTTTGACAAATGTATAAAGCTACACATTTCCCCACTACAGTATTGTATAGAATAATTTTCATTGCTCCAAAAATCTCCTGTGCTCCACTTATTCAACCATCCATTTCTTCTTCCTTCAAAATCCCTGGCAACCACTGATCTCTTTACTGTCTGTCTAGCTTTGCTTTTTCTAGAATGTCATATAGTTAGAATCATATAATATTAGCCTTTTTAACTGAGTTCTTTTACTTAGCAGAATGTATTTAAGGTTCCTCCATGTCTTTTCATGACTTGATAGCTCATTTCTTCTTCTCACTGAATAATACTCCAATGTGGGGTCTCCCCATATCTGCCCATGTCCCCTTTGGTGAATGTTCCATATAAGATCGAGAAGAATATGTATTTTCCTTTTGTTGGATGAAGTATTGTATAAATATCAATTCAAACCATTTGATTAATGGTATCAGTCTATGTGTGCCTCTCTCTGTGCATTGTGTAGACATTAAACTTAAATTTTTACCTGTTTTTTATTTTCTTTTAGTAATAAATTTTTATTAATTATGACTTATCATTACTTTTACATCATGTGGTTTATTTTTGGTAGGAAACGTTCCCGAAAGTTGACTACAGGCCACCAAGTTACCATGTAACCTGAGCTGCTGGTACTGTTTGAACTACCAAGCTATAAATTGGGGAATGCACAGCAGCACTCTATTATCAAATGGAAGGGGTACATACTGGATTTGGCACAAGTAGTTCCTACAAGCATCAGTAAGTCACATGAGGAGGTGGACCAGATGTCTTTGGCCTCTACTCCTACTACGTTCCATTCTTTCTCCTAATCTCTCAACCTGTGGTCTCATAGGGAGTTCTCAATGACCAGTTGAATGTGGAAGAAAGTCATTGGGCCTGGTTTTATAAATGATTCTGCAAAATAAACAGGCACCACACAAAGGTGAATGGCTGCACCATGATAGCCCTGCTCCAGGATGCCCCTGAAAGACAGTGATAAAGGGCAGAAATTAAAATTGATCATTTTTTTCTAAAAGGAAAGATGATCTGAGTTATGGGTCTATACCTATTACTGGACTGTGGCTAAAAGTTTGGCTGGATAGTTAGGGACTTGGAAAGAATACGATTAGAAAATTGGTCACAAAATGTCTGGGGAAGAGGTATGTGAACAGACCTATCCGAATGGATATGCAGTGTAAAGATATCTGTGTTCCATGTGAATGCTTATCAAAGGGTGATACCAGCAGAAGGGTATTTTAATAATCAGGAAGATATGACAATGTATTTTGTGAATGTCACTGAGCCTCCTTCCCTAGTCATTCCTGTCACTTACCATTGATCTAAGAAAAAAAAGGCCATGGTGGCAAGAAAGGAGATTATGTGTGGGCTCAGCAACATGAACTACTCGCAAAGGCTAACCTGGCTACAGCTATTGCTGATGTTCAAACTGCTTTCTAAATCACCTTCCCTTTGGGCAGTGCTTCTGCCAAAACTACCATCTATGGAGTTATGGAATGCCTTATATAGTATGATGGCATTCACACAGCACTGCTTATGACCAAGGATATCAATTCACAGCCAATGAAATCCAGCAATGGGCTCACGCTTACGGACTTCCCTGATATTACCATGTTCGTCACTGCCCTGAAACGACTGATTTGACAGAATGGTGGAATGATCTTTTAAGCGTTCAGTTATGGAAAGCAGCTAGGGTGCAATATCTTGTGGGTCTGAGGCAATGTGCTCCAGGATATGGCATATGCTCTAAATCAGCATTCAGTATTTGGTACTGTTTCACTGATATCCAGGATTCTCATAGCCAAGGTCTAGAAATCATGATCTAGAACTCTGGGCTCTGCTTACTAGAGTGTATAATTTCAAAGGGAGGAATAATTCCACTAGGTGATATATTCCATGGAACTGGGAATTGAGACTAATATCTGACCAGTTTGGGCATCTCATGGCATTGAACCAATAGGCAAAAAAGGGGATTAGTGTACTGGGTGCGGTAAATTTCCTGACTGTCAAGGGGAAGTGGGTTGCTTCTACACAGTGAGGGTCAGGAAAAGCATGTCTGGAATGCAGGAGTCCCTGACCCCTGGCATTTTTCTTCCTTTTTAATTTGAATGCAGCTTGCTCTTGTGAAGATGATACTTATGTGTTCTGCTTTGTTTCTTCTTTTTTTTCTCCCCCCACATACTTTCTAAATTTTTCAATTAGAGTTGACATTCAATATTGTTTTATATTAGTTTCAGGTGTACAGCATAGTGGTTAGACATTTATATAAGTTAGGAAGTGATCCCACCTAGCACTATACGTAGCTATTACCATATTATTGATTATCTTCCCTATACCTTACATCCCCATGACTATTTCGAAACTACTAATTTGTATTTCTCAATCACTTCACCTTTTTCACTTTTCCTGCAACACCCCCTCCCATCTATGACTCCCAATAGATCTAGTACCCATCTGACACCATACGTAGTTATTATGACATGATTGACTTAATTCCTTCTGCTATATCCTACATCCCCATGACCACTGCGTAACAACCGATTTGTATTTCTTAATCTCTTCCTCTTTTCACCCACCCCCAATCCTCCTTCCATCTGGCAACCATTAAAATGTTCTCTGTATGAGTTTGTTTCTGTTTCATTTGTTTATTTTGTTCTTTAGATTCCACTTACTAGTGAAATCATATAACATTTGTCTCACTTACTACACTCAGTACCATACTCTCTAGATCCATCCATGTTGTCACAGATGACAAGATATCGCTCTTTTATGGCTGAATAATATTCCATTGCATATATGTAATCACCTCTTCTTTATCCATTCATCCATTTAGGGACACCCATGTTACTTTCATATATTGGCTTACATAAATAATGCTGCAATGAATATGTGGACAAGCATGTCCCTTCGAAGTAGCATTTTGGTTTTTTTTTTTAGAATAAATACCCATAAGTGGGATTACTAGGTCCTTCTTTGTCTCTTGTTATAGTCTTTGTTTTAAACTCTATTTTGTCTGGTATAAGTATTACTACCCCAGCTTTTTGTTTGTTTGTTTGTTTCCATTTTCATGAAATATCTTTTTCAATCCCTTTGTTGTCAGTCTGTGTGTGTCTTTAGATCTGAAATGAGTCTCTTGTAGGCAGCATATGTAAGGGTCTTGTTTTCTTATCCACTCAGCTCCCCTATCTTTTGATTTGAACATTTAATCCATTTATATTGAAAGTAATTTTTGATAGGTATGTAGTTTTTGCCATTTTATTATTCACATATATATGAATAACAAATATATATATATATATATTCATCTTAAAGAAGTATCTCTAAGATTCCTTGTAATACTGGTTTGGTGATGCTGGGAAGCTCTTTATCTGTCCTTCAATTTTAAATGATAGATGCTGGGTAGAGTCATCTCGGTTGTAGGTACTTGCTTTTCATCACTTTGAATATTTCTTTTCAATCCCTTCGGGGGATATCTCAAGTTTCTGTTGAGATATCAGCTGACAAACTAATGAAAGCTCCCTTGTGGGTAATTAACTGTTTTTCTCTTGCTGCTTTTAAGATTCTCTTTGTCTTTAACCTTTGGCATTTTAATTATGATGTGTCTTGGTGTGGACCTCTTTGAGTTCATGTTGTCTGGCACTCTTGATGCATTCTGGGCTTGTATATCTATTTCCTTCACCAAGTTAGGTAAGGTCATTAATTCTACAAATAGGTTTTCTTTTTTCTTTTTTTTTAATTTATTGGCATGACAATTGTTAGTAAAATCACATAGATTTCAGGTGTACAATTCTGCATTACATCATCTATAAATCCCATTGCGTGTTCACCACCCAGAGTCAGTTCTCCTTCCATCACCATATATTTGATCCCCCTTACCCTCATCTCCCACTCCCCTCCCCCCTTACCCTCTGGTAACCACTAAACTATTGTCTGTGTCTATGAGTTTTTGTTTCTCATTTGTTTGTCTTGTTCTTTTGTTGTTTTTGGTTTATATACCACATATCAGTGAAATCATAGGGTTCTCTGCTTTTTCTGTCTGACTTATTTTGCTTAGCATTATACTCTCAAGATCCATCCATGTTGTCACAAATTCCTTACTCACTCTCTTCTTTTTCTTGTACCCCTGTAATGCAAATGTTTTGTATGCTTGATGTTGCCCCAGAGGCCCCTTAACCTGTCCTCAACTTTTTGGATTCTTTATATTGTTCTGATTAGGTGTTATCTGCTACTTATCTTCTAAATTACTGATTGGATCCTCTGCTTCATCTAATCTACTATTGATTCCCTGTGATTAATTCTATATTTCCTTTATTGTAGTCTTTATTTCTGACTGGTACTCTTTTATGTTTTCTATCTCCATTTTTATGTTTCCTATCTCTTTGTTGAAGTTCTACCTGAGATCACTGAGCATCCTTATTACCAGTGTTTGGAACTCTGTGTCTGATAGATTACTTATCTCCATTATGTTTAGTTCTTTTTCTGGAGATTTTTTTCTTTCTTTTTTTTGTTTTTTTTGGGGGGGGGGCAGATATGTTTCTTTGTCTCCTAATTTTGGCTGCCACCCTGTGTCTTTTCTATGTATTAGGTAGGGCTCTTATATCTCCTGGTGTTAGTATAGTGGACTTATGTAGTAGGTATGCCGTGGGGCTCTGTGGCATAGCCTTTCTGGTCACTAGAGCCATGCACTACAGGTGTGTTCCTTATGTGGGTTGTGTGTGTCCTCCTCTTGTAGTTGAGCCTTGGTTGCTATTTGCATGTCAATTGGAGGGAGAGACCCATGGGATAATTGATTGCAAGGACTGCTCTTGACTATGGTGGAAGAGTTGTGGGGCAGGGGTGACCCTACAGAGCAAGATCTGCTTCAGCATTGTTCTGGTGCCTTCCCTATCTTCCCCTTGTGTGTGTCATTCCTGAAGGTGCCTGGCTGATGCTCCAGCTTGTTTTGAAGCTGGCCACTGGGGGCGCCAACCCCATTGCCACCTGGGAGGGGACCTGCTGCAGGTCAAATTCAGCCACAGCCAGTGCTCCACACTCGGCTACTCAGTAGGAGCCACAAAGAAATTTGCAGATGGCCACCACCTGTGTCATGCTTGGAAGTACCTTGAGAGGCCAAGCCATAAACCAAGGCTGGCTGCCACTAGTGCCAGGCCTAGGGCTGCTAGCCAGAGGTACAGAACGTGCTCAAGCCAGATGCCACTTGTCTGAGTTCTGCAAACCTATAGAGACTTTAGGAATGACTGTAACATGAGCCAAGGCAGGCAGTTTGTATGAAAAAGACACTGGAAGTGGCTTAGGTGTGGCAGAAAGTTGGGCAGGGTGGGGTCTCTAATCACCATGGCATGGGGAACCAACAGCAAATGGTGTTGGCCAGCTTGATGGAAACTCAGATATGGCAGCCCTGCTTCTGCACACTGGGAAGGCGGAGGGCTCAACAAAGAGACAATGGCTTCCACCAGCTCCTCCGTCCAGCCGCATCCTGAAACCAGAAAACTCAGTTCCCCACCACATGTCCCTGTCAGCCTCCAGCTGCTGTGCCAGTTCTGGAGCTCAGACCCACTGATTCCATTGGTGAGTAAGTCTGTGCATGGTCTCTTTAAGAGGGGCTCCTGGGACTCTAACTACCCTCCATCTCAGTCACAATGTATGCTGATTTTCAGAGCCAGAAATGATGGGTGTTTCTCTCCTCAGCACTGGAACCCTGGGCTGGGGAGGGGCTGGGACCCCTTGCTCCTCCAGTGGAGGGACCGCCATAGCCAATTTTCAGTGTCACTTATGGGTGTGGACCAGCTTGTTCTGGGTTTCTGTTCCTCCTACTAGTCTCGAGGTGGCTTCTTCTGTATGTCCTTAGTTGTAGGGCTTCAGTTTAGCAAGATTTTAGGCGATTCTCAATGATGGTTGTTTTGTATGTTAGTTGTAATATTAATATGGTTGTAAGAGAAGGTAAGCACAGCATTTACCTACTGCACCATCTTGACTGGAACTCCTTTCTTTCTTTTTTCTTTTTTTACCATTTATTAAGTGTGCTATTTGCTGAATATAGGACTTCCATTATTTATTTTGCAATTATTAAATGAATAATGAACAGGGAATTTGTATTCAGAATTTACTCAGCACAGTAGAATGAATCAGGATTTCTTTCCCTAAAATCTCAATTTCTTAATTCTCCCTTATAACCGGCAATATATTTCCAGACTAATAAGATAAAATGATCTGTAAGTAGTCACTCTCTACCATGGTTGTTTTAATTCTGTACACATTCTTCCACACGTTTGATCCTTTTTTGTTGCCCTCAATGCTCCTTTCCTTTATCTCTACCTTAGCAATGTGGTTGCTGAACAAATTGCTTCAGGCTTTTAAAGGAAATAGACAAGACTGCTTTTTGTCCTGATTAACTTTGGGGATTTATGAGGGAAGCTGCTCACAAATGTGGGCAGAAATCATCCACCACCCATATGTTGCTGGCACTGATAACATGTAAAATCTATGGAGTAATTCTGCATAGTCAAGCTTGCCTAACTATGAGGAACACTTCACTTGAAAGTTTTGTTTTATGTTCCATTTTTCTTACCAATTATTTATCCTCCAAAGGAGTTACCACCGCCTATCTTTCAATGTCTTGGAAAATATTTTAAATCATGTGCAAATAGGAAGAAATAAATGGATATGGTGAGAGTGAGCTAGAAAATTTGAATCCGATTCAGTTTTTAGAAACTTCATAATAAAAATCACCCTGGATTTGTTGATATCTAAGTTATAAGGAAATAAAGACTATTCATTTTTATGTGGGCAGAAATGTTGCTAGAGCTTCTATTAACTTCAGTCTTAAGTATGAATAGTATTCTGTTATTTATAACTAATCATATCTCTCAAAGGTATTTCAAGGAAAGAAATGTGACTCACATCCTATAGGTAAAATATTTCCATTCCCCTTTTGAAGAGGAGAGACTACTGAAGTTCAGAGGGCTAAAATGGCAGGCCCATAAGTCACATATGTGTGGGATGGAACCTAGAATCCAGATTCTTCCCACCCATCCCTATGTTTGTGATGGTTAGTCACATAACACTCAGGACAGGGGGGGGGGGAATGCTTTCTTCTAAAGCGTGCCTTTCATTGTTTCCTAGGTCTTCACAGCCTGGGTGATTACTGGAGATTACTGGCCCGTCTCAAAATTTGCAGAACAGAATGACTGTGGATATAAGAGTAGGGCTAGATGATGGAGAAACTAGCTGAGAAATGGAAGAACCCAAAGAAGGGGAATTGTCTATTTTAATGCACACGTAGTTCTAGAGACATATTTCTATTATTTCATTAATTCAGAACTAATTTCTGAAACATGTAAGCCCCTCTTATTAGTTCCTTAGTTATACATGAATGTACTACCTGTGTAGTTTTGACATGAGAAGCTGGTTTCTTTGGAATATACAATATTGTTACATAGTCCTAAAGAAAGAAAGCATTTAAATAAGAGATCAGGTAGACGGGTTATATTCTACACACAGAGATTAATAAGATCGAAAAAGACATGAGGCTAGGAGAGAGTGTAAATAAACTTTACTAACATTGTAGATTTCATTTAAATAGAAAATATTGACTAGTTTACCTTATGAGAAATTTTGCACTATAGCATATACCTGAATCATATTTTTAAACAAATGATTAAATAGAGAAAAACAATTTAAATATCAATCTCATTATTTGGACCCCTTTGAGAACAGCTATATAGCCCAGAGAGAGATATAAAAGAGCAGTTCAGGAACTGAGACTCGAGACAAATGGATAATGGTTTGAATGTAGATTTCACCACTTGACACCTGTGTAACCTTGGATAAGTTATTCACCTCTCTAAACTTTATTGTCCTCATATATAAAATGGGAATAATAACTGTGACTGCCTATTGAGGTTGATATGAACATTAAATGACAGTTCACATTAAATATAAGGTTTTATTACATGATAATATGTTTACTTTTGTGGCTAATGAAACATACTCCTGGCAGGTATTAGGAATATATTTATTCTCTTTGTGACCACAGAACTAAGAGCAGATGCTGTGAATGTGCATATCATAGAAAGTGGGAGTGGAGTAGTCAGATGGTTGGCTTGATTCATGTTTGGGAGTTTGCAGGGCAGGAGCATCCGAACAAGCAGAATGGGATTGAGAAGGATGGTAAAGAAGTAAGTAATATCATGCGCCTCGTGGACTAGGCTAAATGCGGAAGTGAACCCTTAACATGGTACAATGCAAGAGAAATCAGAGACACTCAAAGACGGGATCAAACACTAGGTGGAGATTGGAGGTATGGTAGATGAAAGCTGGAGGACAGGAGATTAAGCCGGGCTGATTGAGCATTGGTGCATACACTTCCTGAGGTGGAGCTGCTATGGACAACAAAGTCCAAGTTGCCGTCAGGCTGAAAAGGAGTCATACCACTATATTCTCGCTTGCAGCTGGGTTGGAGACACAGGAAGCAGGAGCCACAGAATTCACAATCCACACTCTGCCACACTCTGTGCTTGCCAGCCACCATCTTCTTGCTAGCCCCCATTTTCTGCTAGCTTAGCCACAGCAGTTTTATTAGTGGCCAGTGGCTCACTGGTTACAGCTGACGGCTAACTAGCCACAGCTGATGGCCATCCAATCACAGTTGATGGCCATTTACTACCCGAGTGAGCACCTTTCCACATGAGGGCGAGAGCCTGGAAACTGCACTACTGGCTCTGTCCCCACACATGTTCGTTGAAGTCCCCAGAATGGTGGCAGAAGATGGCTTGGAAAGTGAACAGAAGGTGGATAAATAATATCAATGATGAAAGGTAAAGGGTGTAGTAGCCGGATACCTCAGATATTCATGGAAGGAGGGGTTATTCCAGGAAGTTCATTCAACAGTTAGTAGCCAAAAGACAAGGGACACCGCTTGTCCTGAGGCATTTGGGATTTCTGAAAAAGTGTCTAAACTTGAAAGTACTCAAAGGAAAGCAATATTTGGAGGGGAAAAGAAAATTTAAGATAAGACTAGGAGAGGAAGGTGCAGGGTAATGATTCTCACCTGACTACGTTAGAATCACCACCGAGGCTTTTAAAAATCACTCATGTCTAAGCATTTGCTGAAACCAACTGAATCTAATTCTCTCAAATTGGGGTTGTCAATGTATTTTGTAAAAGTTCAAAATTACTACTTAATGGGATGTTTAGGTGAGAAGTTGCTTAGGTCAAGAATGAATCGGCTAGGAGAAAGAGATGACCTAAGGGACCGGCATTTAAGGCTGTAATAGGGATAAGAAATGTGAAATTAACTGTTCTCTGGATGCGAAATGAGACTTTAAGTACCTCGTGCATTTTAATTGTCTCTACACAGCTTCCTGGGAGCTTTCATTACTCCCATAGGTGGATGTTGTGCAGGAAGGAAGTGAGCAAGACAACTGCTGTGGCAAAATGCTTGGGATGAAAGGTCAGAAACAATTTATTTACTTTTATTTCCTTCATGTTCTCATCGTCTTTTTTCTCTCTCTCCTGTTTCTCTCTCTAACACCGGAGGTTTGTGGGACTTCACTGCCCCTGTGAAACATAAGTAACTTACGAGTATTTAGCTATGGTGATTGCTGATGGAGGATACTGCATCTGCTTGCAGTATTTCCTTTTCTCTCTATACTCAGAGACAAAGCTCCAGCCCCTTCACCAGTTTTCTAAGAATCTCTTTTCACAAAGCACCAAGCCAGGCGTCTAAAGCAATAGCATTTTGGTTTAAAGGTGTTCTGGGTGGTGTATAGCACCTACTAGCAGGCGATGCTTCAAGGAACCTCCTACTTTCAGAGCCATGGACACATCCAAACTAGGAGGTAAACAATGCCAGGTGGCTCCTGGTTCACCTAAGAGCCTCTGTTCAGCGTCCTAAACACCCATACCCTTCTTTTTGGCAGTACCTTACCAGGTTTTTTCATTTATATAGCTATGTGTGTCTAGCTCACCTCTCTAAATATCTACAGTGGCCATAAAGTTCTTATGTCCTGCATAATCATTTTTAAAAAGCTAGGCCTTTTTTCTTCACAGATATATATATTATATATATAAGATATATGTGTATATAAGATATATACATGTATATAAGAGATATATATGTATATGAGATATACATATATATCTTATAAGATATATATGTATATATATCTTATATATAATATATATAAATAATATCTTATATATAATATATATAAATAATATATTATATATAATATATAAATATATAAAATATATATTCTATTTAATTTTAAGTTTCCTCCTGGAGCTACTGTATTCTGAATAAGGCCTAACAAGAGTCGAAGTGCCTATATGGCTTCACCTTTTTGATAATGATTAGGGTCCTACATTGGAAGCCATCCAGAGGGCACGGATTCTGACCAGGTCCCTAAGATTATTCTGGGAAACCTTTAGACCAATAGTCATAATGCTGAGACCTTATTTATCAAGGATTTGTCCTCTGGAGGCTGATTTATATACCTTCAATAAGACCAACTCCCCAAACCTAAACTGGTGATTCAACTTCTATCATAAATGAGTGTTGCTCCCTCCTATGCCTAAAATTTCTCAATTACACTTAATAGTTCTGCATGATGGCTTATAGGAGAAGACTCTTTGACTAGAACACGTGCATGGTGGCTTTGCTCTTTTTCTATATCAGTGTGATCAGAAATTCTACAAGTAGAACTGGGGTGGGGACAGAGCCAGGAGTGCAGTTTCCAGGCTCTCAGCCTCATGTGGAAAGGTGCTGGCTCAGGTAGTAAATGACCATCAACTGTGATTGGATGGCTATCAGCTGTGGCTGGTTGGCCGTCAGCTGTAACCAATGAGCCATTGGCCACAAATATAACTGCTGTGTCTACGCTAGCAAAAACTGGGGGCTAGCAAGAAGATGGTAGCTGAGTTAGCAAGAGCGGATTGCAGTTAGCACGTGGATTGCAGCTAGCAAGTGAGGTTGGTTGGTAGAAAGAAGTGGACGGCAGGTTGCAGATGGCGTGGCTCCTACTTCCTGTGTCTCCAACCCAGCCACCAGCGAGACTATAGTGGTATGACTCCCCTATCTACGGCTCCGTGGGTATTCCTTTTTGGCCTCACCATATCCTGCATTCTTACATGGGGAGTGGGACCAGAGACCCCGCATGCCACCCTACATGACAAATGGCGCAGCGAACGGGGTACGGTGCCGGCCAAAGCTCTCCAAAGAACGGTGGAGCTGTTTGTGCATAAGAACATCATGTTAGGTGGCTTCGGGGTCTCTAGTCCCTCTCCCCACAAAACGCAGGATATGGCTAGGCCAAAAAGGAACACCCACGGAGCCATAGGTAGGGGAGTCACACTATAGTCTCACTGGTGGCACTATAGTTTCACTGGAGGCTGGAACTACATGACCTGCAACCCGCTGTCTGCTTTTCTGCCTGCCAACTGACTGACTAACCAACACAACCGCGGCAGTTATATCAGTGGCTAACTGGCTAACTAGTTATAGCTGACGGCCAACTAGCCACAGCTGACGGCCATCTACTACTCGAGCCAGCACCTTTCCACGTAAGGCCGAGAGCCTGGAAACTACTCTCTGGGACTCTGTCCCCACACTCCACCTCTACAGGGTCTTGTCTCACAATCTATGCGACAAGCGTCTTCCGTGAGGGTTCCTGTGTGAGGAGCCTGAAGGTGAATGCAATATCCTGGACACAGCCAGGCTCTTTGGGCACAGCCAGGGTTTCTTAGGACACCACCAGTCCTTCTGGGCACAGCCAGACTTCCTGGACTTCTTAGGGTACCACCAGTCTCCACCTGCCCTCCTGGCAGGCGGTGCTGTCACACTGTAACCACGCACTGGGACTGTGGCAACACTTGCGGAGAGTGGTGAGCATGCCTGCGTGTCACCGCTTTCACCACCCGGATCCAAAGAAGGAACTCTCCTACCAACGTCTGTAAGCTGAGGCCATGTAGCACGTCTACCCCTAGTATGTACTCCAGAATGGGAGAGACATAAACCTTATAGGTACCAGGGGGAAGCCTTCCTATACCCAGTGGTAAGGAAACAGCTTTTACAGTCACAGTCTTTCCCCTGTAGCCATCAATGCAGATTGCTGGTCCAGGGAACAGTTCTGGGTCTCCATAAACAAGACTGCAGTCTGCGCCAGTGTCAACTAGGGCCAAAACCCTCTGCACATTAGAAAGGGTCCAATGTATGGACAGTTCCACGTGGGGCCTCCAGTCCCTGCTCGTCCCCTCTGATTGGGTACTTTGGCCCCACCCCTAATCAAGCTGAAAGGAGTCGGCCTCAAGCAGCTGCATGAAGTCCTGGAAGAACACGGGTCGCTCTTTCCCAGACTTCTCCTTTAGACTTCTCCGGAATTGCTGTTCCAGATGCAATTGTTTCCAAAGTTCGAACAAGAGTGCATTGGGTTGTTGGTCTGTTTTTTCCCAATCAACCCCTGTTGCCACGAGATCATGCCACATCTGTGCGCATGTTACTCTCTGAGGCCTGCGACCTTGCCCCTTTACTTTTGATTTGGGCTTCTAGGTCTCAACTGCGTGGACCTCCTGTCTTAACTTCCTTTGCCTCCGGCTTTCAACATCCCCTAGGGTGGCCATGCCAGCTGTAATTTCATGGATCCCTCGCCCCACATACGGCATAAGAATGGCAACCAAGGATCCAAAATCACTCGCAGGTGCAGTATCCAAAACCAAATCTCTCATGCTGGCTGTAAAAAGCTAGTCATCTGGCCCCTGCATATTAGGGTTGAAAATAGCATGTCTCATACCCATTTCACAGATGATTTGAGTATATGACTGCCATTGACTCACAGTGTCTGGCAACTCGCCAGCCTGTCCCCATACTGTGCATACTGCAGTAGTGAGCCACTCCATTAGAGAGTGGTTGCCCTGGTTTTGGGCCAACCTATGGCAGTTCTATAACCTTTGTCACAGGGATGGATGCACTGTCACGAAGGCTAGCTTTTCCATCTCGCCTGGGGAACAGAGAATGTTGTCTGCTCCCTCATCCCACAGAGAAGCTGAGACCGCCTCCCCAGCTCCTGCAACTCAGTGGGAATATAAGGGGTGTAGGTTGTGAACTCAGTCACAGCTGGGTTGCCTGCAGCAACGCCCCAGGGGACCAAAGGTTGCTCGTGTTTTACCCTTTGCTTCAAGATTGGCCGGGCCTGGGGGTTGGGAGCTACATTGTCTCCACTCACTTCCTCCATCTCTGCCTCAGAGTCTCCACTGTGGGGTCCTTCTTCTAACAGGCGGACCCAAGTTTCCAGGGTCTTTAACCGGGACACCTGGTCTGGCACCTGGGCTCTTTCATTAAGCACACTTTCCGTGTTGAGACTGAAGGCTGTGAGGAACATCCAGCCCATGCGGCCGGCTGTAGACTTCTCCCCCTCTTGCAACTGCTCAGCCAGAGCCTGCAGGGCCCTCTCCACGCTGGCCAGAGAGCCGTCTATGTCCTCCCACCCCTCCTTGGGGGTCCAACTCCTGAGAACAGTGGCCACAGGGCACCACACACTGTGTGGGGCCACCTGTCTTCCTGCCCAGAGGCAGACTTCATTCCTACCTGGTCGGAATCCTGCTCGCCGTGCCAGGTGTCTGAGTGGGTGGTGGTCTCAGTGTAAGATGTCCTAATTTAATGGACCACTTGACTGTTTGTTTGGGAACATACCACTATGTAATGGAACTGGCAGATGTTTGCTTTTGTATCCTGACTGGCCGCCATCGAGAATATGTAAGCCACTGTTGTTCCAGCACGGTACAATGAGAGGCCCAGAGAGAGTGGCAGTGCCCTAAGAGCTCTGGCTGAGTCCAGGAAGTCTGGCTGTGCCCGGAGTGAGTGGCAGTGCCCTGAGAGGCCCTGTCTGTGCCCGGGGAGACTGGTGGTAACCTAAGAAGCCCAGGAAGTTTGGCTGTGCCCAGGAGGACTGGTGGTGTCCTGAGAAACCCTGGCTGTGCCCGGGGAGACTCGTGGTACCCTAAGAAGCCCAGGATGTCTGGCTGTGTCCAGGAGAACTGGTGGTGCCCTGAGAAATCCTGGCTGTGTCCAGAGAGCCTGGCTGTGTCAGGATATTGCATTCACCTCCAGGCTCCTCGCAAAGGGCCCCTCGTGGATGACGCTTGTCACGTGGATTGTGAGGCGATACCCTGTAGGGGTGGAATGTGGGTACAAAGCCAGGAGTGCAGTTTCCAGGCTCTCAGCCTCACATGGAAAGGTGCTGGCTCAGTTAGTAAATAGCCATCAACTGTGATTGGATGGCTGTCAGCTTTGGCTAGTTGGCCGTCAGTTGTAACCAGTGAGCCATTGGCCACTAATAAAACTGCTGTGGCTACGCTAGCAGAAAATGGGGGCTAGCAAGAAGATGGTGGCTGAGCTAGCAAGCGTCAGAGTGTGGATTGCCGATTGCAGAGAGGCGGATTGCACCTAGCAAGTGAAGTTGGTTGGCAGAGAGAAGTGGACGGCAGGTTGCGGATAGTGTGGCTCCTGCTTCCTGTGTTTCCAACCCAGCTGCCAGTGAGTCTATAGTGGTATGACTCCCCTATCTACGGCTCCATGGGTATTCCTTTTGGCCTCACCATATCCTGTGTTCTTATGTGGGGAGCAGGACCAGAGATCCCGCATGAATCCCCGCATGACAGCTGGTTACCCTCCAAATCATTGAAGGCCCCTTGGCATGTCCTCAGGACTTCCTCCACAGCACCCCATCCTCACTCCCTCCTCTACACAGGAAGTGTTCTGGACGCAAAGATCAAAGTGATACCAGGCCCCAAAATGGATCTTGGGGATGCTTCTCCATCTCCTATCCCAGATTCTTCTTTTTCCAGAAGTCATTCAATAAACTATTCAACATATATTTATTGGAAAATTATATGCTAGGTCCTGGGAAACCAGTGGTTTCAAAAAAAAAGTACAAATTTTTATAGTGATTTATAATGCTTATATTCTAGTGGGAGAAGTCAATTAATAAAATACTTAAGGAAAAATACAGATGCTATTACATGGTGATAAGTTTTGGGGGAAAAATAAATCAGGAAAAGGGATGAAGAAAGTTGATGTGATTTATTTTAAAATACAGGGTAAGGAGAGTGGTTAGGAAAGCCCTCACTGAGAATGAGACATCTAAGAAAGATCTGGGAAGATAAGAGAGTAAGCCAGGTGGGTATTTGGAGGAAGAATAGTCCTGGCACAAAGACCAACAGGTGCAAAGGCCCTGAGTTGGGGGAATTTCTGGTCTGTGTGAGGCATAGCAATAAAGCCAATATGTCTGCCATGACACGAAAAGTGGGGAAATATTAGGAGATGAAGTCAGAGATGTAGATGGACCAGGCTGGGGTTGGGCTCGAGGATACGAGGGGAATTAGATCATAAAGGATAAAGGACTTGTCGGTGATTATAAGGTGCTCTGAGTGAGGCAAGGACATCGAGTAGAGGAGTAACGCTATCTGAGCCAGGCTGCTAGGTCGAGAACCACCTGCGGGGAGAGTTAGGGCAGAGCAGCGAGATCAGTTAGAAAGTTTTGCAATAACCCAGAAGGAAGATTTTGGTGTATTGGACTGAGTGGTTGCAGTCGATCACATTATATGTATATTTTTGAATGTAGCCTTGAGAGATATGTCTGTTGTTGGGTATGAAACAAAGAGGAATCAAAGATGTCTCCAATAGTTTTGGCTTACAGCTGGAAGAATAGAATTGTCTGGGACCAAAAACGGCAAAACTGAAGGCAGAATAAGTTTGTGGGATGATGAAGAGCTCCGTTTTAAACACATGTTGAATGTAAGATGTATTTGATATGCAAGTGAGTATCTTGAATAGGCAATTGGATTTATGAATCTGGGAAGTAGGGAAGGTGTTTGAACTAATGATAAAAATTTAGATATTTTCAGTGTATATTTTAATGCTGTGTGACTGGATGGCATCAGGTGGATGGATGTATATATTAATAGAAAAATCATGACTGACAGTTCACTAGGTAAACTCATTCCCTTAAAAGTAAACAACATCACTATCCAGAATGGTATGGACTTACTCTAGAACCCCCAAAACTCATCAGAATAAACTAATCTGACCTCAGAGTGTTTCCCACAGTCCTGTGAGAATGGTGGGTCACTAACAGATGAGTCAGTGTGGCACTCCATCAGCCACAGAACTGTCCTCAGGCATATCCTCTCCCTGAGGCCAGAAATATACATGCATGTCCATCTAGACTCTCTAGGGTTCCAGTTAGGATCTCTGTGATGATAACTGTTTGGATAAAAAGAGTATCTAAGTACAAGTATACAGCTGTCTAAATTCATAGAGAGGAAAACATTTGTCCAACACAGGTTCAATGTCTGTAGAGACTTAATTTATATGACTATCCAGAATATTTATCGTCTCAGACTATAACAACTACATTTAGGTTACACTATGTTGATGGTGGGTCTTCCTCAAGAAAACATGTGTATTGCTTGCTTTATCTTTGGAAAACTAAAAGACCCATGGTGGTGGTTTCCCAACAAAATAAGACATTTTCTCCCATATATATATTTGAGATACTCTTAGAAGGCTGAAGTTTACAAATTGTTTAGACTGTTCCCGCTTCGTAGAGTCCTATTTCATCAATTTATACACGTGTGAATAAATTAACCCATGGAAACATACACATACACTGCTAAGAAGTATTTGAGGGGCCTCATTAGAAGTAAGATATTTTAGAAAGAGTGCAACATTTAAGCTGTATCCTTGGGTAGTGATAGATAAATATTAGAATTTATGTAAAACTTCCTGTATTTTATATCTATATAAAAGTTTGTCTGGGATAAATCTAGTAAGGAAAGATTTTGAAAATTTTTATTATCTATAAAATGGTTTAATTTTAAAATAGGATAATTAGGATCAGGTAATAGTTGCACAAACTTTATAAGCAGTAAAAATTCTCAGGATATTTTTAAAGCAATTATACAAATAGAACACGCCGGATCTCTAAACTAAGGGCACCATAGAAAGGGGTCTATGGTCACTTCAGAAAGCACATTAAATATGAATCAATACAGTAATTCTATCCTGGAAAGGTAATTATGGCATTGAAATGTTAAACGAGAATTCAGAATGTAAGAAACACTTGGCACCTTTCCCATTAGATACTCAAAATTGTCAAAACCTCTACATACTCAGTTCTGATCCTATCACTGCACATGGCAATGTACATAGAGAATATTCAAAGGATGACAATATGTGATAATGCAAACAATAAGGAAGCTAACAAATTGATATTATTTATCTGAGGGAAGACATGACAAAGAGGTACAATATAGTCATCAATTTGCTGGAAAAGAAAGTCCTTTGTCAAAAATAAAACCACATTATAATAGGAAAGAAGACTGAATTTCAGAGTGAAACAAGCATGGAATGAAAAATCTTGGCCCTATTACCGTGTTTCCCCGAAAATAAGACCGTCCAGGAACATCAGCTCTAATGCATCTTTTAGAGCAAAAATTAATATAAGACCTGGTATTATGTTACATTACATTACATTACATTATATTATATTATATTATATTATATTATATTATATTATATTATACCAGGTCTTATATTAAAATAAGACCCGGCCTTATATTAATTTTTGCTCCAAAAGACGCATTAGAGCTGATGGTCCTGCTGGGTCTTATTTTCGGGGAAACATGGTACTAACCTGCATGACTTTGGGGAAGTAACTTAACATCTAGTTTCTTCAGCTGTAAATGGGGATAAAATACAGCCCTTCATGAGTTATTATATAGATCGGATTAAATTCTATAATGTAAGTAAAAACACCTAGCATAATGTCTGATAGAGAGCAATATTAGAAATGACAATGATAAATTAATAAAGCCTGCTAGTAGTATTGACCTTCATTCTAGCAGTACTGGATAGTGGTTAAGAACATGATTTCTGAAGCTATGTTGTCTGGGTTCAAATTCTAGCCATATTACTTCCTAGCTGTGGGACAGTGGGCTGGTTATTAAAATTCTCTCATTTTTGTCATTTGTTAACCCAGGATTGTCTACATAGATTTTGTGAGGATTATATTAGTTAGCATGTGCACACTAATGCAATAGCACTAACATTTAGAATAGCAATAGCACTAACATTTAGAATAGTTCCAGAGACTATTGTTTTCTGTCTTTTCTTCTTCCTTTCCCCCTCCCCATTTCCCTTTCTGCTCCCCCCCTTCTTATAATTGGTATGGTTTCAGAGCAATATTTTTGACATTTCTGATAAGTTATAAATATGGATATTGATTCATTGCAACAATACATCAATACTGATCTCTTTCGTTTGCCTAGTCCTCCTTTCTTCCCTTTCATTTCATATGATAATCCCAAGAGCACTCCCTAATGAAACTTCTATATCTAGAGTCTACTTTCTGGGGAACACAGCACATGACACTCATGGCTACGCTCCTCCAATCAGTAATGACACCTTCATAGCAATACTAATAACTAGTATTTGAATATTTATTATGTGCTGAACACTATGCCAAATGCTTTATGTTTATTATCTAATATAACATTCAACAGGTACTAATGTTACCTCCATTTTATCTGTGGCTACTGTGGCTCAGAGAGGTTAAGAAAATGTCCTTGGTCGCCTAGCTATAAAATGATGGAGCCAAGATTTGAAACCATGAACTTCAGCTCCAAAGACAACACATACTTCACCATGATACTATGGTGTCATTTAGTAGGCACTCAATAAATACATATTTATAAAATATGCTGAGGTGATTGGGTATTTTCACTGAGTTGTTTTAAGAACCTCTCACCATAATACCATGAATAGATCCATTATTGTTGACAATAAATGCAAACAACTGGGTGAATGGACAGTAAAAATGGGAAGAAATGCAGAGAAATGTCAGGTCAAGACATTTCTCTAAGGGAATGTTTTTGCTGAGAAGATAAATGTGTTAAGGAATTTTGAATGCACAATACACATACAAAAATGCACTCAATGTCACAAGTGGTTGGAGTTTTAGTAGATACCCATTGAAACATCACCGAGATGTGATCAGATTCACATAATTTGCAAGGAACTGATGTCAATTTTGGCAAAGGTGTGGGAAACTGAACCCCACCATACACTGCCGATCAAAGTTGTAATCACTACTTTGGAGAACAATATGACACTATCTAATAAATCTGAAAAATGCATATACTTTACAATTTTGCAGTTAAACTCATACATCTAGAGAAATTCTTGTGCACGTCCATTAAGAGGGAAACATATGGATGCTCCAGCAGCATTTTTTTTTGTGTGTGAAGGCCAACAACTTTTTAAAAGTTAAAATATCTGTCAATAAGGGAATGCATATATATAATATGGTAGTATATCTATGTGACAGAATGTTCATATAATATTTAAAATGACTGAATTCAATCTATATGCATCAACATGGCTAGATCTTGAAGATATAATGTTGAAAAAAAAAGCAAGTTTCAGGATGTTAAATACAATATATCATTACTGTAAAAGATAATCAACATGTTTATATTGTGAACGCATGCAGATGTGGGGTGAAAGCATAAAATTGTGAACTGTTTATATAGCAAATCCATGATAGTGTTTATCTTGTTGGAGAAGGAGAGATGGTGTGTACAACAACACTGCTGAGAGAAATAGAGGAAACTTAACGTTTCCTCCAAAATTTTATTTCTCAAAACAAACCGACAAGAACGACAAAAAACTGAGGCAAATACAAAAATAAATCAACATACTCCGTTTGGGGACAACGGGTTTTTACCTTTGTCCTTTGCTTACCTGTGTTCTTTGGTATTTTATTTATGCTTTTCAAAATTCATAACAATAAAAATAACAAGAAAAGAGAGATCATGTGTGTAACTTCAGTCTTGAATTGCTTTGGAAGTGAAGTCTTAATTGAAACATAATGATTTAAATAGAATCCAGTTATAAAGGTTATTTCTAGGTTGGCTTCAATGTACAAGCATATTTTACACTGAAAACCAGGAAATTTCCACTTTCTTTAAAAAATGAGTTTTTGTCTCATTGGGAGTGATTTAGAGGTGGCTTTTCTTGTGTGGGGAGAATGGAACAGATCGGTAGTTCCTAAACCTGGCTGGTCTTCAGAATCACCTGGAGAGTCCTTTGATATGCAAAAGTGGGAACCACACCCCAACTTTAGGAACAATATTCTCTTGGGGTGGAGCCCAGAGATTTGTTCCCTTTATTTCTGTAGTCTCTGATAACTCCCAGAGGAGTCTGATAATTAGCCTGGCTTGGAAATCTACCTCCAGATGTCCTCTCAAGTTCCCTTCCTCCCTATGATTTTTAAAGACTAATTGGTTTTAGTATAGGAGTAGAGTGGTTGCCTCTCAGGGAGAAACTGGAAGAAGGAACTAGAAAAGGATTCCATTATTGATTAGCTTCTGGTGTACAGTGCCATGGTCTATAATTTTATATATATAATGTGATGGCTCGGTGCGAGGTCAGAGGGATAGTGGATGGGGGGGGGGCTACAGTGTAAGAGATATAAATGATGAACATCTAAGTATTACCTTGTCTTGTACACCTGAAACTAAAAAAAAAAACAAAAGAAAAGAAAAAAAAAGAAAAGGATTCCAGTACATAAAGTGGGCCTATCTTGTAACAAAGACCCCATTCGGTATATTCCTCCTTACCTCCTTATAAATCAGTTCAGGCTTAAGAAGGTCCATTATGCTTTAAAAACAGATATTTTCCATGTCCTCTTTTATATAAAGTCCAGAATGCTTTTCTTGCTTTGTGGTCGCTTAGTCATTTTTTTCCTCTTAGTTTTCAAGAATGCTACAGACAGTTGAATATCAATCAGAAGAGCATTACATTTTTGAGTGCCAGGAAAATCAACATTATTGCAGTTCTATTTTTAGGAAGCTCCTTTTCAGTACAAAAAGGAAGGAGCAAGCACCGATCTTTGATTCTGAATTGCCATGTTCTTTGTACTTCACTTGCAGGTGAATATAACCTCCATTCGTACCACAAAATAAAAATGGGCTAATGATTTGTGCCTGTAAGTCATTTTCTTTTTGAGAGAGGCCTCACTATAAATCCTTCTGTGGATTATGGAGGAGTTATATGTCTTACAGTGCTTGAGACTATAAATATATGGGTCATAAAGGGAGAGCCTCCTGACAGACTTTTCATCTGTATCTGCCTTATAGGGCTTTTCTGAGGACTGGAAAGAGGGAAGACAGCACAGAAGAAATTATCAGTGAAGCAGTTTTCTTGTAGAAGCATTTTGTGTTCACCAGCTTTTAAAGACTATATCCTAAGATGTGGACTAAATTTTTATTTCTAAATACTTTTTCGACATGAAAAGATAGAAGTAGTAGGTTCCTATTAAGAGTGATATTTTTTGTGATGCATATTTGGTTTTATTGGGGATCAGGGACAGGATGGGGACATTCAGGGATTGGCTCCGTGGTCTCCTTGATCCAGTCCAAGAAGGACAGAAGTTTGGTAAGATGCCAGGCATAGTGGGTCGGCCACATGGGGTGCGTCCCCAAGATTTGATTCCTTGAAGCATATCATCACAGATCAGCGGGCCCCCTGAGTCACTCACACAGATGTCCTTGCCACCCTGCAAGTGTCCAGCACACAGCATGAAGTCTGTCACCTTCTGGGGTAGGCATTGGCACACACATCGTTGAGCAGGAGCTTGAGGTCCACACACTGGAGCTCATCTGGGTACTCATCTACAAATGGATCTAATTCGATGTTGCCCCAGCTGGGGCATAGCAGGTGTTCCCCATTCGGGGTCCCTGGGTGGGCAGGCCCAGGACCTTCACAGTATCTGTTATCTGGGTGGGCTCTGCCAGGTAGAGCAGCATGAGGTCGTAGCTGTAGTCTTCTACTGGATAGGTGGTGTGGTTCTTCAAGAGGCTCAAGTTGAATTGAGGGTGTGGGAAGCTCTTACTGACCTGGACAAACTGTGCTGTGTCTTCATTCTCAAACAGGTTGTGGCGACCCTGCCAGAGCTGGTAATTACTGGGGAGAGAGAGGGACCAAGGGAATGAGGAGAGAGGAGCAGAAAGGGAGAAGGGGCAGGGCAGCATGGAGGTGGATCCCAAAGGAGAGAAAGAGAAACAAGGAAAAAACTGAGCACGAAAGGTTTAGATTCATGGAGAAATAGAGACAGTGTGAAAGCAAAAGAATGTGACAGTGGGAAAGGCAGATCCGAGACAAAGAGAAAGGCAGTGAAAAATAGGTTTAAAAGATACGGGAAATGACAAAGGCAGAGGGGAGAACAGAGAGATAAATGGGGCAGAAAGGAGGCAGGATGAGGAGGAAAAAAGACAGAGATAGTGAGAAACAGACAAATGGAAAAAGCAGGAGTGAAAAAACAGAGCAAGGGAGGAGAGTGAGAAATAGACAAAGGGAGAGGGATGGAAGAAGTAAAGAGAGAGAATGAGAAACAGGCAAGAGGAGGCTAGGAGATGACAAAGTGAATGATTTTTTTATAAGTTAGTGATTTTTTTTTTAAATTAGTATGAGGTGTACAAAACAATGTAATAGTTACACATTTACACTCTTCACAAAGTGATAACCTCCCCTCCCCCTATCTACACCCTTCTGACATGGTATATAGCTGTTACAATTCCATTGACTATCTTCCTTATGCTGTACTCCACATCGCATCACTATATATATATAAAATTATAGTTGACATTCAGTATTATTCAGCTTCAGCTTCAGTTGTACAGCACAATGGTCAGACATCTATACAATCCATGAAGTGGTATCCCTAATAAGAAAAGTGCCCATCTGACACCCTACAAAATCCCTACAAAATTATTGATTATATTCCCCCAACTGTCTTTCATACCCCCAGAGCAATATTGTGACTACTAATTTGTGCTTTCTAATCCCTTTATCTTCTCCCCCATCCCCACTCCCCTCCCATCTAGCAATCATCAGTTTTTTTCTCTATATCTCTGAGTCTGTGGTACATTTATACAGTGGAGTATTACTTGACCATAAAAAAGAATGAAATCTTACCATTTGCAATCATGTGGATGGACCTAGAGAATATTATGCTAAGTGAAATAAGTCAGACGAAAAAAGACAAATACCATATAATTTCACTGATATGTGGAATCTAATAGAACAGAATAAAAGAGCAAACTAAACAGAAATAGACTAAGAGTGATTGTTTTGATATTTTCTATTATTTCCTCCAGTCTGAACACAGTCTAAATTCTGCTCTGACCTTGTGCCTTTAGCCCATTCTGACCCACATACCTTTATCTTCATCCAATAAAAGGGGCCTCTAGGGGCCACGCTGTTCATGAAGTTTTAGACTATTGTCATTCATTCTCACTCTTGTCCCCTGTCCTGCTTCTGTATTCACTCAGCAGCTCATCTGTGGCTTTCCTGCTAATAGCCTAACACTTAGCCCAGAGATCTAATTCTGAATTGAACTCTTCTAACTAGACCCTCAAGTTTGCTCTTCACTTCAGTTTTGCCCCCTCTAACCTTATCTGTTCTATTTCTGTATCTTATATACCAACCCAATGTTGTCTTCGTTCTTGTGACTGACAGCTGAAAAGGAGGACACCCTCTCCCACAGTGGTAAGGGCTTGCCCAATTTTGGTCTTATATTCTAAGTAAGTGTTTGCATCAGTCCTCTAGTCCTACCTGAGTCTCTGTGGCTAGATTTCTTGTATAAATACTCATTATGTTTGCAGGGTTTCACATGTATTCTTATGATGCTGCCATTCTCAGAACATTTTCGAAGCACCCCATTTGGAATTGCCTTCTGAACACAATGCCTTTTACAATAAGAACTCAACTGGCATTTGTTGAATGAGTCAATTACAAATACATGCAAGAAAAAGTAGCTTCATAAGAATACTTTTGTTAAAGTCAAAAGAGCCTTTCCCAGTTTTCATCAGCTACCTTATTCATAACATGTCGCTAGATGACTTTGGAACATTTTAAAAAATAAACACCCCTCACCACAAGGCAGAGCATTTATCACCATTGGAGATTATTAAATGCAAGTGCCACAAACTGGAAATGAATTTGCTAAATAGGTAATTTGAACAAGTTTCAATTCATGGTGGAATGTCTAGGAGTAAATAGTCTCCTACAACGAATTCTTAAAAAGGGATTATATTAATTTAGTTGATATATTTGATGGTGATTTTTAAAATCAGTGGCAATATTTCATAGCCACCCTTTTTACATTGAACTTCCTGGAAATAGTGAAATCTTGGGCCTTTGGTGACTGTTGCATCATTTGATTGTACTTTATGTAAGACATCTAAGTAGAGAACACTTGCTTACACCCCCGCCCCAGTCAAGAAATCTCTAATCCTTGTAAAGCTATAATGAGTAACATATTCAAAGAAATAAAGTAGAAAACATTTTGCTTTCGTTCTAATTTTCTGCTTTATAGGTTTTAGTTGTTCCCACATATACTTTATTTACTATACCACCAACCTTGCCTGCACATTTTTTCTTTCAGGCACTGCACTAGGTACTGGTCATATAACAATAAATAAATATAGTCCCTCTCTACAGGAAAGAAACAAATACTTTGGGAAGGATAGACACATAAACAAATTTGCAAACAGTGGTAGGTACTCTTTAGTGTTTTATCAAGAATGCTCTAGAATTACAGAAATGGTCTAGTGATTAGGAGACTAAGATGGAGTGATTACTTCATAACAAAATTCGTGGTATTTATGCAGGCTGGAAGTCAGCGAGTTTTTCTACAAAGGGTCAGATAGTAAATATTTTAGGCTTTGTGGCCAGGCAGTCTCTGTTGTAATTACTCAATTTCACAGTTGTAGTGAAAGCAGACATAGACCATAGGCAAATGGCTGTGTTCTAATAAAACTTTATTTATAAAACCAGGCAAAGCAGAAGACCAGATTTGGTTCATGAGCCATAGTTACTGACTCCTAATCCAGCTGAGGACAGATGAGTAATATAAAGGTATTCCAAGTACAGGTAACAGCAGAATAAAAGATCAGAAGCAAGAAAGCATACGAGCTCTGCCAACTAAGTTTGCGAACTTGTTGCTAAACTTTTTTGATATCAGAAGGATTATTCATTATGAATTTGTACCAACTAGACAAACAGTTAACCAAGTTTACTGTTTGGAAGTGCTAAAAAGGCTGTGTGAAAAGTTAGATGACCTGAACTTTTTGCCAACAATTCATGGTTCTTGCATCATGACAATGCACCAGCTCACATGGCACTGTCTGTGAGGGAGTTTTTAGCCAGTAAACAAATCACCGTATCGGAACACCCTCCCTACTCACCTGATCTGGCCCCCCATGACTTATTTTTTTACCCAAAGATAAAGGAAATATTGAAAGGAAGACATTTTGATGGCATTCAGGGCATCAAGGGTAATACGATGACAGCTCTGATGGCCATTCCAGAAAAAGAGTTCCAAAATTGCTGTGAGGGATGGACTAGGCACTGGCATTGGTGCACAGCTTCCCAAGGGGAGCACTTTGAAGGTGACTGTAGTGACATTCAGCAATGAGGTACAGAGCACTTTTTCTAGGACGAGTTCACGAACTTACTTGTCAGACCACATATGTATTCGTGGGTAATAGAAATGATAGAATAAAATTTTAAAAAATGCTGAGAATGAGCTGAGTAAGAGTGACTAAGGCTACATTGTGAAATGCTTCATATGTCAATTTAAGCAGTTGGATTTTACCCTCAGGGGAGTCACAAAATGAGCTTCTGTCCTGTAAAACTAGTATAAAATCAACTTGTTCATCATCAAAAGGAAGAGATGTAAAGTCTATTAGAAGAAAAAGCATAAAGTGAATCAAAATTCTTATTTTTAACATTTTTAATAATTACCAATGGCTAGATTACTGGATGCATTATAATCTTTTTTCTTGAGTTATGTACAGTTTTTTCTGCACAGCAATTAGCAAGAACCTGACAAAGGCAGCATACACATATATGCAATGACACATCCCCTCAA
The DNA here is from genome assembly GCF_964194185.1 of Rhinolophus hipposideros. Lineage (NCBI taxonomy): Eukaryota > Metazoa > Chordata > Mammalia > Chiroptera > Rhinolophidae > Rhinolophus > Rhinolophus hipposideros. Next base: position 31,919,853 of record NC_138063.1, read on the forward strand.
CCAATTCTGTCTTCAATCAACAAATTGTTTTTGCTGTTCTCCTAGAAATAATGGGACACTTTGGAGAAAATTGCTCCCTCTAATGACTTTTCTGTAGAAATTAGAAAAACAGCTACTGGAGAGAATAGCATTTAGATGAAATGCTAAAATGAGTCAACTGCAGAGATGAAAAATTGCCCTGTAGAATAGTAGATGTTATGACAACTTATCTGGATGATAGTTTAAAAAATAATTCTTTAAGAAAAAATAAATCTCAGTAATCAACTATTAAAACCATCTGTAGTGTTGAGAATCTTGGAATTTTTTTTCTGCCCATAAATTGGCTGAACCTAATAGCAATAGTTTGTAAACGGATTTTGAAGCTAGTTAATAGTTGATAACATATATATGATTAAATATTCCTTTTAATCTTAATATTTTTAATATTCATTCTTTAAATAATTTAATAATATTTAATGTTAATCATTATTTGTATGTAATTTTAATTTTTATAATTTTTATGTTTTTATATAATTTAATGTTTTTATTTAATTATATAATTTATGTTTTTTATATATTTTATAATTTTTATTTTAATTTTTATAATTCTTTATGTCCATGATTTTCTAACATGAGAATAATAATATAGTTGTGGAGAGAGTTGTGGCCTGTCAGAAGCCTGGATGTAATAGTCTATCTGCAGGCCTGCAAGTCTGAGCCATCTCTCTGAGGCCAGATGTACCAATTCTTTGATTACAATGAAATAAAAAACATGGAATACCAAAAAAATCTCAGCCAAGGAAGTCAAAGCTTCAGTGATTTCTGGAGGTCTGTGAATGAGCATGTTCAGTTACAACTAGACACTTGGGGGGCAGGAAAGTTCTAACCCACTTCATAATTTCATCCAGGTAATAAGGGACCAAACTGACACTTGATAATAATTTTTTTCTCCTTGATTTGGGACACTGATCACAAGATTTCTCTCTAATCTCTCTAATCTATGCATAGACTATCTAAAAAGTAAGCAGTTATAATTTCTCAAAGAAAGGGAGATTTTTTTCTTTTGGCAAAGAACATTTAAATACGGTATGAATATCGAAGAAAAACTTTTAATAAGGAATCTTCAGAAACTGCATGAGTCTCTTTCATCACAAGCAAGTTCTTTCTTGGAAAGGACACAGTTTACACAAAAACACACTTTACACCAAAGCAACAGTGACAGTATTATTGATGCCTTAATCTCCTTACAAAAGGGAAAAATTATTTCACTGAGGTGTCAAGAGGGCCTCGGGTCCTTTTTGGTTATTTTCCTGATTTTTTTTTCCATTCAATTAGGGGAAAATTGAGACTTAGGTCAATATGAGGCATTACAAACAAAACACAAATATCTTCATGTGGGAAATGACTCTCAGATATTGTATCTTCCCTGGGAGGCTTATAATCAAGTTGCAAGTGACCTCAGTGACTTTGATAATGAAACTATAATTCGGGATCCCACAATGGCAGAATGCCACGGTAACCAGAAGACATCAGACTGATCAGAGGGAGTTCTGTATCATTCAGCAATGAAATCAGCAAATAGGTACTGGACATTATGACACGTATGCCACACCTTTCGTTTGTGGCAGTGTACAGTGGTGGACTAGTCCTTGAAATGGCACAAAGTGGGATTGTTATCTGCTGTCTTTTTCACCTGTTCCCTTACTCCTATCAGCCTACTTTTTCTTTTGGGAACTATCCCTTCATTGCATGCAATCTTGGTCAGACTATAAATCAAGGTCTCAGGATAAAAGTTGATCAGAAAATCAAGCAAAGTTAATCAAACACTCTATTTTAGAATTTAAACGTATAGCAGACGTGATGTAAGACGCAAAACAGTTGTAACTGATCATTCTAGTTGAGAAGTGGGGTGCCATTTTTTTATCTGCTCAAAAACAACAACTCAGAACAAAACAAATAAATCCCAAATCCACAAATACCACTATCATCAACAACACTCAAGTATTAGCTGATAGCCATGAGGAATTGGCATAAAGATGGTTATTCCTGAACCAGAGCAAGTGCCATTCTGTGCTGTGATGGGTGCCAGTGCTAGCCATGTTCTTTTTGAAAATAATCAAGGCAATTACATAAAATAACTTCCCTTTAAAAGTCGCATCAATGATAAGTTTGTAGTGTTCATTATGAAAGTGAGAGTCATTGTCACACTTCTAGGAATATGATGGTTAAAAAAAAAAAATCAAGCCTGTCACCAAGCTTTTGAAGACACGTAATCTTTGGCATTGATTTCCTGGTTTTTGTCATGATGTGTCAACCTATTCTTACAGGTTTTCCTCGGAAATATCCTCTCAGTCTGCAAACCCACTGGAAGCCTGTGTCAGTCCATAAAGGCTTCACCACATGGTGGCACTCTGGTTGTGCCTTTAGTGAAATAGCTTAGTGTTTTCTTTTAGGAAAAGGGTTGATCAAAACATGAAGTAAAAAACAAAAACAAAAACAAACATCCACTCCTCAGCTTTCGATGCTCTTAGGAAACAATGGTCTCGCTAGTATTTTTCTCCATGTCACCCCTGTATCATTCTCCTGTTTCAGAGGCCCCCAGGTATCCTTGACTTTGACTCATGCATTTAGTTACAGCCACTGGGACCCAAAAGTGAAGGCTGGAAACTGCCTGATTCTGAACAATAGGAGGCAGATTCAAAGATATTGCTAATTCTTTCTTGTGACTGTTCCTCTCTTTGCCCATTCAGAGCCCCTGTCCTCCTCTTCATAAGTGAATCACCGGGGAATTTTCAGCACACCCTTGCTTCCAGACCAACAGCTTGCTCACTCGTTCTAAACACCTGAAGTAAAATAAGTAGTACTAAGTAGATCAAGAAAAAAGAGGTGTAATGGATGAGGTCTCGGGATGAAGTCATTCCACTTTAAACTTCAAATCTGCACAAAGCACTCAGTCCTAGAGTAAAGAATGCTATAGAACAGCAGTGCCTTTTGCCTCTGGGGAGCCTGTGTTTTCTTTTGAGAGAAAGGTGCCTTAAGGTAGAGGAAGGTCCAGTCCCATTCAGCACACCAGGAGAAAGGCTGACTTAGTGATTTCTGATAGATAATTCACAGGAGGCAGAATAACATTTCAGCTGACCTATGTGAAGAGGAAATTATAAATTAATTATTCAAGAAGTACTTTTTTGATAACAGAAAAGACTATTAAATTATCTGTTATTTTTTTCTAATTGTTCTCTATTGCTGGTAACAAATTCCCATGAACTAAGTGGCTTAAAAAGCACTCATTTATTGGTTCTGTACGTCAGCAATTTGCCAATGGTGTGGCTGGGTTCTTGCTCAGAGTATATCAAGGTTGAAATCAAGATGCCAACTGCAGTGAGTTCTCTTCTGGAGGCTCTAGGGGGACAAAATCTGCTTCCAAGCTTAGTGGTGGTTGGCAGGATCCATTTCCTTGTGGTTATATGACTGAGGTCCACATTTTCCTATTAGCTATAAGCCACAGGCCACTCTCAGCTCCTTGCCATGTGGCCTCCATAGGCAATTCACAACATGGTTTCGGCTGCTTCCAGGCTAGGCAGAATATGTCTTCCTCTAAAACCAACCAGAGGGGGAGGGAATATCTCTACTTTTAAAGGACTCTTGCGTTTGATTAGTTAGTTCACTTCCACTCAGATAATCTCCTTTAGTTAAGATTGACAGATCTGGGTCCTTAATTACATCTGCAAAATGTTTTCACAACAGCACCTAGATTAGTGTTTGGTTGATATCTGGGAGAAGGTGTGTGTATACCAGGGGTTGGCATACTATCTCACAGTAGTTGATTTATTTTAATTCCACCACTTCACTCCTGTTCTGCTATGGGCATTGCAGCAAGCCTCGGGGATGGCCACAGTGTACTCTGCCTTAGGAAGAGTTATGGTTGTAATCCTTATCACCCTCCTGGGCTAAGTCAGAGGATATAAAAGTTAGAGCTGGAAAAGTCATTAGAAATGGAGTTCAATATATCTGAGACCAGGAGAGATAGAGAGTCAGAAACAACTCAGGGTCACATGGAGGCTGGCCCATCTGGCTCTGGCCAAAGCCTTCGGATTTCTGGTCTAGTCTCTAGCTTCTTCCAACCAGCCAGTGCTGCTCCATGGTGTTTTCACCAGGATAAGGGGAAATCAGAAAATGAGAACACTATAGTAAGTTTTAAATTATCCTAAATATTTTTTTTTGTTCTAACTTTATTAGGAGATTATACTACTTACCCCCCAAACACCGTTTTTTTTTTTTTTGGTTGTGATGAGGGGTGAGCTAGCTGAACTGCAGAGAAATTACTTGTATGGTTCTTCCATAATTCATTTTTTAGCCATGAATACAATATCAGCCTTTTGATTTCTAGATCAGGACATAAATATGACATCATGCTCTTCAGAGTGTAGGGGGAGATCTTTTAAAAGAGAAAAGAAAACCACATTCAAAATGAAAATATTATGATCCAACTATTTCACATGCTTAATCTGTATTTTAGTTATTTGCTTTTATTCTTTAAAAAATTCATTGCCTTTAAACTCTTTAAATTACTTTACAATGTCCCCCCTTTACACTATATACCCTTTACAATGCCCCCCCCCCCTTTACCCTATAGTGATGAAAAAACTTAGGCATAGAAAAGTCAGTTATTATTATTGTCACTGATATTCCAGTGACTGGCAGGATCAAGCTACCAACCCCTGAATTTCTAATCTATCCATCTGATGTGTTCAGAATATATTGTGGGCATGATCATTATTTTTCTTGCTGGATTGGTAAGTGTATTTGTAGGGATTATTAAGAATTGATGATAGGATAAAGAAAATGGATAAATATATGAAAAGCTGTCATTTAGTGACTTCTATGTGTCTCTAGGATAGGCACTCTGATATATTTTCTTTAAATGACTCATCAATCTGAAAGGTAGCTTAAAAATCCTCTTCATTCCACATGGGGATAACAATTTTTGGACAGAGTCAGTACCTGGGCCACAGTTAGAAATCTAGGAAATGGTAGAGCTGTAATTCGATCTCAGGACTCTGTAGCCCAGGGTCATTCTGCTACAGTATGTGTGACCGACCATCCATCAGCCACTTCTGTGCAGTGTACTTCTTTTTATCACTGCCTAAGAATAATGATTCCATTCAGAGATGAGAGATGATACTGTAGCCTGGAATACCTAGACCTGGAATAGCGAATGGGGTCTAGACTTGATATTGTCAGTAACTGTGATGGACTTGGGTGTGTCACTTTGTCAAGTTCTCTGAGCTTCAGTGTCTTTGTCTGTAAAACAAAGTGATAGGTCGGATAAAGTGATTCTCATTGGTGCCTACTGACGTGAAAGTCTGGCTCCCTTACATGAAGGTTAACTTGTCTTACTTTATTCAATCACATCCTCCCTTGCACACTGCCTTCCTCATCCTCTTTTATTTCTGTGGCTGTTCCAATTGCCCCTGTTAATATTATTACTGTGGCAACTACCAATATGACTGTACTGCTGCCCTCATATTTACTGCGATAGCAGCTGCCGCCAATATCGCTATTAACTTCCACTGCATATGTTCTCCCATTTGAATTTCAAAATCTCTAAGAAACAGTTATTATTACCTCCATTTTACAACTGAGAATAAAAATGATTAGATAAATTTTAAAAAACATACTAGAGGTCACATGACTAATCAGTAAAAGGTATAGAATTCAAAACTGTCTTCAAAGCCCCAGATCTTTATTATGACTACCAACGTGACATTTATTAGATTCTTCTTATCTAGTGTTTGCTTTAGTAGCAAACTAGTCTTTTAAACCTGACCTAACAGAGGTAAAATGGACTTTCCAGGAAGATGTGCTCTGTTTATCCCATGACCTCTCATGCTCCCTGACACACAGGCGTACTCCTGTGAATGTGTCAACCTAGATTGAGAAACGGAGGGAAAAGGAGCTAATGCTGGGATTTTGTTTGTTCAGCAGATCTTTACTGGAGTCTGTTGTGTCACACGCACTGTGCTAGGTACTGTGGATGAAAGATGAATAAGACACAATCCCTGCCCAAAGCAGTGAGGAAATCAACTTAGTTCTCCAGTAGCTGCTCCAAGGCCGAGGGAGCAGGTCACCACTTAGCAGTTTCCTGAAAAGGAACACTCTAAGAACTCTGTGTCACCTTCCTATACATCAGTGAGAGATCTGCAAAGCAGGATTGTCAAACCGGCCTACATACAGGTGCTGCCCAGTTTGGGGAGAGTGATTTTTCTTTGAAATGGAAAGATTTGGCTTTGGGCCCCAATATGGGAGGGGTTATGGAGGAAGCAATAGGAAAGAACATTCCCTGAGGCACTAAGGAGAGTTTGGTGGAAGACGATTTTTTTTCAGTGATGAAAATGAGCATGAGCTCAGAAGCCCAGAGGCCTGAAACAGGGCATGGGAAGACAGATACCCTCTCTCAGTGACCAGCCAGCAAGTGTGTGTCTGTGTGTGTGTGTGTGTGTGTGTGTGTGTACACAGGTGAATGTGCCTGCACATGTGCGAGTGTGTCTCTGTGAGCACAGGCCTGTGCACATGTATGTTTGTGAGGGTGCCATTAGCTTGTGTATGTTTTTGCATGTGTGAGAATGTGCGTGTGCCTGTCGGTACACATGTGCGTCTCTGTGCCCCTGACTGTGTGCTGTGTTCATGTGTTGTGTTGTGTGAGCTTGTCTGTGCATGTATGTGCACGCATGTGCCATAAGGGAATCCAGCAGGAAGTATTTCTGTTGATGCCGTACCTGCTTACTCTTAGTCTAGAATGGATATAAACTGGAAAATCTATGAATGGATGTGGCTAAGACCCATAAGAATAGAAATAATGTAAAATTTGAGGATTAACAATATTTTTGATGTCTAATGATTCCAAAAACAGCTTGCAAAGCTGATCATTTTAAGCACCAAGATCGACATTGTAGGTGAGGAGTGGTGTGGAGGTAAAAAGGGGTTTATCTTCTGTTATTATCTATGCTTTCTATAATGCAGTCCTCATGCCCCCTACTTGCCAGAGAAATTGCTTCCTTTGTCTGAACTTGTTTACAACAGATGCCTTATTACAGCCTGGGTTTTAATTGTCCTTATGAATACTGAAAACAAAATGAAGAGAGGGGAAAAAAACCAAAACAAATAGTATCTATCTACAAACATTTTAAAACAGAGCTGAAGAACATGGTAAATATATTTCAAAATGATTTTAGTTTGACAAGGAGGATGGAAGTCTAGCCTTTTCCCGAAGGGGTTAAATCTCTGGGGCAGGGATAATTATGACTATTTGTGTTTGTTATACACACAGAGCTGTAAAGATCTGTGTCTTTCTCACTGGTATATGATTTCTACTCAAGTGTGCTTCTGTTAAAACACAGCTTTTATATTTATCTCTGAATCCAATTTTAGTCATTTTTCTCTCATCCAATACCAAAATATTGTATTTCAGGTACTGGTTTGATAATAGTGAAATTCCAGGCCTATAATATAATGCAACATATTTTTTTTTTATTTTGATCAAGAGTTTATTTTCATCTGTGCATATGAATGTCATGTTGTATGTATTAAAAAGAAAGCAGAGCCTTTTTTCCTTCATTTACTACTGATTGGAAAATGAAAAGGCCAAATGTAAATCTAAAGCCAGAAATTACCAAGCTTTGGAAGTATAATTATTAAAACAGTCTCTGGTTCTCGGAAGGCAGTCTTTGTACACAGCTTTGCCCGGCCTTCTCGAAGTCCGAAAGCTATTGCACTACAGGTCCAGGCTGTAGCAGCATGACCCAGCTTTCAGGGTACGAAGTGTCTCTCTTAGCAACTTAATGGGGAACTCAGAGAACCCACTAATTATCAAGAGTACCAAACACCTCTCGTGTTCACATTCCCTTTGCAAAGGAACACGTTAAATAGCTTTGAATCATGTAGCATTTAGTCTGTACTTTGGAAAAAACAATATATTAGGGAAAAGGGAGAGATGCTGAGTATCTTTGTACTCCTGGGTATTAACAGCCATACTTTGTCCCTTGTGAAGTCCACAATACATTGATATTAAAGATGAACTCAATGTGCAGCACAGGAATTATCCTGGCTGACCGGGACAGAGCTGGAGAGTGACAAGGAGCTCCAGTGACTAGGACGTTAATTCGAATCCCACTGAGGGCCGAGCTGAGAGGTAGGCAGTAAGCAGGCAGAAGAAGGAGGAGGTGAGGAAGGCTCGGATGGAGGTCAGAAGACTGCTTTTAAAGCAAAATGGGGTAGAGAGCTTTTGTGTAAGCAAGTGTGAAGAGGAGAGCAAAGTAAACTTCAAAAGGTATTCAAAGGAGAGCAAGCTGGGATGACTTTCACAGTAAGGAAGCTAGCACAAAGGCAGAAACTGCAATGAGTCATTTAACATTACTGACCATCAGCAAAATTGTGGACAACTCATGGCAGTCCAGGCTGGATGAAATATTCTCTTAGAAGGTATGGATTAATGGTTGCAGGTAAATTATAAACAGGGAGAGTGGAGGGGAATAGCACATTTAGGAAAAATGGAAATAAGACAGTGTTCAGGTCTTTGCGAGCAGTGAAGGGGCTTTCCAATAGAAGCCAAGACTCGGGTTTTCTTCTTATTCCCTAGCAGGATAACTGCTGCCTTCTCATTACGGGGAATTGTTGCGGCCCTAAGTCACGCAGTTTAAGTTATAGAACTCCCTTTCTAGTAGGTGCAGACAGTGTAAAGATACGTGAACATGTGTTTGGAGGTCATGGTATTCCAGAAGCTGGAACGTATTGGAGCTGGAGAAAACTTTGCATATCATCTTATTAATTAAAAATGTGGAAACTGAGGCTTAACAAGGTGAAAAGACGTAGCTAAAATCCACTCAACTTGGCAGTGGCAAAGCTGGTGTAATAAGCGTCTCCTTGCCTTGCAGTTGTTCTGTTCTCTCTCTCACTCTCTTTTAACTTTTTTTTTCTTTTGCTCTGAGACAAACAATGCATCTCATTTTGATCAATGAGATTGATTCTTTAAAAAAAAAAGTTAACACACCTATGTAAACACTAACAGAAAATACTTGTCTCCTTTTCTTTTTTTTCTATTCAGAGCTCCCATGCATCACATCATCCAAACCTGAGAGGCAGCATTTTCACCCCAACATTGACTCCACCTACACTGTGGTTTTATACAATATGCCAACCGATATGCCATAATAACAGGCTCATCCAATCTCCAAACCTATTTACTTAAACCTTACTTTGAGGCATGAAGCCATGAATTTTTACGGATGAATTCATTTGAGAAGAGCTCAGCAGCTACCATGTGCCAAGCAATGTGCCAGAGCAAACTGCAGAGATACAGTTCCCATCCAGGAGTCGTGACATGGAGCATGCAGTCTAGCAGGGAGAGTGCCATTCATGTAAAACCACCAGTTTATATCAGGAGCGCATGGTGATCACTGCTGTGGGCTGACCAATTGTTTCTGCTATAGTACTTTTATTCACGCAATCTCAACATTTTAACAAGCCTATGGGCTAATGGAAGGCCAGCCAACAGCTTAGATCCAAATAAGCAAGCTACCAATAGCATGAGTATAAGAAAGATCTCATAGATGGCCTTTGTTTATGTGTCTTTACTTAGTTAGTGGGTTGACTTGAACCTGCGATTTTTGTTGTTGTTGTTTTCACAGCTTCTCAAAGCACTTATAATAAGCCAGTCAACTCCACAGTCTTTACAGCTACCTTTGTCCTTGTTCTGTTGAAGTACGCCCAGCTATTATAAAAACCAGTGTTTCCTCTTCCATCACATACAGTCCAATCCACCACCCACAAAAATCTTGGTAATTCTGACATTGTTTCAAGTCAGGGCTTAACACCACTAGTTTGCAGATCTAAGCCAGTTCTCAGACCCAGAGTAACTGACTGAGATGGAAGCAGGGTCCCCTTGAAGAAGAACCCTGCAATGCTATTGCAAATATATACTCATTCCCCCAAAGTGATCTTTAGCCATTTACTTGGAGAAGGGGAAATATTTAGAAATTTTAAGTGTTTTCGGATACCAGATCTGACCTGACACTCAGAAACCCAGCAGTTCAACATGATTCAGTAGTTAGAGTGATTAGAAACCAGGAGATTAAACAAAGTCCAGACCTGAGTCTCTCTGATGTTGGGTTTGTTGAGTTCATGGATCCAGCCTGTGATTATTTACTCAGTCCCTGAATACATAATTGGTGTGGGTGTACTTAGCAGCTGGCAGAGCCCTCATATCCCTGGCCTATGGAGTAATAGCCAATATTGTAGGAAAGGCCAAGTGGAAGTCCCTGAAACTGTCCTACTTCCCTGCCAATGCCTAGCCCAGCCAAAATAGTAAATCACACCTTAGGAAGAATCACAGAGATTAGAGCTAACATGAAAAATTGAAGGATACAGGAATGGTAGTTTCCATAATATTCCTATTTAATTGTAAGGCCTCCACAAAACCTCAGTGGGTGGCGATGCACGATGATGAATTGCCGTAAACTTAATCAAATGGTAGTCCCAATTGCATCTCTTGTGTTGGTTATGGAATCGTTACTAGAACAGTCTCTGGCATTAGATATGTGAGTGTTGAACTGGCATTTTCCCTAATCCCATTAGTAAACAAGACCGAAAGCAGTTCTGATGTGTGGCAAGACCATCAACTCTCTAGTCTCAGAGCTCTATTAACTTCCTTGTCACAATATAATTGTTGTGGACCCTAATCAATTTGATATTCTAGAAAACAGCACATTGGTCTGCTATAGTGATACCAATATACTAATTAAATTTCGTGATCTGGAAGTGGCAAGTACTGTGTATTCCCTAGTAGGACACATGGAGGCAGGAAAGTGAGAGAATCACACCATGAAGATTCAGGAACCTGCAATATCAGTGCAGTTCAATGGCCTGGGGAATATTGCCATTCCCTCTGAAGCAAAGGACAAATGTAGCCAGCGTACTCGTATCAAAAAGGAGACATAGCTCTTGGTGACTTTTTTTTTTAATCTTGGAAGCTACATATACTGTGCTTATGATTACTGCTATAATCTATTTATTGGGTGTTGTGGAAGGCTGATGCTTTGGAGACCAGAGTAAGAGAGGTCTCTGATACCAGTCTATGTGACAAGCAGATCTAATGCTCTATGTAGTTTCTGTTTAATCCAAAGAGGAGAGTCAAAGCACAGATACTTGGGATCCTTAGGCAACATCATATAGGCCATACCTTGTGGGTCAGAGAACTATTTGCCATTTGTAAAAGCAGTTTTGGGCATGCTACTACTGGGCTCTAGGATAGGGTGAGTGTCTGATCACAGGGCATCAAGTTATTGTATCACTAAGGCTTCCCATTGGAAGCTGGGTCTTATCACACCCACCAATCCCTTAGACTGCCTTTCCTTCCTTCCCTGAGTCATCCTTGTCTGCTCTGTATTCTTGTTCCTTAGGATCAGTTTCCAAAATAAACTGCCTGAATGAAAGCTTTTGCCTTAAACTCAGCATTGTGGAGCATCTCAATATAAGACAATAGATGTCCTCTAATTTAACTTTTTTGTTTATTTGTCTGTGTCCCGTTTATGGAGTGTGGGAATGGGCATGTATTTTCATGATTATATCTGCTTGTTGTTACTGTGTTCAGATTCTCCTGCTCTGGATGTGCGTTTTATTTTACTCCTCTAGGTTTTGCTTTGCCCAGTGTGCCCTGTTTTTTTTCCCCATCCTAGATTTTTTTCCTACAAAGAAGGCTTTTCCCTTTTCACTTCTCCAAATGTTGGGCTCTGGTATCTGTGTAAAAAGTGGGACCTTTGTTTGTTTTTGTAAAGGTAGACATGAGGTGAAATACTTATGCTGTTCCTTAATTTTCTACCCTTAGTAGTTACTGGAAATGGAGTATCCATTTGAAAAGGAAAAAAATTATTTGTGGTATATTCAGAATATTTTAGAATTTATTAATGTATAATATTTGGATAATCATATGGACTCTGTGGTAATCCTAATTTAAATAACCACCTTACCCATGCTGCAGTATGATTACTTAAATTTTAGAGACATAGCCTGATTCTCTATGAATAATTGTGCTGAATTGATTATTCAGAAAGGTTTTATTTCATTCTAGATAGTTTGCATTTGTTTTAAATCATTGAGTAGCAATTCAAAAGAGCTACCACTTGATTTTCAGTATCAATCAGAATTGAGAAAACAAAAGCCATACACTTCACGTAGCTCCTTGTTCTTAAGAAGTTAATAAGTTAATAGTGACATTTAAGTAGTATGTCAGAGGGAGAAAAATGTATTTCCCCATTTCTGTTTTAGCTGTATACACATATCTGTAGCATGTGTAACGATGTGTGTGGTAGAAGCAATCTCATCTAATTAAAGCTCCCTTTCAATAGTATCTTTCAAGTTATGAATACCAGAGTGTGTTATAAATGACTGATAAAATTAATGCTGAAAGAATTCTACAAAAATATAAGTCAAATAGGATTTGAACTATATAATTGGGAAAAAGTCTCTCAGAATGAGCCCCAAAGACACAGCTCTAAGAGGAAGGTGAGTGGATAGATCTTATCTTGGAGATGTTTTAAGCTAGCCAACTTACAGATGCTTCCACTATGAGTGGACTTCAAGATATGTCATATAATATAAAATTTGAGAAAGACTCAGCACTTTTGCCACGCCAGTATATCAATTTTAAAACAAAATATAAAAGGCTATTTATTAAAACATTTAACCTTCAACTATATGTATAATAAGATATTAAAAGCCATACTCCTTCAAGGTATCTGATAAATATTAATCTATTTTTCACAAAGAATGATAATGCAACTAAAACCTAAGATTTATATTCCATGTTTTCACTTGGTTGTTAAATTTAGTCTTAGGTCAGATATTTAAAATAATCTTCTTTTTTTCTGATCTACACAGATGCACACAGAAATAGACACACACACACACACACACACACACACACAAGCATACATAAATACGTTTTCTGAATAACAATTATAGTTTCATACTAACCAAAGTGTTAGACTACTCTTTTTCATAACTTATACCTATAGACATAGACAGATTTTTTAATAAACAGTGCAACAAAATCAATAAAAATAAATTGAACTTTTCCATCAAAATGTAATACATTTCCTACCACTTATTAACTTTGTCAAAATATTAAAACATTCTCAATGATCTCAAATGTCTCTAATTCATTTTATAAATGATAGTAATTACAAATATATTATTTGAATATTAAATAATCCTCAAAAGAGGATAATGCTAAATAACTAAATAATGCCCATATCTGAAGGGTAGAGTGTCAATTTTGATAGAGTATTTTTGAAATCTCCTAATGTCAGAAAGATATTTTTAAAAACACTGTATTAAAATCAAATGTTTTAAAATTTGAGTTTCACAAATAAAAAAAGAAAATGAAATATTTTAAGAGAAAATGAAATATTAGTTGTTTATAGGTCTATCACCCAGGTTAACTTGAGGTTTCATTGAGAACTTGAACCACATTTTCATCTTTATGTTCCTAGCATTCAACCCAGGGCCTGACCCAGAGCAGTGTTTAATGAAATCTTGTGGAATAAAAGAAAACCTAAGTGTAATAATCGACAAATTATCCTCACTGTGTCCACCATTATTTCTAATTGAGGATAATTATTTATTTTTGGATTCTTCTCCCAAGATATAGAACTTTTACCTTGACTCAGATAGACAATTCATTGTCTGGAGAACACGACTCCATGATGCTTAAATACACAAAAACGTAATAGCGTCTCATGAATCTAGAAGACAATTTTCAAGGACCTGGAAACATACAGAAAGCCTGAACCAGTAAAATAGACACTGACAGGAAGGAAAAGCCCCTGGAAAAACATTGTATGAAGATACCCCAAAGATTGTGTCTGACATAACGTAGTTCACTGATCAGAAGGAAACCGATTTGGTTTTAAAGCCAACTTGCTGCTGTGCAGGTAAAAGCAGTACCAGAAATGGATGAAATACAAAGGAAAAAGAAGTCAAGATAAAGAAGGAGAACAAATAACAAAGAGTAGAAGGAATAGCAGCAAGATAGCGACAGTAAGCAAAGTGAAGAAAAAAAGTGGGAGGAAAGTTCTAAGGGCATTGTAGTGCTCCCCTCTTATTCTCCAGAGCATAACTGTGCTCAGGGAAGAAGGTAGGATTGAGGAAACACTGTAGGCATGCAGATGGCTTCATATACCTCAACTGAAAACATTTAGAGAGAAGGCACGCTAAATTCCATTCATTTTTATTGTCTCAGAGCACATCAATATTCAATGTCATGCTTAAGGCAACCCAACAGCTGTCTGTGGCCTGTTCACTATTGTTCAGAGAAGAGTTAACTGTAATAGGGTAGAGTGCTAATGTTAGTGATGCTGTAATCAGGTGTTGCATATAAACTATCCTGCACTATGAGTCAAAATTTACCCCAATTGCCAGCAAACACCTCCCTTTGCACTCATTGCAAATTAAAAAAGCAAAGTATTTTATATGCAAATACTGCTGACTGAGTTGTGTGAGACACAAAATTAGAAGGTTAGGTGTAACTGGTTAAAAGAAAAAGAAAAACAGAAATCCATGAAGTTACAGAACAATTTTGCAGCTTTTTCCCTCCTGAAAAGAGTCTAGCCCCTTAAATAATTTTTTTCCCCCATGCTGATGAAATTGGCCTATTTTGGCTAAGCTTGCTAAATTCCAGCCTAGCAGGGGCCAGTGAATCAAGTGCCTGAGGGTGTAAGAAGAATAAGGAAAGGCTGACTGCTATTATATGTGCAAATATTTTAGGCTTCAACAAAATAAAATCCCTGATGATGGAAAAATTCCACTCTTCTAGAATTTTCATAGGTGTCACATTTCTATACTGTTATAGACTATAAACTCTTTCATAAAGGGACATAAACTTATTCAAGTCCCTTCACAATTTCATTCACTTTATTTTTTGATCTCAGACCCTACAGAGCAGACTTGAGTAAGCTGTACCCGCCCTCCCTCCCAGAGAAAGGGCAGAGGAGATTGTTTGCCTAGTGTTTTAATATTGGAAGTCCCACATCCTGGGAAGCTGTCAGTCCTGGCAAACCAGGACGTTTCCTCACACTAGTTCCAGGTTTATTTGCAGCCTTTTTTTCAGGGGCTATTTGCAGATGTGCATGAGAAACCTGAGAAGTAGGGGAATGCAATTGGTCTAACCTAAGAAGCATAATCTCCAAAAGGAAGGTCTGGAAGCATTTTGGATAAAATAGGGTGGTAGTTCTCAGTCTTAGCTATACATTAGAATCACCTAGGCACCTTTAAAACCTACTAAAACCTGTGTCCCACCACCAGGAGTCTTGATGTAATTGTTCTATGTGGGTCCTGGACAAGTTCCCAAGGTGATTTCAATGTGTAGCCAAGACAGAACCACTGACGCATGGAGACATTCAGTATTTTCTCTATTTACTATGTTAAACCTTCAATATGAATACATTTTATGAAACTGATTCCTATTTAACACCAATTATTGATAGAAGAATATTTAAATTTCACTTTTTTGATATCAATGATCATACAAAATAACCAGGAAGAAAATATGAACATAGTTCCCATTCTGTCTTCAACGAATGAAAACAGTTATGTAGTTAGTTATTAATCTGACCATTTCAATTGAATAAATTATGCATTTTCATGATTAAGCCTTTTAAACATATGACCCTTTTATATTATATTTCACATCTAATAATGAACTTTTCTTCATTTTTTTGATGAACAGTTTCTGCTCTAATTGACTATTCCCTTCAGAATGTTTTCATCTCAATTTAGCCCACTTATGAGTCAACAAAGTTGTAGAGTAGGGTGATATTCAAAATATTTATCAACTGGTAAGGTACTGGCACTGACCAATTGATAAGGAATGGCCCTGGCTCTAGATCAGGGTCCTGAGGAAACCCTAATGGGGCAGAATTAACCATTTAATGACTGAATTAAAATGAAGACTTAGGGGTCCTCAACCATGTCTGAAAGGAGTACTTGTGGGGGCTTTGGACAATACGATTTTACCAACCGGCACAAAGGTTTAAAAATATTTAACAATATCATTTTGCCAATTTAAATCCATTGAATCCTAGTCCTAATAAAGAGTTCATCAAAACCTCTCATTTAAAAATGTCCTCAAAGAATCCCAGTGAAGCCAGTGTTAGAGGATATCACTCCACCCCCTCACTTGCCATGTGAAATCATTTTGTAGCTATCATCCTGTTGTAAAATGGACTTTGAATTCAGGCTGACCTGGATAGCAATTCCAGCTTTGTCACTTACTGCTATGTAATTTTGGGTAAAGTGGCTCTCTGAGTCACAGTTTCCTTCACTGCTTAGGTTTTATGAAGATTAAATGGAGGCAGGGGTCTAGGATCTTATTATGTACTTAATAAATGGTAGCTACATATATTATAATGGTGAACACTTTTTAGCTTCTGTTGAGATACTTTTATTGCTCACTGCACTGCTATTCAGCTCTAATTGCTACAAAGTCACACCTTACTATAGTTGATCATATTTTTTGTTAAAAAGATTCACTATCCATCTTCATGAAAAGAATATTTTTCTCCATCCCATTGGCTTTAAGCTTGGCCCTGGGACTTGTTTTGGCCAATAACGTATGAACAAAACTGCCGTGTTTCACTTTCAGAGAATCGCTTCAAGTACCAAAATTTGAATCTGCCTTGTTCTATTTGTTCTTTACCATAAGGCTATCAACATCTCAGATACAGACTTCTCAACAGGCCTGGGTACCAGCACGAAGAACTGATTTACAGTCACTTTTGGTACTTGAAGCGATTCTCTGAAAGTGAAACACGGCAGTTTTGTTCAGACGTCATTGGCCAAAGCAAGTCCCATGGCCAAGCTTAAAGCCAATGGGATGGAGAGAAATATTCTTTTCATGAAGATGGATAGTGAATCTTTTTAACAAAAAATATGATCAACTATAGTAAGGTGTGACTTTGGATATGGTGAGTGAGAAATGTAATTTTGTTTTTTTAAGCCTGAGATTTAGAGTTTCAGGTTACTATGACATAACATTCTATACTATCCAATACAAAAATTGGTACCTGGAAGTGGGTGCTGCCTTAAAAAAAAAAAAAAAAAAAAAAAAGGCAAACAAATGAGAAAGAAAAACTCATAGACACAGACAATAGTTTAGTGGTTACCAGAGGGTAAGGGGGGTGGGGGGTGGGAGATGAGAGTAAGGGGGATCAAATATATGGTGATGGAAGGAGAACTGACTCTGGGTGGTGAACACACAATGTGATTTATAGATGATGTAATACAGAATTATACACCTGAAATCGATGTAAATTTACTAACAATTGTCACCGCAATAAATTTAATAAATAAATTTAAAAAAACCCTAAATTTTGTGACTTTAATTTCACTGACATAACTGTTTTAAGACTCATCCATGTTGCTGCATGTATGTATCATAATTTATCCATTCATTAGTATATGTACATTTAGGTTGTTTCTAGTTCGGGGGGAATAAAACCTATAAATATCTGGCATGGGTTTTCGTGTGGATATACATTTTATTTCTCTTGAGTTGATACCTAAGGGTAAAATTATTTGGTCATGTGGTAAGTGTATAATTACCTTGATAAGAATTGCCAAACTGTTCTCCAAAGTGTATGAAAAAGGAGCTGTACCACTTTGCAAGATACAGTTACTCTTTATACTCACCAGCACTTGATATTGTCGGTTGTTAAATTTTATGAATTTTAATAGCTGTATGATAAGTATGTGGTTTTAATTTGCATTTCCTTGATGACTAATGTTGAACAAATTTTCATGTGCATATTCGCTACCAATAACTCTTCTTTGGTAACCTATCTGTTTTAATCTTTTGCCTACTTTTGTGGAGTTGTGAAAGTTCTTTATATATATTCTGAATAAAGTCCCTTTATCATATATATGTTTTGCAATAGATCCATTTCAAGTTGATTTTTGCATTTGGAGCTCCGGGTGTCGATTCACTTTTTTTGCACATGAATGTTTATGCTTTGGGTTTGAATAAATATATAACATCTAAATATGGCAATTTGGGGGACTCATAACTGAAATGCAGCCAAATGTTGTTTTCCACTGCCAGAACACATCAAATCTCAGATGTACTCTCCAAAGCATCTCTATACCTTATTTAATCTACTTAAAACACAGCTTTAATTATGTTACTTCCTTGCTTAAAAACATTCAGTGAAGAAAAGAGATTATTCAATAACTGATGTTGACACACTTGGATCTTTATTTGACAAGAAAGTTAATTCAGATCTCTGCATCTCATTATATATACAGGTGCAATTCTAGATGGATTTAAAATACAACTCTAAAAAAATAACAGTATTAGAAAAATGTAGGAGGGTATTTAATATTCTTGATACAGACAGTACTTTCCAAGCAAAATATAAAACCCAAAGACAATGACATGAAAACATTAACATTTGTGACTGAATAGTATACGGAGAACTATGTGGCAAAATATAAATAAACTGAGAGACAAATGAAATATTAAGAAAGATGTTTGCAGTATGTAATAGGAATACAGATTTTTCATCCTTTAAAAAATTGTCTTATAAATCAGTATAAAAAGACTAATACCTCTGAATATAAAAGGGCAAAGGGCATAAGCTATAATTCACAATACAGCAAATATCCAATAATAATGAAAAAATAGCATTAGTAATAACCAAAGAATTCTAAATTAAAACATCAATTAGATATTTTAAAATTATCAAATGAGCAAAGATTAAAATGTTTTATAATATTAGATATTAGTAAATGTCATAGGGAAGCAAAATCTTATGCATAATTAGAATGTACATTGATATATCATTTCTGGAGATTCATTTGACAAAATACATCAAACTTGAATTATAAACATATTCATAAGAATTTAATACAAGAAAACATTAAACAAGTGTGAAATGGTATATTTATTATAGTAAAAAAGTTGAAAACAGCCTAATCATTCACTAAAAAAGTATTGATTAAATAAATAAGTGCATCGATTCAATGAAATAATTAGCAGCTGTTAAGCAGAGTAAGGTATATCTGTATATGATCTATGTCTATATTTTTATCTGTCTATAGCTATATATCATATCATACAGTATGGCATATATATAGTATGATTGATCCATTTTATATTTATATGTTATTTGTGTTTGTGTGTGTGTATTTGTGTTCTCATATCAAAGTGTTAATGATATTTATCTTTGGGGAGTATGATTTGTGGAAACAACATTTATATTTAAAGGAATTGTTTAAATTCCTTTTATCACAAGTACAACAATTTTTGTAATATTAATTAAAGTTATCCATATTAAATTTAGAAAAATTAAAACAGTAAAAATATGATTATACAACACAGGGATAACTACTGTTCTTATCACCCTTTATTCCCCGCTACAATGTTTTCTATGCTTACATATGTGTGTTTAGACATATCGGATATCATATCATACAGATATGTTATAACTGGTGTTATTGAGTCTGTCATTCACCGATCTCCATTTATTTGACATTCATTACCTTTGATGGAAAGCTCTGGTTCATACTGTGGGGAATGCAAGACAAGGGAGGGGAAATATTGAGAAGAGAAGAAACCTACCATCCAAATACTCTTAATTTACCTAATTTATTAATTCAGCAAGTATTTATTGAGGGCTTTCTATGGACTAGGCAATGCTGTATATGTGACAAGCATGTACCAGGCAATCTTCTGTTCTTCATGGAAATAAATAAAAATTTGTTTGACATGCCTTAATTTCAGAATAAATAAAGACATGTTTGGTCTTCAGATGACCTAACAGGCATTTAACACACTAACTCTGTTCAAATGCTTTAAATGACTAGGGTTTTTGTTCTCTTGAGTTTAAGGTCATGATCATCTAAGTGTCTTTCAGTGAACATATGCTGACAAACCTACGCCAGCTGAATTAATGAGTAGAAGATAAATGTGTCCATTGATGGAAGAGAAGGGACCAATGGAAAGACATGTGTAGTCAGGAAATGAATTCAATGATCACCTTTGTTCTAGGAGCCAAAAAATTGAATGAAGGCAAAGACCATATGGAAGAAAATTCAGACGTTAATATCAAGGATAACATGGTAATTATAAACAGATTCCTTCCTGCTCCTTGCTTTAATATTCTAGATTGCTCCTCTTTCTTGTTTTAGGGAATTGACCTCCCTGATGACAACGGCAGGTGCTGACATTCCATCATGATGACCAGGGAGAGGCCATGGTCCAAGAACCGGGCAGGTCCTGGCAGGTGACTGGGGAAAAGCAATGAGAAAAATGGGCAAACTGAATTTCAAGAGAGGAACTGAGACATCAAAAAATACAGTAGGCAGTCACTGTAGATGGGATACAAGATGGGAGCTATGCCTCCAGAACAAAGCAAGGACTTCGTTAATAGAGCAGAGTATGAAGCCAGGGAGACACTGAGTTCATGGCTTGCCTCCTTTTTGTTCCCGTTGACAGCCTGGTCCCAAAGCTACAGATGCAGCTTACTCTCCAAATGGAGCTTCACCCTATTCAGCTATGGAACCTAGCTTTGGGAGAAGCTCATTAAATAGAGTGGGCACACCTCTCACTAGTATGAAATCCAAGGAATTATATGGAATCGGAACATCATGTCCTTGGGGTCACATCTTTCTAGATCCTCTGATTACTAAGTTGGACCAATTAACTTAGCTGTTTGAGTCTTTTTTTTCCTCACATTGTGGTGCTTCTCTGAGGACCCCCTGTTTTTCTTTCTATTTTCATTTTAGATTAAAGTGAGAGTTATATTGAAAACATTGTGATAGTAGAGCTCATTAATTATATCTTGGTATTTGTGTCACACAAATGTTGACAACTGCTTGTTCTCTATGAAGAATTTTAGATAATTTTATCCTCTGCTAAGGCTGGGTCAGTTAACTAGATACATTGGATTTAATACAAAGGACATTTATCCTCTCCAAACAGTCAGGATGCAGAGCCACTGACTGCAGAACCCTGGGGTCTCCGTTCTCACTCATCCTGAGGTATTACATGTTGGGGTGCCCTGAAGTTGTACTGTGTACTGCCTGCATGGCTGTTTGGAGTGACATGGTACACCTTCATCATGTTATCAGTCAAATTCAATTTCCCAAAGATCAGAAGACTCTTAAATCACTTCATGTTTGTGTACCTTACCCTTGAAAAGAGAAGATGGCAGTCAGTCTAGTTTTACATTAATTCAATTTATCCTTTGGAATTTCTCACCTGGTGATAAAGAAAACTGCATTTGTTATAAGTCGAAGGAGCTTAATTGAGTGTTGGTTTTGTTATACGTGGCTATTTGTAAGTATGCAGAAACTAAATGCCACCTGGGAAGTAGATATCACTGTTTCCAGTGCAGTATTCTTAATTATGTCTTTTCACCTGAGCTTCAGGGCAAAAGTTCCAGTTTTCTCCCTGCTCATTATTAGCAAAACCTACAAGGACAGGGGTTTCTAATTTCATATTTTTAAGTGAATTTAGAATGCAAAGTATTCTGAAATGACATTAGATATGTATTTAAGATAACATTTAGGCTCTGGGGTTTCTTCACTTTACACATATCTTTACATCCTACCCAGATTGACTGCCCTTCGTTCACATTGAAATACTTAACCAGGCAGTCTCTGTGTTACTGAAAGTGTGTTTGCTTGTTTGTTTAATTTGTGTTGAGTGTGATTTTGTGCACCATGCAGACTTGCAAACATTTTAACGTTAATTAACCAGGGCAAAACTGAATTCACTGGTCTAGGTTCCTTAATAATATTTTGACTAAGATATTAAATCATAAATGAGAGGAAAATGGAAGTGGTGAGATTCCAAGGAGAGAGAGCAAAGATTGAGGCCTCCTGAGTTTTTCATCCCCATCCTGCCATTGTTCTCCCCTGTGAACCTGAGTCTGCCATTCTTTGCTTTTGTTTTCCTGGCTATAGCAGGAGAGTGATAGCAAGCCCAGGCAGTGCTGCAGTGAGGGTGAATGAATGCCTAAAATGTGCTTTGAGAGCCTCAAGTAAAACACACTATGCTGCATGTGGAAATGATTATTAGTTCATTCTTCATGCACTTTTAGTCCTTGCCCTCTAGGCTCAGACTGCTAGCCAAGGTACCAATTACTGTCGATGGGACTATTGGTCCTTGTGATATGAACACCTGTCCTCCAGCAAATGAACTGAGACAATGCCTACCAATTTACTATGTGTGTCATATACCCTACAAATTGAATCTCCAAAATACACTCGGAGTTGAATAATAAATGACACTGGGTTTAAATGACAGGAAATAGACTCAATACAATTGCTAGGGCATCTGTGTCCACCCAGGCCTTTGTCCACCCAGTCTGCTGCTGAAACACCAAGCCAGACTTTCCTCTGCACTCTCAGAGCTGACTAAGGGGCCATCTGTATGGGGAAAGTCACTGCACAATTGCTGGCTTCCCTGGGACAGCCTCAGGCTGATTAATTCAGTCCAGCCAGGGCTTGGCAGATCCAGCTCCACACTACTCATCAGATAAGACAAAATTGCAACCAGATACAATTCCAGGAGCCTTCGAATTCAAATATTTAAAGAAATATTCATAAGGCAATGGGACAACCTGCCCCATACAAATCATGGCCCTAAAATTTACAGGAGACAAAATTTCAGAGTGAAAATTTCAGAGTGTTTCCCCAAAGATAAGACCTAGCCAGTTCATCAGCTCTAATGCACCTTTTGGAGCAAAAATTAATATGACTTATTTTAGTATAAGACCCAGTCTAATATAATTAATATAATATAATATACTACTGGGTCTTATATTAATTTTTGCTCCAAAAGATGCATTAGAGCTGATGGTCCAGTTAGGTCTTATTTTTGGGGCCACACAGTATAAGGTAGTGCTTGAAAGAATGGGCAGACAGAAGTTGGCGTGAATCTTGGTTCCACTTTTACTAGCTATGTGACTTCTGGCAAGTTACAAACTATAATTTCTCTAAACTTCAATTTCCTCACTGGCCTCTAAACTAGGACAATACCTAACTTGCTCGCCATTACATCCCTAATGCCTGGCACATTATTTGGCATATAGTAGCTGCAGAAAACCAATTGGATGAATGAAGATTTTCCTAGTCATTTTTACCCCTTGTTACAGCTACTAATTTAACAGCCAGGACAGGCAATGGTGATACACATCAATCTGTATCATCTCACTCCTGTGCTTTCCTTGAAGGTCTCTGTGGGAAGAACCTTTGGGTGAGGAGAAAAGACACCCTTCGGTATTTGGCCTGCTCTGCCTAAGTGCCCAGCCAGGAGGTTAAGCATAACGCTTAAGCTTCTTTTGTGTAGCTCAGCCCCCCTCCCTCAAACAATTTATAGTACACAGCCAGGGCTTCATATTTTGATACATTGCATTTATTTATGGAATTGTGTATATGTAAAATTCTTCAGTGTTTCCCACAGTGTCCCACAGTGTCCTTTCAGTTTAATAGCATGACCCTCAAATAAATTCAGGCCCACGTACCTCCTCTGGCTGTGTTTAATGTGGACACACAAGTTTGCACACTTTTCCTTTCTTTCCTGTTTTAATTACATGTTAGTCAGAACTACATTGATCCAGATACTACCTTTTTCCTATGGCCCTAATCGTTCCCAGCACCTTTTACAGATCAAGAGGAAAGGTGGAGAGGAGAACAAATGCCTGGGAACATAGAAGCAAGGCTAAGAGAACAGACAAGGGTACTGACTACAATAATGTCAGTTTTCTATGAATAGACATGCCCTTATTATTCTACGTGGTGGGTTTTTGTTGTTGTTGTTCCTCAACTAATGCCTATATAACCTAAAAAGACGAAGACTTAGTCTATTTTTAGTTTCTATGTCACCCCACATTGTGCCTTTGCTTTGTTTTGTGGACTCATCACTTGCAGTCAGGGCTGTTGACACATATAAACTCAGAGAAAAGTGCCTGTTCTGCAACTAGTTCTCATCATTGAGTTGGTGGTGAGCACGGAGGCATGAAAGGAGGCACCTACAAATCTGCCCCAAGGGCTCTGCCTGGAATATGAAGCTGGTAGAGCTTCCTTTCTCTTAGAAGGATCCCTTGAGAGTGTTTGTATAATGCTCCCCTTCTGTGCATTTATCGCAGTTTTCTTTACCTCCACCCAGGATAAGCCCTAAGAACCCTAAGAACCCTCCCTCTGCCACTTCCTTCTAATTTACCCATTTTCCCATCACTGCCACCACCTGAATTCCCTTCCTCTACCTCCTTCTTTGACTGTTTTAGGACACTGCACAGGAAATGTCACATAGGCAAGTTCTCCCTTGCTTTCCCCAGGTTCTAAGATCTTCTCTCTGTCTGGACCTTGCTTTAGAACACATCTGTCAATCTGTCCCCATTCCACTTCCTCACAGCTCTGCTAAGTGGCACTGGGTGGTATTCGGTTACTGTGTTAAATGGAGGATAGTGAGAAAGAGGGCTCTTTATTGATTAGTTCAGGTTTTAAATGCCACCTCTGCCACCTACAAACTGTGTTATCTTAGCAAGTTAAAAACTTCTCCATGCCTCAGTTTTCATTTACTAACTTTTTTGTTTTTTCGAATGCCCTCCAGTCTCTAACCAGCACCTACCTTTGCCTGAATCCAGCAGAAAGCCAGCTGACAGAGCATCCCGAGAAACAGGATGCTGACGGAACATCCTGCAGGTTTTGGCGCATGGTGTTACGGAGGAGAACAGGGCAAGGTGGAGGTGTGCATCAGAAGGCAGACCAGCCCAGGACCAGCACACAGCTCCTCCTATTTATGTAGGTGTCTGCCCTCTACAAATGTGAGCTACCTAGGAACAGGAAATGCATCTCCTCCTGCTTTGTAGTCCCTGCACACTACCTCAAATGGCATGCCAGCTTAATAAATGTTTATGGGGTAGACTTCAGAGTGGAGTTTAAGTAATATCCTTCTCAGGGAACACTTTTGCATTTTGTTAGATGGTCCATGCTGCCAGTAATGGGTATTGATGAGTTTGGTGGAGAGAGGTCTGAAGAAAGGACCAACTGAAAATTGTTGAAAATTCTTCCAAAAGCCCTACTAAGCTGGACAAAAGAAAGGTTAGTTTTAACAGCACAAGGGGAGAATGAGATATTCGAGAACACGGGAAGTCAGTGGGAGAGGGCTGGACAGGTGAGGCAGTGTCATGGGCCTGGATAGACAGACAAGGTATAGCATGAGTCCCTGATGTTAGAGATTAGTGTAAGGAAAGAGGCACTGCCAGGAAAATGAATATACAAACCATGAAGCTGGTATCCAAGGCAGAACCACATTTAATTTACTTTGCAACACTGCTTTGGATTCATCTCATAAGTTTTCTCCTCCCTCCATTAGTTTCATTCTTCTCTGCAGCAAAATACTCTCTCGTGTGTTTAGGACAGTGCCTGGCACATTAATATGTATTGAGTGAAAAGATTGCAGCATGGAGGGAGTTTTAAGTATTGTGGAAAAATGTCTATATATAGGTTTACTTTAATTCTGAAGCTGGAGATGTAAAAGCATGTGTGGCTTAGAGATCTTTCTGTACTGGCTTTCCTTTTAGAACAGGCACTCTGTCCCTTGGAAGAACAATGGAGAATAGTCACCAGAACAATTGCTTTGACCTTCACAGGGATGGACAATTTAGCTTAGGAAAAGGTGAATAGGAAAATTTAGCTTCTCATAGCCTACATACATTGTTCTTCATATCTGTGTCACGTTGTATTATATATTTGCCAATTACATATTCCCTTTCCTTTCTGTCAAGTAAACCATGTACTTCTCATTCCATTACTTTCAGTTTGGTCATGTGATTTGCTCTGGCTGGTGAAATGTGAGAAGCTGTGATATTGCACATCTGAACAAAATCTTTGAATCTACTTATTTAGTTCTGGTTTTATATCTTTCTTGTGTACCCTTTACTTGAGAAGAGCATGACCCAGAGATAGATTGTAGTTACTTCCTCGAACTGTGTTCCAGAATGAGAAAACTCACAGAGTAGAGATGAGCAGAGCCTGTTAGAGCCACAGCTGACTTACCTTCAGGTAATTTGAGCAAGAAATAAATGTTTGCCCTAGTAAGCTAATAAGGTATACGTATTAGTTTTCTGTTGCTGCTGTAACAAATTGTCAGTTTAAAGAAGTCAAATTTCTCTCTCAGATCTGTAGCGAAAGCTCACAATGAGTCTCACTGGTTAAAATGAAGGTGTTGGAAGGGCTGTGTGCATTTCTCGAGGTTCTAGGGGGAAAATCTGTCTCCTTAGCTTCCCCAGCATCTGGAGGCTGCCTACATTCTTTGGCTCAGGGCTCCCTTCCACCCGCCACAAAGCCAATAATATTGCATCTCTCTGACCATTCTCCTCTAGTTACATCTCACTCTGATTATCTGTCATCCTATTCCATTTTTAAGGACACTTTTGATTTCACGGGGCTCAACCATCTGATTCAGAATTCTGTCTCAGTTTTTCTTTTTAAATTCTTTTTAAAAAATATTATTAGTTTCAAGTGTACAAAACAATGTCAATAATGTTGTAAAGATTTTGTAGGTTGTCAGATGAGCACATGTCTTATTAGGGAGACCACGTCATGGACAGTGTAAATGCCTGGCCACTGCACTGTACACCTGAAGCTGAAGCTGAATAGTATTATATGTTAACTATAATTATATATATCATCACGGGATATTATGAACTACAGCATAGTGGAAGTGTAATAGATATATACGATGTCAGAGAGGCAATAGATTAGAGGCAGGGGGTTATCACTTTGTGAGGGGTGAAATGTCTATTACATTGTTTTGATCTCTCAATTTTAAGGTAAGTTGATTATCAACCTTAGTTTCGTTTTGTCATGTAACCTTGATATGTTCACAAATTCTAGGGATTAAGAGATGGACATCTTTGGATAAAATTATTCTGCTGTATGGATATTTTCATCAAGGCTAATGTTGCTAAAAAGGCAAAGAATTAGCAATTACTTTGTAAATAAACATAAAACTGTAGCTTCTGTGGTTGTTTGAAGTAATACGATAAAATATGTAGCAGAATGACATTGAATCTGATGACCTGGTTCCATGCAGCGTACACACTCTAGCTGTAGGACCTTGGAAAAATCATCTGATTTATTTCACTCTTAGTTTCTTCAGGTGTAACATGGAAATACTCAACTCTAGTGTTATTTATCTTTCAGGGTTATTGAGTGGATCAAATCAAATAATGTAGTGTAAGAATATAGAAAAACTTCATTCTTTTTTCTGTAATGATATATACAACAAGATGATGTATAGTTTGGTAATAGGGTCATCAGATTCAACCTTGCCCCAAATTACTCTTTTAAATGGATTGTGCCTTCTCTGTCTATGTATGTACATTTTGTGAGCTTGTAACTGTCCTGTGAATATAGATTAGGTTCATTCACTTTTCTGATGAGAAAGTAATAACAGCTTCCAAAGATGCATACCTTCTTCAAGATTTCTTCACCCATGGAAATATTAAAAATTATTCAGTAATAATTGGTAAAATTTTGACTTAAAGTCCTATGTTTTCAGACAGATATGTGCATGCATGTGTGTGTTTTTGCACCACATTGTAAAAACTGTCTTCTATTTAACCTTCCATATCATATCACAGCATGGCCTTGTCAATTCTAACTTCCCAGTTATATAGGCATTTCAACAAGAAACTCACTAATGATATGACCATATAAAATTACTTTTTCCTTTTGTTGGGGGTTCAGGTTGGTGCTCACTGTCTCACCATCTTGGCCAACTCCTAAGGCACCTCTGGCTATGTAGTCAGCTGTCTCTCCCCATCGCAGGTGAAAGCTCTTCTTCCTCTCTTGGCATCTATGGAATGGAAGAATTTACCTTATCATTCCACATATATTCATGAACAGTCAGAATATTATAAATACCCAAAGAGTTTGTATCTTTCTACATTTTTCTTTTTGCTGGCTTTTACGTGTGTTTTCCTATTTTGACATGTTTAATTAAATACATTCCAGTGTGTATGTATACTCAGTTATGCACACACAAATATATGTGCTATTATTCCAGGTCAAATTATGATACTTGTCCAGTGACAGATTCATGTTTTTAATATGCTATTTTCAGGAGGTCAGAAATTTGTTGGTTGGAAGCTAAATTTTTTAGCAAAGCAATGCAACCAGAGATTAATATTACTTGTAAAGAATGTTTTCCATATTCAAGATAGGAGCCTATAACCACTCCATGGACTTTGAAATTATGCTATATAGTGCTAGGCATAACATAAGAATTAGTCCAAAACATGACACTAATAAACCTAAAATTCCTACAATATTCAAATTCAAACTTTACAAGAGTTACAATAATTCAAACTTTATAAGAGTTACAATAACTAAACATGTGTTGCATACAGTGTGCCAAAATGGTACTATATGCCCTCAAAAGTAAAAGGATTTGATCATTTTAAGAAAGAAGTTGTCTTGAAAATTAATGTCTAATAAAATGAAATATCTATTCCTTGCCTAGTTCTGTTCTTTAAAGTTAAATATTATAAAACAGTTTTTGTTTTGTAGTTAATTTTAGTGTTAAACACTATATCCTCACATTTTATAATGCTTGTTCTAATTCTTGACTTATATTAGACAGTAGCTGTCTAAACTAACAGAATAAGATATTGAACACAATACCTTTTAAATGAAAATTGCAAACACATACATTAATTCATACTTTGTAAAAAACATCATATAAGCAAAAGGTTGTTTGGGGGCAGAATGGAGAATTGGATTAGGAGATGACAATAAAGAAATGTATAAATTAAAGAAAGAATAACAAGAGAGGTACTTAATATACTATGAGTCAAGGACCATGATTAACTTTACCTGCCGCACCAGGGTTTCAAAAATATTACTTTGTTTTCATTTTAGCTTCTTTTGGGAGCAGTGCTTGAATTTTGGATGCAAATTATGATGACTCAAGAAACTTTTAAAAAATGCCCACGTTGGAACCCAACTCCTAGATTTTTTGATTTAATAACTCTGGGATGGAAACTAGGCATGTGTATTTTTTGTGATTAAATAGTGCAAAGTGAACACACCTGTGTACCTCTAATCCAAATCATGGAACATTATCGGCATCGAAGATGCTCCTCTCCTTGAACAGTAGTACTTTTTAAAGCTCCAGATGTATTCTAATGTTTGTACAGGAAGAGGATGATGTACTAGAGAATGATTCTTCTAGTTCATACTCAGGCTTCTTATGACACTCTTTCTATTGCCTTTCTTTTTCTTATTTTGTAATATTCCAAGCGGTATTTATTCATAATGGATAGGGATGTTTTGCAAACCTTTCCTGTCTTTATATCTTGAAAATGTATTTATTTTCTCAAACTTGATTGATAGATAACTATATGAAGAATTATTATTTAAGATCATTTTTGCAATCAAATTTGACAGTATTTTCCATTGTCTTTGAGCATCCAGTTTTACTAAAATCAGTTTGGTTCCATTTGTTGTACATATCATTTTTATTATCTTTTTCCTGGAAGATTTCTTTATTTCCTCCTTACCTTGAAGTCCTGAAATTTCACTAGAATATATCAATATGTGAGCTGCTATATACTGAGCTCATAGGTCCTTTTAATCAAATCAAAAAATTTCTATTATTTCTTTGATTATTTCCTTTCCTTTATCAATCATTAACTCCTCTCGGAATGCTTATTATATTAACATTGGCAATGTGGAATTGAACCTCTATGTTGTTAAAATACATATTTAAAAATATATAAAATATATATAAAACTCATTTATTTATATATAACTTTATATACAACATAATTAAATTTATTTACATATGTGTATTTTCATTAACAAAATATGTGTATCAGTGGGCTTGAAGGGGGTGTACAGAGTGTTATTTGCATAAAATTTGACATCTTCCGCTAAAAGTCCTGATGATAGATTTTCATTAAAAGGAAAATGCATATAAATATTGGTTAATTCTAGTACATCATTGACCAGATTCATTAAGTTTATGACCAAGATTTTGCAAAAAGAAAACAATAGTGAAAATATGACAGACAATACGAACATTTGAATGAAAAATTTAGAATCAAAAAGGAAACAAACCTAAGATGTATTGGTAATTGCAGATCTGATATACAGATTCGATGTGTTTGCGGGTAGATAGACCAACATTTGGGAGCTATGCCTATTCATTTATCTATTAATTCATCTGTTCATTTGTCTCTCTGTTACTTTATACTGATTTCCATCTATTCAATAGGTCTTAAAGAAAATAATAAAAAATGCCCAACTTTCTGAGTCTTCCAGGTAAAGAAGATATTGACCCTAAAACTCTGTAACAATGTTTAAATTGCACCAAGGATTTATAACTTTTTTTTTTTTTATCATGAACTCCTGAACCTCCTTAGTAATCTAGTAAAGCCTATGGACCCCTTCACAAAACATTTTTAAATGCACAAAATAAAACACACAAAATTACACAGGAAGCCAAGTATACTGAAACATATTTGTTACAGTAACTTAAATGTGTTATACATTTCAAATTTCTGGTGCATATTCTTTTTCTTAATTAGTCATACCAAATGAAAACCAGATTATTGATCTTTTCCAAGAACAATTCACAAAAAGTTTGCTATTTTTTATTTTTCATGAATTTCAAAGCTGTCATTTTTATTTCCTGTTTTCGTCTACCTTTAACTATATTCTATATTTATTCTGTTGTTCTTTTTTTTCTAGCCTCCTAAATTGGAATATTACCTCATTAATTTCAAGCCTTTTCAAGTATAGGAATGTTGAGTCTATTGGTGTTCCTCTGAGCAAAGTTCTACTTCACTGAATACTTTTGGATGTGTAGTAATATCATCACTATTCCAGTGTATTTTCCAGTCCTCTTTCATATTTACTCACTGTTTGAAGAATTGTTTAACAGTGTACTTAAAATTTTTTAAGTGTCTGAGTGATCAGTTTTTTTTCTGAAACAATTTTACTTATTTTTGAAGTATATTCATTCACTGTTCCCTTATAAAGATTTGTTTGTTTTATTTTTGTCTGAACGTAATCTTGACTACATCTTCATTTTGTTGTTATTTGCTAAACATGTCTGTATCTCACCTTCATTCCTAAATAATAGCTATGGGTAGATATAAAATTTTGGCTGGCATCTATGTTTTCTTCTTTGAAGGTAATCTTCTAGCTACCTTCTGGCTTCTATTTTTGTTTTTGAGAATTCAGCTGTTTTGTTGTTTCTTCACTTAAAAAAAAAGTCTTTTCTCTCTGACTTTTTAAAGTCTTTATCTTTATTTATTCTATATTATGTCTAGGAGTGTGTTTCTTTTTAGTAATATTGTTGGGAATTCCTAGGACTTTCTGACTCTGCAAATTGATATCTTTACTGCTTATGGAAAATTCTTGAATATTGCCTTTTTTAATTTTCCATATTCTTAGGAATTCTGAATAGACACATAGTGACTTTTTATTCTATCCTCAATATCCCTAATCTCTCTTTTATGTTTTAATTTCTTTATAATTGTGTACTGCATTCTGGGTCATTTGTTAAATTCAATATCCTCCTTCATGAATTCTCTCTTTGGCCAGTGGTATTTTTGTTTGCCCATCTATTGAGTCTCTCAGTTTAATGATTGTATTTTTCATTTCTAAAATGTTTCTCTCATTTAATGATTATATTTTATTTAGAAATGAAAAATATGCCTGGTCATTTTTTAAAATCTTTTGCTCTGTTTTGCTCTGTATCAGAGTTTTGTCATCTTGTTCCCCCTTAAGCCTACTTGTTTTATATTCCTTACCTCATAATATCAATATATGTAGTGTTTGGGGTATTATTCTGCAGGCTGTAAAACATTTCTTTCCTGCAAATACTCTCTCTCTCTCTCTCTCTGATGGTAGCTACTTCCCTGATTTTGGGAATTTTGTGAGGCTGAGGTTCAAAAGTAATTCCTTCAGGGAAGATTTGTTCTGGTTTCTGCAGATGAATATGGGCACTAACAACCTAAAATTGCTTAATATTTGATATATGGATTTTTGTGGGCCAGATAGGTAGTGTTAGGTAATTTCTTTCAATTTCAAGTGAAGGTACACTTATGCTTGAGAAATTTCAGTGGGAAATGTTCTTTTCTCTTCCGAGCTCTGTTGAGGTTGATATCCAAACTAGGCAAATATCCTACGATGTCCCTCTGTGTTTTTTCTTTTCCTTTTGTCCCTTTGTAATTCAACCTCAGAGTGCACTGTCTTTCAGGATCCCAGGCTCTATGTGGTAGTTTCGGATTCAACCTTCCTCTTTTGAGTTCTCCCCAAACAGTAATTTTGATCATTCTCCATGCCTGTGCCTCATTAAAGTCCAAGTTATATGTCAGCATAACATTCCCTTTCCTCCCTAGAAGTCTCCAAAACCTCTTGTATCTGCCAGCTCATCTATGAATTTAAACATTATTTTAAAAATATCCAGTGAGCACACCTGTGCCCAGTTTGTGATGTCCAGTTTCTAAATGCTATTTTGGAGAAATGGTTGCTCTGGCTTAGGACTGGTTTAGGGAAAGAACATAGTGAGCTTGATACATCTTGTTATGCCAGGACACAAAAAAAGGTCAAAGAATGAAGACATGTTACAAGGATCTAGAAAACAGTTTTGGAACAATTTGAGCATCAAAAAGAATAATGAACATAATTGACTGTAACCTTTAAATATGTAAAAATCTATGAACCCATTGTATTGACTGAGAGTGAGAGATATGCTCCAATGAGATTATTACACTAACTCCTTATCCTCAAAATTAAGTCATTAAAGGACAGTTAAGCATTTAGCATAACCCTTGGAGGAAGTGCAGTTCAGCCCATAGTAATGATAAAGCTCTCTTCCTCTTTTTTTAAGCAGAAGTTTAAAAATGCTAGTTTAAAAGGAGGGGTAATGATAGAATTAGAAAATGACCATTTTCTAACCCTGAGGAAAATAATTCAGAAAAGGAACATCACTAGAGGCTAAAATAATTAGAGGAAATATTGTTGAGGAACAGGATACTCACTGGAGACCGAAGTATCACCCCCTAAAAATCAGTTACTAGTTTCAGTGGGCAAGAAAAAAAAAACAGCTTTACAATGGAGAGATCTGGGAGTCACCATCTTGAACCACCTGGTGAAAAGTAGTCTCACTAACAGTGGACTATGTGGCATTGTATACCTCCCAATGAAGTATTGCAGGGCATACAAAGGCGTCCTACTCAAAGTGCTACACCTGAATCAAATCAAGTCTTTAGATTTAACTTCCTGATTGTAGCAAATGCAGGGGATTAGAAAAATAAGAAAAATGATACCAGGAGGAAAATGTGATCCCAGAATATGACATCTTGTTTATACTGACTAAGTCTCTTCAAAATATCAGATGGCATAGGAAAAAAAAAAAAGAAGTAGGAAACATGAACTTTGATTGAATCAAAGTTTTTTTAAAAAAAGAAGACTAAATATACATTTTCGGAGAATATTAGGGAAATTTAAAAATTTGAAATGAATATTTGAAAATTTATAAATTGTAAAAGATGATAATGATGTTCATATTAGAGTTTTCCAGAGGGAAAAAAAAACACAATAGGACGTGTGTGCGTGTGTGTGTGTGTGTGTGTGTGTTTGTTCACTTATATATGTATGATTTTAAGGAATTGGTTTATGTAATTGTAGATGCTTAGTGATTCCAAAATCTGATGGGAAAGGCTGGCAGACTGGAACTCAGGAAAGAGTTACAGTTTTAGGACAAAAGAAGTCTGCTGGCAAACCAGGAACAGCTGATGTTGCAGCTCAAGTTCAAAGGCTACCTGCTAGCAAAATTCTCCTTATTTAAGGAGATCAGAATTTTGTTTTATTGAGGCCTTCAACTGATTAGATGAGACCCACCCACATTACTGAGGGTCATCTCCTTTATTCAAAGTCTACTGATTTAAATGTAAATCGCATCTAAAAACACACTCATGGAAACATCCAGAATAATATTTTCCCAAATATTTGGATATGTGGCCCAGTCACATTGACATATTAATGTAACTATTAAATTGTTGTAATAACGTAGAAGCAAGTTCTTATTCTTAGCAGATGCATGCATAAATAGTGATAAAGTGTCATAATGCTTGCAGCTAACTTTCAATGATTCAGAACATATATGTATATACAACTACATTTTACATATACAAATGTATATACAAATATATACATACATACATACAAATATACATAGGTACACAAATATACATATACATACACACATATACATATATATACATATACACACATGGCAAAATGTGAACAATTGTTTATTCTAAAGCTTTGGGGAAATTTTGTTTTTAATTACTTTCACCTGTTTTTTTTTTTTTAAGATTTTATTGGGGAGGGGGAACAGGACTTTATTGGGGAACAGTGTGTACTTCCAGGACTTTTTTTCCCAAGTCAAGTTGTTGTCACTTGTGGAGGGTGCCATTCAGCTTCAAGTTGTTGTCCTTTCAGTCTTAGTTGTGGAGGGCGCAGCTCAGCTCCAGGTCCAGTTGCCTTTGCTAGTTGCAGGGGGCACAGCCCACCATCCCTTGCGGGATTGGAGGAGTTGAACCGGCAACCTTGTGGTTGAGAGCCCACTGGCCCATGTAGGAACCGAACCCTCAGCCTTCAGAGTTAGGAGCACCGAGCTCCAACCGCCTGAGCCACTGGGCCGGCCCCAGGGAAATCTTTTTTTTACTCCAAATTTTTCAGTTGTTCAATACTTTGGAGGGTTTTTCTGGATGTGTACTTTAAGATATACCCATAGCACATAATAGGTAATACAATTTTATTTTTAATTGTTTTTGATAAATGGTCTAGCTTTATAATTCATCTAATTATCTTTAGTAATTTGTTATGTCTTCCAGAAATTAAATTGTCAAGACCCAGTGTGTAAACTTATCTTTTCATAAAGCATTAAGTTAATGCTTCCATAATTTAGACTCTAGTTTATTGGAATATGTTTAACTATGTTATGGAGTACATGATATATGTCAAAGCATATGTTTATGATTAATTTAATTAATATTGATCTCTTAGTAACTATATGTTTCATTAGTCACATTTGTTAGTGTGTATGTTATTCTTTTATGTAATATTAGGTTGGTGCAAAAGTAATTGCAGTTTTTGCAATTATTTTTAGCCTCTTAAACCACAATTACTTTTGCACTAACCTAATATTTAAAAGTAATAAAACTACATAGTATTTAATGTACTTATATTATTTTTTGCCAAAATTGAACTCCTTTTATTATAAACAAATAATATTTTCTCCCATTTGGATTATTCTTTTACATGAAAGCATTTGCCGTACTTTTTCCTCTTTATTTTGTACTAATAGGGATGTGTAATTATTAGAAATATGGCAACTAGTAAAAGAATAATGAGAAAAATTAATACAAAGTTATATTTAGAAATTTTCCTGAAGAATAATAATTTGTCTTTAAGTATTACTCTACTGGATGTTTATAGCTGCCATTATATGAAATACTAAGTTCATTGCTAAAAATATACAATTCAAATATTCTTTTAAATTGCAAATACATGATCACATCAGACACAGTCAAATAACCTTAATGATCCCCAAAAAGCTTAGTTAAGACAAACACAGTAAGATTTTAGAGTAAAGGGCCTAACATAATGAATTTCTAGTTGTTTTCTACTTCAAATCTTGCCTGCCAATTAGTCTTTGACACTTAAAGATATTTGATTAAAATCATAGTTAATTTATAAGTGATTAACTTTCTTAAAATAATCAGTTCTACTCTAGAAGAAACTGATAGAACACAATAAATCTAAACAATATATTTTATGTGTTTTATTTCTTTTCTTTATTATTCAGCACAGGTATTTGATGTCTTCAAAGGAAAGACATTCTAAATAGCAGTGAAGTCATCTCTTCTCTCTAGGAATATCTGGGAAACAGAATTCTAGGTTAAACACATTATTCAAATAGATTCTGTGTTTCCACTAAGAAGAAACACTTTGAGATTACAGAATATTTTAATTTCACCCTCGCTTTTTCAATTTATCATTGAAACAGTGACCAGCTGTAAGAACTCTTATTTATGAAAAGGTGAGAATGAAATTCATCTATTATAATTCACATAATTGTGTAACAGGCAACATTCTTGAGCAAAAATAACTTCACAAATAATTTTAAATCAAAACAAAATCAGCTACTAGTCTGGTTTTCCTAGGAGTTTTTAAAAGCCCTATCTTGGGGCAATTTTAGGCACGGTGTTAACTTCAGTATTTTTACTAAGAGTTTAGGAGAAACAAGGTGGTTTAAATAGTGAGAAAAAGCAGAAATTCTGGAATCAGAATAGCTGTGTGACATAAGATAAGCACTCTCCTCAGTATCCTAATTTCTTAAAAAAGTGACAAAATAGTACCAACATTCCCTACGTGTTGCTTTATTGTTCAGGTTGGCAATGTCTTACAACTACATTCAACATAAGAATCCTCACATTATCCTTGGTTAACACATACCTTACCACTGGCCCTGTGGCTTTAGCAGCTCCCACCTCATTCACTGCTTTTCCTACTACACATCACCTGTCCACCAATGCTAAAGACCAAGTTTTCTGAAACTCAATCCACTGTTTTCTTTCTAGCATGACTACTATTCCTAAAATATTTGTTCTGTTATCATAGACGAGCACTTAGTAGGCTTGTACATTTGATTTAATACTTTTCTTATTGAGGTACCACTAGATTGTCAGAAGTCAAGCTAGGTATATTATATAGTGACATCCCTAACTTTCATGGGCCAATTTTGAACATTTGTGTTAGTTAAGGTATAAATGTTTTATACTGTTACCTAGTGGTGATTGCTTGTCCACTAACAGCTTAATTTTGGCACAATTGCTAATGTTATACAAATGTTTGTGTAATTATTTGAATGCTCTAGTCAACAAATTTTTATTGAGTAGCTAATATGTCAAATCTTGTTTCAGGTATTAAGGCTACAGCAGAAAAAATAAAATAAAAACAAAAAAAAACAAAACCCCTGCCTTGGGGTGTTTATATGCTATTACAATTTTTCTCTTTTCTAAATAAAAATGCAAGACGAAAACACAGAAAAATACAGGAATCTAATAAAATGAGAAGTGTAGAATACATAATTTTATACAATTGAAACTAATTAGATGCTAAAAGTGGAAAATTTTTAACCTGGATGGATGCTCATTGGGAAGATGTGTTGAATAACAATACAAAATTCTGAAAATATGTAATGATCTAAATGCAAAACATTAAGACTTTACAATATGTTCTTCTAAATGGACTGCACACAAATATTCTACTTTAGACTGTATTTATTTTCCACAGAGGTATGTGTTAGCAATTTTGATGCTATTTTATGAGTGGTCTGGCACTGAGAAAATAAATATATATGGATAGTGATAGCCAAGTTTCTTTTTTATTTTTCATGGAACGTAGTTATAATACCCTTTTTACAAAGGACTATAGTTAGAATGAACCATGTGATGCTGGATTGGAAATGGAGCCATCAGTATTAACAATTTCATATGTATATATCTATAGATAGATAGATAGATAGATAGATAGATAGATAGATAGATAGATAGATAGATATAGAAATAGAAATAGATGTACGCAAGTGTGTATACATATATTTCTGAACTCTCTCCTTTGAAAGGGCCTAGAAGCTGAACCACTTAGCAATGAACACACCTCATACTCAGATCTTAGTTTCCAAATATCACTCTTTAATAAAATAAACTAGTGCTTTTGGGAGAAACATTGATTCCAGTGTAGGGACAGAGAAAGTACAAAATGAACCTAGAATAATGTGTGGTGTCAGAAAGTAATCAAGTGCTTAAAAAATTATGACAGCATGTTGAAAGGGTACTGGAGCCAACTTGGAGTTCCCAGCGGCTGCATCTGGAAAAATTTGAGCAAAAAATAAATAATGATATTGATGGAGTATAGCCCATAAATTAAAATACATTTTTTATGAGCTTATACTGGTATAAATAAATAATTGAATACAAAATTAAAGGGAGGTAAGGGATACCTCTTCATTATAATAGAATTTCAATTAACAAGTGAGGAAGAATTAATGAAATTTTTAAAAATTACCACTTGATGAATATACCACAGTATTAATTGTTGCAGGCAAGAAACATCAGTGAATCCTAAAATTAGTGGGAAATATGTCATGAGAAATAGGATTTATCCATAAATTCAAACTATTCCCCCATAAGATACATATTTACTATAAAGGGAAAAGTAGTAACGTTATAGTGGATAAACCTGGCAGACATTCTTAACCAAGAGATCGAAGACAATAGCACCAGTAATATAATTGATATGATGTACTGTAAAGGGCATAATATCATTTCAATATCAAAAATGCATAACTTGAATTTAATCACAAAAAAATAGATAAACCTAAACTGGAGAATAGAAATAACTGGCTGACCTGGTCACTTCAAAAGTTTCAACGTCATAAAAGTCAAAGAAATAAAGAACTGTCTAACATTAGAGGCAATTAAGGAGGCATGGCAATTAACTGCAATGTACAATGCTGGGTTAGATCTTGGATTAGAAAAAAGATATTAACGGGACAATTGAAAAAGATTTGCAGATTATTTAAAAGTAGTTTCAATTTCCTAGTTTTTTCATTGTACTATGGTTATGTAAAATGCTAATTGTCGGGGTAATTGGATGAAAGGTATACTGAAATTCTGTGTACTATTTTTGCAAGTAGGAAATTATTAGAAAATATTTTAATTAAAAAACATTTTTACCTGGTAAAATGGAATTTTTCCTTCCAATCCCAGTAAGATATAAAACTTGTAAATTTGCCATTCTATTTTCACACATTCAAACCTTGTATGATTTTAGGAACTAATGTTGTGACTGCTTGAGGTAATCTCCAGAGTAATAGAATCATTAATAGTGACTAATTGAGTAACGTTTGTTTTTACAACAGGTACAAAACTAACAGACAATTTAATAAGAAAATTATAATTGTATTCCAGTTACAATTGCAATTATAATTTAGTGTTGATCAGTGGTTTTCAAACTTGGGATAGTATCAGAAGCATCAGGAGGGCTTCTCAAAATGAAGATTTTTTTTGGATCCACCATCCTGAGTTTCTGATTCAGTAGATCTGGGGAGGGGCCTAAGAATTTGCATTTCTAACAAATTTCCAGGAAGGCCTGACACTGCTAGTCCTTGGACCACACTTTGACAAACACTGATCTAGATGATAGTTTGAAATTGTAGGATTAATGTGTCACTACATCTCTACTGTTTCTAGTGTATATAGTTACATACAAAGACCAATAAAAAGGCTTATTTTAACCCCATTACTAATCCAGAATATGCATGTTGCAAAACTACAAACTATTTTCATGGAGACTTTGAAATCTTAATGCCCAATGTCATGGTATTAGGAAGTGTGGCCTCTGAGAGGTATTTAAGTCATGAGAGTGGAACCTTCATGAATAGGATTAATTCCTTATAAAAAAGGCTCCAGAGAGATTCCTAGCCTCTTCCACCACAGCAAAAAGGTTTAAGCTGTGAACCAGAAGGAGAGCCCTCAGGAAAGTGTGACCACGCTGGCACATAAATCTTGGACTACCAGCCCCCAAACTGTGAGAAATAAAGGTTTGTGGTTTATAAGCTACCCAGTCTGTAGTATTCTATTATAGATGCCTGACGAACTAGGACAAGGTCTGATATGTAAAGTATTTGGAAATCCTCAGTCCTGTCCTTACAACAAAAAGCAAACCAGGGGCAACTAAAAATCAATGAATTTTCTTGAACACATCAGAGAATTGAGGCTGCAGGACAAATGGCCAGCCTGAAATTTCAAAAAATAGACACATCCAGCCAGATACAGCCAAGATTTACCTACTGGAACAGAAGCCACTGGACTTATAAAGTGGTAGATACACTTAAATAGTAATTTGGATGAATTGCTGGAGGCTGAGTATGGACTAGTATGAGAACAATAAAGTCATGGAGACCATCATCTTAGGAGGTCCTCCACACTCTCCTGGTCTTTCCCTCCAAGAATCTCACCAGGTTCTCAAGGTGAAGATCTAAGAAAGATATCCTCAAAGCTCCAGCAGGGGGTGAGGAAGAGTAATTATTGTGAATTATGCCCAAAGCCTTCACAACCTACCCTTGAAGGTAAAAGACCCTGCCAGAGCCATACCTCAGCTCGGGGAAGACCAGTTCTAGCCTTCCTGTCTCACCTAAATGGGGGAAAAACAGTCAATAGCAGTCAGGGCTTCAAGGAAATAGGTTAACAATACTGTAGTCTGGGAAGGGAGAAGGTGGTAAGAAGAAATAAAAAGTTATACCATCGAAAAACAATTTTGATGATCACAGTCTTGAAATAGAGGCTGAGTCAAACATTGAGATTTCATTAAAATATATGCCCCCTCACTGACACCTGCCTGTGATGGTCATGGCTCCAATATTATGACAGTGATTACAGCTGAGAGAACTGCAAACACAGACTATGTGTGGAGAGTAGTACTTAGAGAATATCAAAGTCAAGGGAGAAGACAAAAACAAGGACACAAGAGCATTGTGAAGGTTCTGGCACCTGTACTATAGCAAACATTAAACATAGCTTAACTCCTACCCAAGTGACCATAAATCCTCACAATAATTGGAGGCTTATTTACCTCAGTTGCTATTACCTGCTACAACATGTCCAGCTTTCAATAAAAAACTTCAAGTGGTGCCAAAAGACGATAAAAAAAAAAATGCAGTCTGAAGAGTCAAAGCAATCATTAGAACCAGACTTAGATATGAAAAAGATGTTAGAATTATCAGACAGGAAATTAGCATAACTATGATGAACATGTTATGTGCTCTAATGGGAAGAAAAAGTAGAAAACCTTCAAGAAGAGAAATGTAAGCAGAGAGATGAAATCTCTAAGAAAGGTATAGGAGGAATTATTAAAAATCAAAATGCTGTACCATAAATAAAGAAGACCTTTGTGAGTCATCAATAGACTGGACATGTCAAGGAAAGAATCACTGGGCTTGAAGGTATGTCAGTAGAATCAACAAACCACAGATCCATGAAGAAGGATGCTTGGAGAATACCCAAGTAGAATAAATACAACAAACAAACAAACAAACAAACAAACACACCCATACACAGCTAAGCACATCATATTCAAACTGCAGAAAATGAAAGACAAAGAGAATATCATAAAACACACCTTATCTATAGAGTAAGAGGGAAATTAATTATAGCAAACTTCTTGCTAAAAATCAAGCAAGCAGAAGACCATGGAGGAATAAAATTTTTCAAATGTTAAAAGTGAAAAATCTGCCAAACTAGAATTCTATATCTAGCAAAATTGTCAATCAAAAATAAGGGAGAAAGAAAGACTTTCTCAGATAAACAAAAACTGAGGGAATTTATCACTAGTAGACATTCCTTGCAAGAAATGTTAAATGAAACTCTTCACATAGAAGAAAAATGATCTAGATCAAAAATTCAGATCTAGATAAACAGTGTTAAAGCAGGAATAAATGAAGGTAAAATGAAATATTTTCTTTGTCTTATTTTAATTGATCTGAAAGATAACCACTGTTCAAAACAATACTAACAGTAACAATTTATTGAATTATTATAGCGTATGGATACGATAAATGAATGATAGCAATGCCACAAGCATGTGAGGGAGAAATTGGTAATACTCAGTTACAAGATACCAAGATACTTGAATTAAACGTGAAGTGGTATAGTCTTATTTGAAGGTAAACTTGTATTAGTTTACAATGCATATAGTAAATACTAGGGCCACCATTAAAAACTTTTGAAAGAGGTATAACTGGTACACTAAGAAAGGAATTAAAATGGAATCGTGAAAGGCTTCATTAAAACCAAAGAAGGCAGAAAGAGAGGTTGGGGATAAAACAAAAAACAAATGCAATGAATGAATAGAAAACAAAAACATGGTAGATATTAATCCAACTACATTATTGATCACTTTAAGTGTGAATGTCTAAATACACCAATCGAAAGACATAAAGTATCAGAGTGG
Source organism: Rhinolophus hipposideros (assembly GCF_964194185.1). Lineage (NCBI taxonomy): Eukaryota > Metazoa > Chordata > Mammalia > Chiroptera > Rhinolophidae > Rhinolophus > Rhinolophus hipposideros. The sequence goes on from NC_138063.1 coordinate 31,961,988, forward strand.
ATAAGAAAACAAGACCCAACCATATGTTATGTACAAGAAAACCACTTTAAATATAAAGGCTCAGATAGAATAAATGTAAATAGATCGAGAAATATACACTACCCTAACACTAATCGAAAGAAAGCTGAAATATAAATATTAGTTTTGGATAAAGCAGACATCAGAGCAAGAGAAAAGATCAGAGATGAGGAGAGACATTACATAATGATAAAGATCAATTCCCTAAGAATACATAATAACCAGTAACATGTATGCAGCCAACAACAGAGTCTCCAAATACACGAAGCTAAAACTGAGAGAATTGAAGGAAAAATAGACAAATCCACTATTATTGATGCACACTTCAGCATCCTTCTCTCAGTAATTGATAGAGCAGGCATAAATCACTAAGGATATAAATGATCTGCTAGCACCATCAGTCACCAGGATCTAAGTGACATTTATAGAACCTTCCATCCAACAACAGCAGAATGCACATTCTTCAAGCTCATATGGAACATTTACCAAAATAGACCATATTCTGGAGAATTTTAGAAGTATAAAAATCATACAAAGTATGTCCTCAGACCACATGGAATTAAATTCTAAATCAACAACAGAATGATAGCTGCACTGGAAACATATTTTGTGTTAATTTTTTTATAAACTGTAAGGTCTATGTCTAGGTTCATATAGATATCCCGTTGTTCCAGTGCATGTCTTGAAGAAGACCACCTGTCTCCGCTGAGTTGTGTTTGCACCTTTGCAAAGTCAGTTGGTCTTATTATATTTGGGTCTGTTTCTGGGCTGTATGTTTTGTTCCATTGATCTATGTGTCTATTCTTTCACCAATAACTTGTTGCCTTGTTTATTGTAGCATTATAACAAGTCTTGAAATTGGATAATGTAAGTCTTTCAACTTTGTTCTTCTTTAATATTGTGTTGGTTATTCTAGTTCTTTTAACTTTCCACGTAAATTTTAAGATCAGCTTGTTGATATCTACAAAATAGCTTATGGGGATTTTGATTGGGATTGATTGGATTTATAGATCAAGTTGGAAAGAACTGACATTTTAAAAATATGAAGTCTTCCAATATGTGAACATGGATACCATTCCATTTTTTAAGATCTTCTTTGATTACTTTTATCAGAATTTTGTAGCCTTCCACATACAGATTTTGTATATATTTTGTTAGAGTTATACACAAGTATTTTTATTTTGATGCTATCTTTCTGTTATTGGTTTCTAATTTAAGATTCTGGGGTCTGTGCAGAAACAGATCCAAATATCCCATGAAGTATTAACCACCAAACTGTTTACAAGGCAGCGGATTCCACCAAATCCAAACAGATGATTCTGTATATTAGGATCCAGATTATGTTTATAGGGTGACAGCTCAGGATAAGAATGAAAGCAGAATGAAGTAGTACATTTGGATATAGTATACATGTTAACGTTACATATAATAACATTTTATATAGATGTATGGTGTAGTGTGTATACGAGTTCAGACAATTAGGTTCGCAAACTTGTTGCAATGATGTTGCTAACCTTTTTTTCATATCAGAGGGATTATCCATTATGAATTTGCACCAACTGGACAAACAGTTAACCAAGTTTACTATTTGGAAGTGCTGAAAAGGCTGCATGAAAAAGTTAGGCGACCTGAACTTTTTGCCAACAATTCATGGCTCTTGCATCACAACAATGCACCAACTCACAGCACTGTCTGTGAGGGTGTTTTTAGCCAGTAAACAAATAACTGTATTGGAACACCCTCCCTACTCACCTGACCTGGCCCCCAATGACTTCTTTCTCTACCCAAAGATAAAGGAAATATTGAAAGGAAGACGTTTTGATGACATTCAGGACATCAAGCGTATACGACCATAGCTCTGATGGCCATTCCAGAAAGAGTTCCAAAATTGCTTTGAAGGGTGGACTAGGCACTGGCATCGGTGCATAGCTTCCCAAGGGGAGTACTTCAAAGGTGACTATACTGATATTCAGCATTGAGGAATGTAGCACTTTTTTTAGGATGAGTTCATAAACTTAATTGTCAGACCTCATATACATATGTATTATGTACATATACAAATATACATATACCATGCATATATACAAATATATGGTGTATATACATTACATATAAAAATATATTAACATTATATATAATAGCATTATATATATATGTGTATATATACATATATATACATATATATATATATACACATATATATATATATATATAATGTTAGACTATTTGAAAATAAGTGTCAATTCTTACACCCACCTATTCAGATGGGGTCTGCTCAGATCGGGGAATTCATTAACATTTTCAGGATATATGCAGGGTAGCATACATCTGAAGAGTGCCTCTGTTGTCATTGTTTCAGTAAACTTAAGAACTTTTAAAGAAGTTTCTCTTTTCTCGTGGGGATTCACTATACCTCCCAGTAATCTGATATATGGGTTTTGCCTTTCATTCTGCAAAGGCTTGAAATAAGCTCCAGTGAAAATTATAAATAGTAGCAAGGACATGGGGAATTTTCAGTGAGTGTCTCACAAAGGCAAGTGTAACTCTTATTATTCAGGCATTTGCACTTGCATTATGGTGCCTTGGTATGACCTTCTTTTATCCTTAAGAGAGTCTTTTTGGTATAGGTCGTAGATGTAGAATATTGAATTTTTAATTTTGTGATGATGATAATGATGATTTTTATTTTTTTTCCCTTTTATATACCTACAGCCTTCTCAGCTCTGTATGTTTCTAGGATTCTTATGGTCCAAAAACAATATAAACAACATTTGCTTGAAAAGAAATGTATATTGTAACAGCGGTGAGCACTGGAAAGACAGTTACGGTCTTCCATCCTTAGGAGAAGTACAGTATTGACACCTGGAGTGATGGCGGTGATCCTTAGTTAATTCATACAGTTTCAAAGCACAAAACACTTTACTGCACAAAATACCATATTGGTTGCTCAAATTTTCTAGCTTTAGACATTGGTAGTAATTGCAAATAGCTTCTGTATCCCCTTGATACTCCCCATCTTTGGTGTTTTTTTGTTTTTGTTTTGAGTTTTCTCTTTTTCTTTTTTTTACACTTACTTTTTGGCACAACAAGATACTCCAGGCTCATCTTTTATATTTCCTGCCCCAGTCCAATAATTATCCATTGCTCCAAGGAGCTCTGGTTCCTTCTATTACAATAGAAGGGTATTAAAAACCGAAATGTGGGCAATAAGTATGCTCGTTACTACTGGGATATTGTAGGCCCTCTCAGGTAACAGAAAAGGGCAAGGTATGTATATTGTAACTTGGGTATTTATATACATATAAATATTTCCATATGTAAACATCTGTATCTATATTAAGTTAAACATGAGTTCATACATATGTCTCTAATTCTAATCCGACTAATATTAGCAAGTAGGTTGTTTTAGCCTTCTCCCTTTGCTTGTCTATAAACTCCCACTTCAGCAGTGAAATCTGGCTCCAACCACCTGAAGTCCATTTACTTGTTCCATTCAAGTATAAATGTATAAAATTATGAAAAATGTTAACCCTTACCCCCATGGGAAATATGTTTATCAACTAGATAAAAGTTTCTTTTGCCTTTAGTGTCATGGACTCCACTTATTTCCAACGTTACATAGGTCAGTATTATTTTCCCCTTCAGTGATATTGTATTCAAACATTTGTAATTCAGTTAGATTGTTTCATTATATTCTACATTCCATTCTGGGATCCCTGACATCCAAAATGATTTAAAATCTGCATATATTAAAATTGAGTCTTTGTGATGTGAAGTTCTATGGATTTCGACAAATGCAGTGTCTTGGATTCACTATTATACCATCATAGTGAATGGTTTTAACATGCTAAAAAAAAAATCCACTCTTCTTCACTTATTCAAACCATCCCCACATCAAACACCTGGAAACCATTGATCTTTTTACTGTATCTACGGTTTTGCTTGTTCTAGAATGTCATATAATTAGGAAGAATGGTACATAATCTTTTCAGACTGACTTTCACTTAGCATTATGCATTGAAGATTTATCTATGTCTTTTTATTTCTTAACAATATTCCATTGCATAGATGTACCATAGTTTTTGCACCCAATAAGCTTTTGAATGACACTTGTTGCTTCCAGTTTTTGGTATTAAAACTGGTATAAACTCTTACAAGCAGTTTTAAGTGTGGACACAGATTTTCATATCAGTTGGGTAGAAACCTCAGAGTCCTTTATCAGATATGATATGAGTTTTGCAAATATTGTCTCCCAGTCTGTGGCTTATGTTTCCATTCTCTTAACAGTGTTTTGCACACAGCAGAAGTTTTCCTTTTAATAAAGTCCAAATTACGTATTTCTTTCATGGATTGTGCTTTTGGTGATGTACTTAAAATCTCATTGCCAAACTAAAGGTAACATGGATTTTCTCCCATGTTTTCTCTAGAAGTTTTATAAATTTAGATATTACATTTAGGGCTATGACTTTTTTAAACATTAATTTTTATGTAATTAGAAGTGTAAGGTCTGTGTTTACATTCTTTTTTTTTTTCTTACATATGAATGGTTCCAGCACCATTTGTTGAAAAGAGTATCTTTTCTCCATTGAATTGCCTTTGCTCCTTTGTCAGTGTATTTGTTTGGGTCCATTTCCAGGGTCTCTATTCTGCTTCATTGATCTATATGAATATTCTATAGTTACCAGTACCATGCTGTCTTGATTACTGTGGCTTTGTATAAGTTTTGAAATAGGGTCTTGTGTGCCCTATATCTTTGTTCTCCTTTATTATACTGCTGACTATTCTAGGTCTTTTGCCTTTCTATATAACTTTTAGGTTTAATTTGTTAATTTCTACAAAATAACCGAGTTTCGCATTTTCCTGCATATCGATCCTGTACATTTTTATTTTAGATTTATAGCTAAGAATTTCAGATTTTTTTTGGTGCTATTACAAATGTTATTAAATTTCAAGTTATGAGGGTTCATTGCTACTTTATAGGAGCAATTGATTTTTGTATATTGACCTTGTATAGCGCAGTCTTGCTATAATTGCTTATTGGTTCCAGGAGTGTCGATTTGTAGATTATTTATGGCTTCCTCGATAGACAATCATTTCCTCTATGAAAAAGATTTATTTCTTCTTTCCCCGTCTGTGTATTTTTTCTTCTCTGTCCTCCCTCTTTCCCTTCCTTATTTCTTTCTTCATCTTATTACACTAGCAAGAACTTGTAATACTATGTTGAATAGAAATGGTGAGATAGAACATTCTTTCCTTGTCCCCAAATATTGGGGGAATTTATCTAGTTCCTCACCATTAAATATGATGTTAGTTTTAGGAGTTTTGTAGGTGTTCTTTATCAATCTGAGAAAGTTCATTTAATCCTATTTAACTGAGAATTTTACCATCAGTGGTGTTGAATTTTGTCAAATGCTTTATCTTTGTCAAGTGATATGGTCATATGATTTTTTAGCCTCTTGGCATGGTGGATAACCATGATTGATTTTAAAATGTTGAACCAAACTTCTTTATCTGGAATAAATCCCACTTAGTTGAGGTGTATAATGTTTTTTGCATATTGTTATATGTAATTTTGCTAACATTCTGTTGAGCATATTTACATCTATGTTTATAAGAGATATTGGTCTGTAGTATTTCTTTCCTGAAATGTCTTTATCCAGTTTTGTTATTAAGGTAATGATGGCCTCATTATGAGTTAGGAACTCTTCCTTCTGCTTCCAGTTTTTAGAAAAGATTGTGGAGTGGAATCATTTCTTCCCTAAATGGTAGAATTCACCAGTGAAACATTCTGGGCTTGGTGTTTTCCTTTTCAGAAGGTTATAAATTATTGATTCAATTTTTTAATAGATATAGGTCTATTCAGATAACCTATATTTCCTAGTGCGAGTTTTGGCAGTTTTTGTCATTCAAGAAATTGGTCCATTTTAACTAACTTATCAAATGTGTGGGCATAGGGTTGTTCATACTATTCTCTTACTATCCTTTTAATGTATATGTGATAAATTTCATTTCTGAATTTGGAAATTTATATATCTCTCTTTTTCCTTGGTTAGTCTGTTAGAGGTTTATTGCTTTTATTGTGTTTTTCAAAGAACCAGCTCTTGATTTTGTTGATCTTTTTTCTCTACTGTTTTCCTATTTTCAACTTCATTGATTTCTCCTCTTATTTTGTATTATGTCCTTTCTTCTTCTTGTTTTGGCTTATTTTGCACTTTTTTTCTTAGTGTCCTAAGGTGGAAGGTAGGTTACCACTTTTACATTTTCCGTCTTTTCTAATATATGTATTTAATGAGATAAATTTCCTTCTAAGCACTGCTTTTGCTGCATCTCACAAATTCTTAATAAGATATATTTTCATTTTCATTTAGTGCAAAATATTTTTAAAATTTCTCTCAAAACTTTTTCTTTAACCCATGTATTATTTATGTGTTTTGTTTAATCGCCAAAATTTGGGGATTTTTTTCAGCTATCATTCTGTTACTGATTTCTAATTTAACTCAATATAGTCTTTGGACATACTTTGTATAATTTATATTCTTACAAATCTGTAAGTTTTGTTGGTCCAGAATGTGGTATACCTTGGTAACTGTTCCATGTGAGTTTAAGAAGAATATGAATTTTGCTGTTGTTGGATGGAGTGTTCTCTAAGTATTTCTTAGAGAAGTTGATTGATAGTGCTGTTCATACTATCTATATCCCCATTGATTTTGTGCCTGCTTTATCTATCAAAACTGTCAGAAAGCTGTTGAAGTCTCAACTATAGTGGAAGATTTATTTCTCCTTGCAAGTCTATCAGTTTTTGCCTGACATATTTTTTATTTTAGGTGCATATGCATTAATAAAAAATTGTTATGTGTAATTGAAAAACTGATCACTTTATCATTATATACACCCCTTTTTATTCCTAGTAATTTTTATTGTTCTGAAGTATTCTTGTTTGAAATTAATATAGTAGACTATTTTCTTTTGAATGTGTTAACATGGTATAGCTTTCTCTATTCCTTTACTTTTGATCATATGAATTCTTATACTTAAACTGAGTTTCTTATATACGATATGTGGTTGTATCTTGTTTTGTTATCCATTCTGAAAATCTCTGTCTTTTAATTGTTATGTTTAGACCATTCACATTTAAAGTTATCATATTGATATCTCTCATGTTTGTATCTGTCTTTTTTCTATTTGCTGTCTTTTTCTTCTTTTTCTCCCATCTTTCTCTGTGTCCTCTGGTTTTAATTATTCTTTATGGTTCCATTTTACCTCCTCTCTCAGAATATCAAGTATATTAATACTTTAAAAATATTGTTAGTGATTGCTCTACAGAATTTACATGTTTATTGCTTTTTAAAAGTAAATTACTTAATTGAAGATTAACATACATGGGTAAAAGTGCACTAAAAGTAAGTATATAACTCAATGGATTTTCACAAAGTGAACCACCTGTATAATTATCACATAGATTAGGAAACAGAATTTTACTAGCATTTTAGAAACCCTCTTAGTGTTCTCTACCAGTCACTACAACACACTATGCTGACTTCTACTATCATATATTAGTTTTGTCTGTTTTTGAGTGAAATCTCTGGTGGTTTAGTTTTCTTCTTGTTACTTGTGCTGGCTTTCATGGATGATAGTTGGTTTTCTTCTTGTTGGACATTTCTAATTGTATGCTCAGATTTGGTTGGTCTTAATATGAAACAAACATGACTACTCAAATTGTGGATGTTTTCCTTTATAGAGGATGTAAATCCTCTATAAAGAATTTATATTTACTTTACTATGAGCTAGGAGGCAAGGCTAACCTCATAACTATTTTAGCACCCTTCAAGGATCTCTGGCTTAATACAGAAGTTTCAGGCACAAATCCAACATTGTACTACTGATCTAATGCTCTGTCTTCCTACTATAAATGTTGATAATGATTTTTCTTATAAGATACTCTAACCCCTTTGGTGTGTTGACTGCATACTAATCAGTATTCGATGGATTTTTTAGAGCAGGGAAGTGAGATATTTTCCCCATGTCCTATGAGCCCAGTGATGTATTCAGAGTTACTCATTGTACATCCTGGAGTTGTTTTCTTGAAAAAGGGCCTCCTAGAGTTTCTAGTCAGCCATTGCACTAGAAGCATATATTAATTTCATTCTTAAAATGTATAAATCAATACTATGCCTTTACCTTGATGGGTATTCACAGGAAAGTGAGCCAATATTATTACTATATATTTCTTAATTAACAGATTGGTACTTATAAATGGCATAGTTTTCTGATATTTTAGAAAATAGTGGTCATATGAATATCTTGAAACAATTTCTAAGAGCATAAGGCATGAAATCACTTCACTGTACTTAGGATTAATAAATTTAATACTCCAACAAAATCGTATACTCAAATGATTTTATTTGAGTTGAAGAAATCTTGATATTTCAAGGATGATTATTGTTTCAAAATTCACGTATATTTGTGTTTCTAGAAGAACATATTAGCACATAAATGTACTCAGAAACATAGCTGTCTTGTAAACTATTCTCTATCACTGATCCTCAAGGAGATGTTTCACCTTCCCTTTGTATATGGGAGTTATCCAATAATCACACCGAATTATAAATTAATGACTAAAATGACTTTTAAATGTTTGATTGGCTCATAGCTTCATTGCACTTAGTGAGGTTGTTCTTAATACATTATGCTGTATGATATGTTAGACAATTTGTGTGTCATGCACAAATGTGTAGAACTCTGCCTTGAAGATTAGTTTAATCTGAAATTCACAATTCATGCAGATAAATGGAAGTGTGTCATCTCCATGTTGGAGTTAGCAGTGTATCACCCAAGCAGACAGTTTGAATTGAATTGCCTAATAGATACTTTTGCATAAGATGAAGATTTCCATTTGTAAAAAGTTAACTCTCATTTCCAAAACTCAATATAAGCTATAAAAAGAACTTAGATGTTTGAAACCTCTAAGTGGTTACTCTGCTTGTTGATCAAGATGCCTAATTAAAGAGTTTCCTACAGACTTGGGAGATGTTCATTTGAGAAGAGAAAAAAAGAAATATCTAAAACGTTTTTTCTGCCTTGCTTTTCAATGCCTGTTACTATCGTCTCAGTGAAACTAGCAGTAGCTATTCCTTGAGCTTCCCTTTTATTCAAAAAGAGAAAAACAAACAAACAAACAAAAAACAGTATTTTAGCACTGTTACAGCTATTTTCCAGATTCTGATGTTTGAACTCAAATGGCTCCCCTTTGAAAACTATTTCTAGAGTCTGTGGTTTTAGCAAAGAAATCTCTGTGTCTATTCTTATCACTTTATCTTGCAAGTTAAACAAATGTCTTACATGGAATAACAATATATTACAATTAAAATATAAAGCCTAGAGGATTATGATATTAATCGGTTCACTCCACAGAAATCAGAGTAAAAATTGGAAATACGGAAAAGTATTTAATATAATGGAAGTTGAACAGAGGTGGGTTGCTCCCTCTTCTCAAAAGAGTTATTTTCTATGACGAAATAACTATTCTAAAAATAATAGAAATTCTACAATAGTAGTGTCCACTGAGATGAAGATGAATACGTGGATTACTGTTTTAAGACATATATTTTGGAAGAAAAGATAAGCCATATGGCTGGTGGGAAATAAAGCAATATTTGGGACCAGAAAAAAAAATGTATATTCTTTTCTATTAGGGGGAGAAGAACACCAGACTTAACTTTGGACTTTATCATAGTCAAAACAGCTAGATAAAAATGTTGGATGGATAAACGTTGAATAAATCCATAGGCATGAACTTGCTGTGCCATGGACTTGCTCATACAAAGATATTAAAGGTAGGAATTAACAAGAAATTCAGCAAATCCCCTAGACTGTCAAATTTAATTTATTCTTAGTTTGTATTCTTAAGTATTTATGGATGTTAACTTCTGACCAATACTTCATATTTATTGATGACCTTACCCAACAAAAATATCAATTTAATGTTTGAGCCAGACAACAAACATTAAATTTATATATATTTTTTTCTTTTGGTTAGAAAATGGAATAAAGATACTGATGTTATAGCTTACAAATAAAAAAGAGCTATTTTTCTGTGTCTTAGTAATGACAGCCATAAAGATCAGGATAATCTTAAACTCTTAAATCTTAAACTCTCTCAAAAGCATTTCTTTCCTGAATGAAAGGATAGCTACAGTATACTAAAGATAGGCTCTTTTCAAAATACTTTGAGAGAAGAGTCAATAGAATGGAAGTTAACTAATAAAATCAGATTTGTGACCTTTTTTTTATGTAGTCCCAAATTTCCCTATCTGCATGAGCTATACATTTCTGCTTTTTTGTTTTTTCTGTTGCATTTTGAAATGTTACCATGCTATATGGTAATCAAGCTGCTGATTGAGTTGGTCATTTGCTTCCTTTACAAATTCCCTTTGCTTGAAAGTTATTAATAGACTGTTAAGCATCTGTACGCATAAAAATGTTCAGAACTTCCCAGTTTCAAAGTAGGAAGTACAATCTCTGCTAAAAGGGCTCAAATTCTCTTACTGACTCAACTCTGTAGACAAGTCATTGTTCGAATCGATGACAGATTTGTACAGAGGCCATTCTCAAATTTTAGATTCCTATTTTAACACACCTCCAGGTCATGATCTAATCTAGAATAGGCCTAACCAAAGCTTTCAATCTTTCCTTTATAAATTTTAAATTATTTTAAAGCCACATAAATTTTGGAACTCATGAGACGTTTAGGTTGAATCAAGGATTGATCCAAATGGCTTTGCTCTTTTTCTCAGGCCTTTCCACTATCAGTGTTATACCAATAGAAGCCAACTTCTGCTGTTCAGTACATCACGTTCTATTTTAGTCATGGAATATTAGTGTATACAAAATCAATATCAAAAGATAGAGGCTTTCCCTTTTAAGGGATTGAGAAATGTCGGTAGACGTGATGTCATTTATTCCTATGTATTCCTATGGGTTTAAATCCCCTGTATTCATATCTCCATCCCAGACTTTTCTCTGTAGTTCTAGCTTCTATATTCAAATACCTACACGATCAACTCTCTTGGTATTTTAAATTTAAATTCTCTGAAATTAAATTTCTTCTTCCTGCCTCTCCACCCAACCTGTTTCTGCTCCTACCTCAGCCTCCAACTCCCAATCTCTTTCTCCTTCAAACTCCCCTCTCTAAGGCAATGGTCTTGCTAGCCATACTACTAAAGCTATAAGACATATATGGTTATCCTTTCTTTTCCCTTGACCCAACCTTTTCCTTCAGCTGCCACATGCAATCCACTGCAAGCCTTCTTCTATATGTAAAACATATCTTCAATCCATGACTTCTCTCCCTTTACTTTGACCATTATCTTTCTAATCCATCACCTTAATACTTCACCTAATTTACTACAACTACTACAAGCTTCCTAACTGGTCTTCTTGCTTCCATGCTTGCCCCCTTACAATCCTTTCACCTCAAAGTGGCCAGTGAAACTTATAAAAATGTATCTCAGATCATGTAATTCTCCTTTTTTAAATCCTTTGATTTTCTAGTGAACCAATAATAAAATGCAAATTCCTTATTGTGGAGGGCACTGCCCTACAAGATCTGGCTGCAGAAGACTATTCAGACCTCAAACCCTAGCTCTCTCTTTCAGGCTCAATAATCTCCACTTGCACTGACCTTCTTTTTATTCCTCAAACATGCCAAGAACTCTTGCCATAAGACCTTTGTGCTGTGACTATAGCTCCTCTTCAGGGATCTTAGTATGGTTGACTACATTGCCATCTTTCAGGTTTCATGATAAATGTTACCTAATCAGAGAGAATAGCATTTATCTCAAGCACCAATTATTTCCTTGTTTATTATAGTTTCCTTAGAAAAATTCAAGTTCCATTAGATAAGGACTGTATACAGAGGGTGCCAAAAATGTATACACATTTTAAGAAAGGAAAAAAAAAAACTATTAAAATTATGCTGATGGTAACGACTTTGAGCACCACTTGTAATTACAGAAGTCAAACATGACTTATATTCATCTTTTGTTATCAGTATATATTATTACAATTTTAATTCAGTTTTTTCCTTTCTTAAAATGTGTATATATTTTGTGGCACCCTCTGTATATCCATCTGTCTTATACTTTAACCCTAGAGTGTATCAGAGTAATTGGTGCTCAATAAATTTATGTTGAATGAAAGCACAGGTATATGGATGGATGAATGAAGGCTTGTTTATTCTTTGAACCCTATTTTATGATTACAGATTATATGTTGTTTACACTACAGCGTTTTGCTGATAAATACCTAGTGTTACATGAATATTTGTGATTGATATTAAATTAAAATGCAAGATTTTCAGATTGTTTTTGTCATATACAAGCTTACCATGAGGTTAGGATAAATTTTACTTTCATAGGAAATTTTACTTTCATATGCAAGCTTACCATGAAGTTGGGAGACATTTTGAGTTTTTCCTCAAATTTTGGATTATCTATAATTAAAATATGATTTTATGATATAACAATTTCTGACTTCTTCTCCCTACAAATAGCAACCAGCAGCCTGGACTGGGGTTAGGGATTCGTATTCAGATATAGGAGGTGAAGAGTCACTTTTTGGAGAGAGGTACGCTGTGGAGAGGCAATTGTGAAGTAAGCGCCTTGTGAAATGTCAAATTAAATTCCAGTCAGCCTGGTCAAATGAATCATATAGCTGAAAGAAAGGATCAGTGTGACCCTCCAGGTGGAGCTGGGAAGACCTCTCTAGAGAAGTTAAAAGTAAAGGAGTGAAATCCAAAGTAAATTCTGAAACAGATTTTAGATTTTGTCCGGTGCTTATGCTCTTAGTGGGGCAAGACATGGTAAAGGGTATTGATGCAGCCCGTGCAATCGAGTACAAGTATAGAACAGAGTGCACTTTGCTTCTCCTGGAGATAAAAGAAGAGTCCACAGGGCTCTGAGAGCTTGACCCTTCCAATTCTAGGTCTCTCTATTCCTTTAGTCCAATGTGAATATTATTTCAATAATTAATCATTTACCTCTTCCTGTTAAAAAGAATGTTTCTTGTATGATCTCTTTTAATTTTGTGTAGTTTTCTTTTTTTTTTTTTTTGCTTGTATACCAAATCTAGTTATTATAGCTGAGGGTTGATGACATATTTGCTTGTACTCTGCGAGTTCTTTATGTCTCAAGTATTGTAATTCCCATGCAATGGAGTATCATGTATAGTCATAAATATAATGAACACATGTATGTGGTAAGGCCTGGCATTTCCTTAAGTAAATACCAATTCATCCAAACAACACCCAGCAGAAGTCAAAAGGGATTGTGCCTACCTGCTTCTTCCTTCCTTCCCTTCCTCTCTTTCTTCTTCTTTTATTAACTAACTCATCATATATTTACTAAGCACTTACTATGCATTGTTCATTGTACTAGAGTTACTTGGAAAACAGGAAAATACCAACTCTCAAGGGTCTTCCATTCAAGATTCTATTTGAACAAGGAAAGGTACCTACGTGAAAATATAAATATAGTACAAGGAAGGGTGTAGTTCCTATGATCTAAAACAATGTTTCTAAACTATAGGTGGCCAATCATCCTTTGCTGGATCATAAATAAACTTATTGGGTTAGGACCACACTTTACAGAATAATAATAGTAATAATAATAAAAGCGAGAAAATGGCATATATCATTGTGTATTGCACGTAATAAAATATGTTTCATAAAATTTTTGGAGGACAAATGTATTTATGCACTACATGTCAATGTAAAATGTATGTCTTACTATGAGACATAGTTAAAAAGATGTTTCAAAGATACTATCCAGAGGAGTTTAAAGAGACATTATTTTAATTAGAGTAATTAAGAAAGAAGGCTTTATGGGTCTGGAAGTACTTGAATGAGACTTAGAGTAGATGGGATGATTTTCAGGTGAAAGAGCTACCAAAAAGAATTCTGCAATTGTGAGTTAAGTTATAACCATAAGAGAAAGTAAACTCTACAGAACCAGCTTACTCTTGAATGAGTGACCACCCTAGGACCAGAGTCTTATAGGAAACCTATGGCCAATATACAATAAAATCTAGATCTCCAGGATTGGAATCATCTTCCATCTCTGATGCCACAAGGGAAACTTTTAACAGAGTTGTTCCTGTGAGGTATACCACACTTAAGTGATTCAAAAGATTCTTCTATTCAAGTGCTTATTCCAAATATTTTGTATTTAAGATACTAACAGTGAACTCTCTGAGCTTTTTTGGTCTAACATTTATTGGGCAAAAAGTCAAGGACTCAGGACAACTGACTTATTTTGAGATATATATATATATATATATATATATATATATATATACACACATATATATACATATATATACATACATATGAAGGAAATAAAAAAAAAAAAACAAAAGTCAAGGTAGCCTCCAGAGAAGGGAGCTGTTGTTGTAGGAATCTTGCAAGTTAATGAGAATTCACTGGGGACTCAAGAGCGACTGAGAGGGGAGAAGGAAGAGGGTTGGGGGGGGGGGTGTGGATAAAACTCTTCCTTTGCAGCTGGCCCTCTCCCTCATTTGTTGCTCCAATAAGCAGTAATTAGGTCCTGAGCTAATGGTGTCAGCTGATCTGCTGTTTTTAGGCTAGACCCAGAGGAATCTCCATGGAAACCCTGCTGGAGTCGTCCCCCCACCTGGATGCTGAGTGCTCCTTTCCGCCACCTGGCTGCCGCCGGGCCCGCTGCTACCTCCTCCAGCCTCTAACCTGCAGCCTGCAGCATGCGCACTGCCCCCGGGATCCCTAAATGGGACAATTCTGCCCGTGACGTCAGCGCCCAGCCGTCTCCACAGAAACTTTTGTCCCATTGACCAATCAGAGAGCTTGGAAGGGGCCGGGGAGGGGGGGGTTGGGAGGAGAGGGGAGTGGGAGGGGTGGGGGTGAGGGGAGAGGCGAGAGGTTTAGTGTGTGGAGCTGCTCGCGCTCCGCCCGGGCTGTCAGTCCCGGCTCCAGCCGCCGCGAGACCTTCCCGGAGACGCGCGCACACACAGTGCACCCCCCACCCCCCGCACACCGCACACCCTCGCTCCCTTGCTCACACACGCACACACTCAGCTTGGCGGAGCAGGAGCCACTGACCATTCTGCAAGTGCCGGGACCGGCTGAGGCGCATTGGGTACAAACACTCCGCGTTCCCATTCGGGGCTTCAGTCTTTGAGACAACGACAAGGGGCGAAGGTGGGCTAGAACGCGGACCAGGCTCCGGGCACTGGCCGGGCCGCTTTCCTGGCGGGGCCACCTCCCGGGACCCGCGCGGGCATCCGCAGAGAGTAGAATAAAGAGGAGCGGCCGCAATCGCAGCGCGAGGAGGATGGGAACTCCCCTATTTCCAGCTCTGTAACAAACGGATGGGAATCCTGAATGGAGGAACCGCAGATTTCATTTGCTTGAGAAAAGCGTCCAGAGGAACTCATATTTGGCCACTCTTAGCAGTGGAGGGGGTGTCCATGACGTGGCAGGGGGAAAACAGACACCCGAAAGCTCCTGTGTGAACTGCAAACTGTAACCAAGCAAGAGGAAAATGATCTCTCTATATATATTTTAATTTCATGCAAAGGGTTTTAAGCATCTGTGCCATAAACTTACTTCTATGCTTGTACCCAATTCAGCAGAAACCAGAAGAGACCCTGTGTGGAGATCATTATCCGGAAGCCCCGTCGTCAGCGGCCTGCCTTCATTTACCCACATCCCCCTGGAACGGAGATCTGTTTGGGGTACCACTGTCTATACTATAGAACTATGGCCAAATCTCCATGAATGCTTTGCTAATTCTGTGACTTAACTCCCGGGACCTACCTGCAGATCTGGAATTTAGCCTAAATGCCTCTGAAGAAATGACATTTTAAGCCGTTTTAAAAATACCTTAAAAAAAATTTCCTGTGTAGCAGGATTTGATAGGTTTAACAACGTGACAGGTAAGAACTTTCTTTCTAGTCCCTTAACACGCCGCGCAACGAAGGCCGAAGCAGAACAGGACCCTGGGGGAAGGAGAGCCCGTGGACTCAGGTGCCCTTTGGGGCTCCAAGGCGCTTCGCCGGGCGGCTGTTTTCGAGAGAGGCTCGGCCCTCGCCCCTGGACCGCAGGGCCAGCAGCTGGGGAAGCTTCTGGGACGCGCGCAGGGAGGCGGCGCTGCGCTCCACCTGCCGGGCTCAGGACACAGCTCCCAGGCGAGGCGTCGAGGGACCACCCGAAGTCAATATTGGGATATTTTAATAAACCAAGGAATGGGATTTTAATTATTCAAAAACCCAGCTCCTATGGACCAGATGCTCTTGGGATGGTCCTAGTCACACAATATTAAAGAGACCCATCACTGAGGACGAGAAAAGCGTCCAAGACATCCGTTGCAATTACGAAGGAACCAGAGACTTGGCAGTACAGGACATTGATTGCTGGTGCCCAACCGGACCCTCCTCTCCCCATTCCTTCCCCCACCCGCGTCCGGCTCCGGCGGCAGCCGGGACCTCGGGTCCCTGCTTGGTGGCGGGGGCTGCATTTTTCATGAGCCCGGGGTGAACAGGTGCGAAGTGCGCTGGGGACATCCGGCCGACGGCCGGGCGCAGGGATCATGGAGAGCGAGCGCGACATGTACCGCCAGTTCCAGGACTGGTGCCTCAGGACTTACGGGGACTCAGGCAAGACCAAGACGGTGACCCGTAAAAAATACGAGCGGATTGTCCAGCTCCTCAACGGCTCCGAGTCAAGCTCCACGGACAACGCCAAATTTAAATTCTGGGTTAAATCGAAGGGCTTCCAGCTGGGCCAGCCGGACGAGGTCCGCGGGGGCGGCGGCGGCGCCAAGCAAGTGCTCTACGTGCCGGTCAAGACCACGGTGAGTGAGTGACTCGCCTTCCTCTGTTATTTGTCTGCCAGAGCAGCCTGGCGGGGAGGGGGGAAGAGGGGGGAGAAAGAAGGAGCCGTGAGCCACCGTTGGCTCGTGGGCCCCCACCCTCCTCAACCCCCTCCCCAAGTCATTCCCACTCGCATTAGCCAGGCGCGTTTCCCCCACCGTGGAGTCTTTGTGGTCCTTTATTTTAAAGCGGCAGCGCACCGCCTGAGACCGCGGCGCTCCTCGCCTCCTGGCTCCTGGACCCTGTACAGGAGCTTCCATCCCCGGGTCGGGCGGCAATCCGCGTCCTCTGCCTGGGCCATTGTCCCATGTCCTTCGCTGGGCTCCTGGCGCGTGTCCCGCCGTCGCCACCGCGCATAAAGGCCACGCCGGAACCCCAGCCTCACGCTCTGATAATAGACGATTCTGATCGATAGTCTACAGTGCCTCCTTATTGGTACAAAGCCCGAATGTGGCGCTAGTCATGAATAAGGGGTTTCCCCCGACACTATCAGGTTTTATTGTTAGACCACCGCCTAGGTGACATGGGGCTGTCGGGTCGCCTTGATCACTTCCAGAGATCTTGCCACGACTATTTAGATTGTAGATAAGGTCCTGGAGATTCCTCCTCCCCGCCCCCATTTCCTTCCTCACTCCCCCCCTTTCACAAATAAAGCTGTAGCTACATGATGGACAACAAAGAGAGATGGGTTTGGGCTCAATCAAATGATGTATGTATTTGTTCCTCATTCTGGAATGGCTCTAGTTTTATGGCCACAAGGCTCTAAGCTCAGGCACTGCACGGTAATGGCATTGAAAGCCCAGTGTATTTCAGCCTCACAAGGCAGAGGAAAGCGGCAGCAGCGTCAATTTCCTTTTTAAGAAGATGGGAACTGTGGGCTACAAGTAGGATTGCAGATCAGATCCATGAGACTTCTTTCTTCATCATGCCACGGTGGGTACTCGCCTGGAGTAGGAGTGGGGGAGGGTATATGGCACCCTTTGCATGTTTTGCCTCGCTTTGGGGTTTCTTAAGCATTTGCTCCTTTTCCTCCCTTTCTACTGGCAATTGTTTCCCGGTGCAGTATTCCTGGAGGATGATAGAAAGGAGATGTCTTGAAACCCATTCTTCTATCTCAAACGGAGGTATATTAAATTGAAAGTAAAGTGCCTAAGAGGGTTTTCAAAGGGTTATTTGGAGGACTCTTTGTAGGTTTGGAAAACAGTTTATGGTTTCCCGAGAATTATTAGGTGTACCCCTATGAGGAAAGTATATTTGTTTTGAATTTATAAGGGAAATGTAAATAAAAGTGAAATGGAAACATACATAAAAGTTCTGTTTTTTTTTAAATGTGCTATTGTTTGGAAGGTTTCTAGGATATATATATATATATATATATATATATATATAAATAAATGAAGACTATATATATATATATATATATATATATATATATATAAATGAAGACTTCTCCTTTAACATGTGGCACTGCTAAAGACAATGGTGAGATTACTGGCTTGCATTACTAAATAATGAAGACTAGATGGGCATGGAATAGAACTGAGCTTTATTTACATCTGGATGAGCCAGAAGTCTGTTGTAGAAAACGAAGTGCTTTGATTCATTTATATTGGGAGTAACATTAAGAACCTGAATTTTGAAAATAACTAATTGTTTGACAAAGTAAATTGGAATTCAGAACCTAATAATGTATTCTCCTTTGGGCAATATTGGGCTAATTAAATGAGTAAAATAATTATACAAAATATGTTTACTAAATATTATTTAATAATATTGTATATGTGTTTTTTTTTTAATTGCTACCTGGGAAGTTTGTTGTTCATTGTTTTCATGTTTTAAACTTAGGTCCCTCTGTTTACCTGTCTGATAACTTCACGTATTTCGGCCCAATGCATTTATACTTGCATGGAATTGGTTACGTCCATTATATGTATGTAACAGATGTGCCCTTTAAAACATTAATTAAAAATTCTAAATAAATTCTGTAATGGTTATAGAGGCACTACTATAAACATGTCAGTAATTCTCATACTTAGATACCCATATTTTCTTTCAAAAATTAATAGAGTTGTTAAAGAATTATTGCTAAGACATCTAATATAGAGTAACAACTCCAGAGTTAATAATAAAGTAACACGTTTTTCTCTTTTCAGTAAAGATTCCATATATTTATGGGAGAAAATGTAACCCATCAAATGATATTCTTAGATATGGTTTCCATGTAGTATTTAAGAGCTCTGCTCCTCATTCAGCCTGTATTGAAACGTTGAAGAGGTTTTTAATTCATGAACTCTTCTGTTGCTCTTTATGAAAATTTTATGCTGCGTCTGACATAGAATTATATGCTCCTCCTTCTCTAAGAGACAGCCAATCGTCATTTCAATGAGTTTAAAAATAAATAAAAAATCCATTTTTGTCATGTTGCCCCACATCTTAAATTATTTCTTAAAAATATGTTGATTTTTCTTTATAATAGCAAGAATACAATCACCAGAGAAACAACAAAAATATGTTGTCTTTTCCTTCAATGGCATATATTGGTTGAATAAAATATTGTATTTGAATGGTATTTTCAAGTAGGCTAAGAATCATTCTAGCTATCCGAAGCTGGCTTTGGTGTCAGTGAGAGAGATTTTCACCTGATGTTGCAGTAACCCTCTGCTGTTGATAATTAGACATCATTACAACTGAGAAAAGGGAATGAGAGAAAGGGAGAGGACAGGCAAGGGATAATTAACTACTTGTGTTTAATGAAAGAAAGGGAGACAGATAGCCCCTGGGAGATTGTACTAGAAGAGAGTAGACACCCCACAGACACTTATTTGAAACATAGCTACCTTTCAGTCTGAAAGAAGCTAGGTTCTACCTCTTATTTTCCCGAAATAATAGAGGTAGTTTTGCAAATATTCTTTCCCCTAAAGCCTAAATTTAACTGATGATAAAAATCAAGCAAGTGGCAACTGGCTTAAAATAAAATTGTAGCATACTGGAAACGATAAACATGCCCTTTCGTATTTGTCCTGGCCATGCCTAAAGCTGAGGGGACATATCTGTCACTGTTTAGATTACTCTGTGGCTGAGGAGATACTGTTTGGTCACCAAGCAACAACATCCTGCAACTCAGCCATTTTAGGTCTGGAGTGGGACCTGTTTGCTTGTGCATGCAGGCATGCTCATGCATGCGCACACATAGGCAGCTTGTTGAGCATTGCATCCAAGGTTTTTTTCTCTCCATGTTATCATTATTGTTTTTATGAAAGTATCAGAAATTTAAAATAATGGAATGATGAATAACTTAAAACAGTTTGAAAAAGATACAGCAAATGCCTGACATTAATTATAAAAATGTTGAATCAGTGATTATTTTAAATTAGCATCACTATAGTTACTCTACATCTTTGATAGTCCTAATTTAGTTTGTTTTTAGAAGCTTTTCATCTTGATTGACATTTTTTCTGGCAACAATTAGTTGAAACATCACAATTTATATTACTGAAACACATTATACCACTTGATATTATGGAAGGTAAACTTAGAAAATAACCAGAAAATCCACTAAACACTTCCATTAGTCATATGATGAATGCGTTATTATATATTTTTTTAAAAAGCCCACTGCACTGTATTTAACATTAAGAAATTTAGTGAATTCACATTTTTATTTGTTTTTTAGTCTTATGCAAACAAGGTAATGAATATCCAAACTGTAAAATCAAATATGGGTGATGCTTTCCTTGACCTGTATTTGTAAGAACAGATGCTTAGGTATAATTTGTGCCTTTCAGGTTTTTTTTTTAAATATATATTTATATATATTCATGGGGAACATGAAATGAATTTTTCATGTAGAAAGGAAATGCGTTACCTTTACTTTTGTCATTTAAAAATGATTTATTCAGTTCTGCAATCTGTAGCCTCAGATTTCATATTGTTCTTGCTATGTATGCTACTAATTGATTACTGTACAGTGATTAGAATGAATATTCATGGACTGGTTAATAAACAGTTACTGATTTTTTGTTTTTTAGTTCTCTGGTTATGGATTTGGTTATAAATTCTTTATGCTACATCAGAGTGAAGGAAATAATGCCTCATAAGGAGTCTGTATACATTTCTACCTGGCCTAACTTCATGCCTGAGACACACATCACATATATTAAACCTTGATCTAGAATTTGCTACAGAAATGCCAAAAAACAGAGCTAAGGAACAGGACCAGCTATATAGTAGGCTGGTTTAAAAGTAATTGTGGTTTAAAAGGTTAAAAAAATTGTAAAAACCTCAATTACTTTTGCACCAATCCAATATTACGATACCTTGTATCACAGAGACAAATCGGAATTGTCACTGAGAGAAAAAAATTTGCTCATCTCCTATACTTTCACAGTGGGCATTACTATTGATAATCGATGCATTTTTCTCTTCATTTAAGTATTTTGGGATACTATAGATAGGTCTTTGGAGTCAAAAGTTCTGAAGTATGAATCGCAGCAATATGGCATATTGGCTGAATTTAGTAGTTCCTTGTGAGTTGTGAGCATTAAGTCCTGTATGGCAATGCCCTAGCATAGGACCTATGTAAGGCTTTCAGGGAATAGTGGGAACTTTTACTAGTAGCCAGTCTGGCATGAGAATTAAGGATCAATGGGCTTGTGGAGGTAACTTCCTTGAATATAAGGAGGAAGTCAGACCCTGTTAATATTAGGTTGGTGCAAAAGTAATTGCGGTTTTTGGATTTTTTTTTTTTTTTTAGCCTTTTTGAAACCGCATCAACCTAATATATGAAGTCTATCCCATACTTATTTCCTAAGATACCAGTTCTTGACTTTTCCACTAGTTCCTTGTCTTATCAGTAACCACTGTGGGGATGAGGGGCAAGATTCAGCACTCATATATATGCCTTCTATAAACCTCCTGAGTCAGTAAGATTCTACTCCTCAAGGTTTCATACACTAGACTTTCTGCATAAGATAAAGATGAAGCAAATACAGAGATATGGCAGCAAAACTTCCAAGAGTTTCAATCCTGTATGAAGAGCATAAAGACCTTTCCCTAATAGCTGGGGAAGATTAAAGTGAATTGAATATGTTTTAGGTTACATTCATTTGCATAATCCTGGGATAACAAAATAAACTTCATGGACAACAGAGATGGCAGGGTATGTATTTTAGACCAAGATTTAAATCCTAGATTTGATATTTACTGGAGCTATGAGTTAGGGGAAGTTTCTTAACTAAAGATGTAGTTTCCCTTTTGTAAATGTCAGTAATAATGTTTGCCTAATTCATTTTGAATACGAATTAATAATCACAACTCATAAGCATATAGCATATGCCCAGCACATAGTAAATAGTAAAAAAAAAAAAGAAAAGAAGCTGTTCTAAGTATTATTAAGAATGCAAGAACACCATGATGTGATTATAATTAGGTATATGTTAGGAACTCAAAATCACACTGCAACAGAGATACAATACAAGATATATAATGGGGGGGGGTGCCAAAAAATGTATACACATTTTAAGAGATGTTATCTATGCTCAAGCAGTAGTTCACCGTAATCAGAAGTGTCTGGACGCTGATGGTCACCACTTTGAGCCCCTTTTGTAATTGCAGAAGTGAAACGTGACTTGTGTTCATCTTTTGTTATCGGTTGGCATACGCATATATTGAGTTGCAATTAATACAGTTTTTTTCCTTTCTTAAAATGTGTATACATATGTATGTAGGATTCAGATAGTTTTCCTGCCTACTCCATTTTTAGAAAATAGAAATAACTGTTTTTGTAAAAGTGATACACTCTCATTATTTAAAATATATAAATGAAAAGGAAAGAAAAAAGTTAAAAAGTCACACTAAATCCCCTATCCAGAAAGAACCACCATTAGCTAATTATGAGCATCATTATAGATGTCTCTCTAAATATTCATACCAGAGGATTAGACATAAAGATTGATGGATATAGTGATTGATATGGACAGGCAGAAATAATTTTCTGAAATTGGGATGATAATTATATGCTAATTTAAGTAAGAGGAATAAAACATAATATTAACAAAATGTAACAAAAGAAAAACAAGTACATAAAATTCAAAATACTGCTAATAGATACTCCTCAGAGGTATTTTTTTCTGAAGTTAATAGAAAAGATAAAGGAAAATATTAAAAGGTTGAATTATTTTTTTCAACTACAGATTTCAATTTTATACATATCATTGACTTTTTCCAATGGTAGATAAGGAACAAGCCACATGATGGGAACTTCTTATTTACCACAACACAATAGCTAGTTTCATAGCCATACTGAACACTCTGTTTTAAAAGTATTTGTTTTATTTATTTAAATTATGGTTAAAAAACACAACATAAAATTTACCATCTTAACCATTTTTAAGTGTACAGTTCAATAGTATTTATTAAGTATACCATAAACATTATTGTACAACAGATCTCCAGAACTTTTCCATATCTCAAAACTTAAACTGTGTAAACACCAATTCTCTCTTTCTCCCCTACCTCCAGACCCTGGTAACCACCATTCTACTTTCTGTTTCTATGAACATGACTACTTTAGATACCTCATAGAAGTGGAATCATGCTTTGTCTTTTTGTGACTGACTTACCTCCCATAGCATAGTGTTCTCAAGATTCATTCATGTATAGTGTGTGACAGTTTCTTTACTTTTTTTGTTATTGTTGGTTTCTTTATTATTAATTTCAGGTGTATAATGATTAGACATTTGCACTCCTCACAAAGTGATAACCCCCTTCCAGTTTACTATCCCTCTGACATCATATATAGTTGTTATAATACCATTGACTGTACTCCCTATGCTGTACTTTACATTCTGTATGTGTGTGTGTGTGTATTATACACATATACATATATATATATTTACATCATATATATATATATATATATATATATATATATATATATATTTAACTAGAGTTGACATTTGATATTGTTCTACATAAGTTTTAGGTGTACAGCACAGTGATCAGGCCTCTACACAGTCTATGAAGTGATTCCCCCAAAAAGTCCAGTGCCCATCTGGCCCCCTACATAATCTATACATTATCGATTATATTCCCCATACTGTATTTCACATCCCCGTGACTATTTTGTGACTATCAATTTGTACTTTCCAATCCCTTTACCTTCTCCCCCATCACCCTTCCCATCTAGCAGCCATCAGTTTTTTCTCTGTATCTCTGTATCTCTGACTCAAAACAGAGTCTATTTCTGTTTTGTTTGCTCGTTTATTCTGTTCTTTAGATTCCACATATAAGTGAGATCATATAGTATTTGTCTTCCTTCATCTGACTTATTTCACTTAGTATAATATTCTCTAGGTCTATCCATGTCATTGCAAATGGTAAGATTTCATTCTTTTTTATGGCAGAGTAATACTCCATTGTATAAATGTACCACAATTTCTTTATCCAGTCATTTATTGATGGGCATTTTGGTTGTTTCCATATCTTGACTATTGTGAATAATGCTGCAATAAACATAGGGGTGCATATGTTTTTCCGAATTAATTTTTTGTATTCTTTAGATAAATACCCAGGAGTGGAATTGCTGGGTCATAAGGTAGTTCTATTTTTAATTTTTGAGGAACCTCCGTACTGTTTTCCATAGTGGCTGCACTAATTTGCAATTCCACCAACAATGCATGAGGGTTCCCTTTTCTCCACATCCTTGCCAACACTTGTTCAGTTTCTTTACTTTTTAAGGCTGAATAATATGTGATTGTATGTATACCACAATTTGTTTATTCATTCATCTGTCAATGGACATTTGGGTTGCTTTCACCTCTTGTCTATTGTAAATAATGCTGCTATGAATGTGAGTTTGTAAATAGCTCTTCAAGACACTGCTTTCTATTCTTTTGGATGTATACCCATAAATGGGATTGATGAATCATATGGTAGTTCAATTTTTTATTTTTTTGAAGACTTTCCATACTATTTTTCATAGTAGTTGTACCATTTTATAATCTCACCAACAGTGCACAAAGGTGGACACTTTTTAAGGCTAAAGAACTGGTGACTTTGCTCCTCATCTAGAATTATTCAGTGAGTATACTTCTTTAGGCAATTGCAAGTATTGAATGTAATAACATAATTAGTAATAATATTTTAAAGCCTTAAATTTATCAAGTTCTTAGTATAAGTTAAGGATTGGACTAATCACTTGATACAAAAGGTCCCCTTTAATGTTCACAATAGTCCTATAGTATTAACGCTTTATATTATACACATTAGAAAATTATCGTTACAGTTAAGGTGAATGTCTGAAGTCTCACAGCTTCAAAGTATTAGAGTCGGGATGAGAAACCATTTCAGTTGGATTTCAAAGTCCTTGCTTTGGTCCGCAGACTTTTTAAATAATGCACTCCAATTTTTTTAAAAATATTGAACATTCTCTCAATATGTAATTTTATACATTACATAAGTTTACTACTGTATCAATACTTAACACATTATAAAACATTAAAGTATAACTATTTAGGACTGATATGAAAATGCATATAAATTTTAGTATTTTCTTCTTCACCTCAATAGGTCATCTCATGCACTCCCTGGGGTATGTACATATCAATTTACAAACAATTACTCTAATCCATAGTACAATGTTGCCTCACAGTTAAACATTGTGGTTAAGACTTTACACTTCAGCAAAAATATCACCTCCTCTGTACTTAACACAATATTAAAATAATATCTAAGTCATACAACTCTGTGAGACCCATAAAACAATTATACACATTTGGTATTGGTATGAGAAGGAGAGGTTATTTCATCAAAGGCATTTTCAGGGGATGGTGCACAGTTAAGAAGAGTTGAAGTGTAGGGTACAGTGGATGATGGGGCTTGAAAAGTAGGCTGGGGAAATATTATGGGAAGCCTCTACTACTGTGTTTGGACTTCATTCTGTAAGAAGTGGCAGCTACAGAAAAATGTTTAAGTAGAGATGTCATGATGTACATCTTATAGGTAGGGGCTTGATGTCTCTCAGTGGTTTATGTTGCAGAATAAATCAGATGAGTAAAGAATAAAAGTTAAATAGTTTCTTTGACTCAATTTGTTGTTTGAAATATTATAGTTATAAATGTTATACAGGTATTAAAATCAAATTATCAAGCAGTGAATCAATATTATTCAATAGCTTGAGGCTGTGTAATGGAATCATGCTGTATAGATCTCAGACTTCATTCCAATAAAATATTAAAAATAAGGTTCTATGAAACTTAAGAAAGACTATATTTAAAGGTACCTAAAAAGATATGTATGGATCAAATTATCTTGTAATAAACAAGGTGTTTTGTTTTGTTTTGTTTTGTTTTGGGACTTGAAGAGAAATAATTATTGACCTCTTAGTTGTTACTACATCCACAATTACGAAGACTTCCCAAAGAAATCTTTCCAAAAACACAAGCGGAGAATTCTATATACAATACTTATTCAAGCATAGTCCTTTTCTAAGTAAAGTAAATAATTCAAAAAGTTCTTAAAATGTGAAGTTTATATTTTAAGGCAATATTCTAGATCTTACCCCAAGTTGTTTCTTGTTTTTACTTGGGTTTTATACCCACATGCTCATCTCTGTCCCTAAGGACCTTTCTGGGAAGCATGGTTCTTCAATTTTTATATTTCGTGTGGTAGGCAGGGTTCTAAGATAACCCTCAAATGGCGCTCCTGCTTGTATATTCCCCCCCTCTTTGAGTGTGGGTGGAACCTGTGTATTGATGAGCTATTACTCCCATAGTTCTGTTATGTTGTATGATACCGTTGACTTAAGTAAGGGGGTCTATCAGGTGTGACTAATCACATTAGCCTTTTTAAAAGAGAGTTTTTTTCCTGGCCCGGAGCAGAACAATTCAGAAAGTTGCAAATTCTGAGTTGGATTAAATGCAAGGGAGGTTCTCTGTTGCTGAGATGGAGAGGGCCACGTGGTTAAGAACTGACAGTGATTTCTGGGAGCTGAGAGCATGCTTTGACAACAGCTAGCTAAACAGTGGGGGCCTAAATCTTACAACCACAAGGGAATGAATTCTGTCAGCAACCCAAGGAAGATTGGAAGTGGATCTTTTCCTAGCAGTTGGGCTTCCAAATAAAAATGTACTTGGCTGACACCTTGATTTTAACTTTATATGAACCTGAGCAGAGGATCTGTTTGAAATGTAGTGGACTTCTGACTCACGGAAATTGTAGGATAATAAGTTTGGGATGTCACCCAATTTGTCATGATCAGTTATGTCACAAAAGAAAACTAATGCATAGTCCTTTGGTGTTAATTTTCCCCAAAGCATTTGTGCAGTTAAAATAAGTCAACTATTTAAAAAGAGTGTTAACTAAGATTATTTGTGGTTTAAGATACAGCTGGGAATAATTTAAATGTTCTTTCCTCCTAATTTTTGATGAGTTGGTTCATAAATTAGTAAAGTATATAATTTTTAACAGATTATTTAAAATACTGAATTATGGCTTCCATTAGGGAGATAGATAGATAGATAGATAGATAGATAGATAGATAGATAGATAGATAGATATAGATAGATAGATAGATAGATAGATATAGATAGATACCGTGTTTCCCCGAAAATAAGACCTAGCCGGACAATCAGCTCTAATGTATCTTTTGGAGCAAAAATTAATGTTAGACCCGGTTTTATTTTACTATAAGACCGGGTCTTATATACTATACTATATTATTGCTAATTTTTGCTCCAAAAGACGCATCAGAGCTGATTGTCCAGCTAGGTTTTATTTTCAGGGAAACAGGGTAGATAGACAAATATAAATATATTTTTTCCCTTGATGTTTTAATTTTAAACATTTTTTTATTTTATTATATTCCATCTATCTCCTAAACAGACTACAAGATGGCCTACTGTTTTAAGTTTTTCATGAGACGGTGGAGACAGAGGAGTGAATATATTAAAAGAGATTATTATTCACATAATTATATTAATGTATATCTAAATATTTTTGAAAACAATACATAGAAGAAACTACAACAATATAACATTCATTTTCATTTATTAGAAATAGCCATTCTGTCATTTCATTTTTAAATATTTTAATATAGTATGCATTTTAAAGAACATTTACATAATATTTGAGGAATAGAATACAGAAAGTAACAGTAATAGGTAGATCTTCAGTTGTTAAGATATCAGAGGGAAGTGGAAATAGTTTTTCCCTCTCTATGTAGAAAAGGGAAATCTTTATTTTGATTTTCTTCCTTTCTCTCTATGAGGTTTATTCAATAGGCTCTTATGTTCCACTCTTCCTAATTTTAATCAAGTATTCACTTGTGGTAGTTATTCTCACAGCTACAGATATTTCAAGTGTTTGGAACTGTTAGAAAACTGGAAGGTTGAGAAGGAGACTCAGAGTATAAGCTCAGGAATTTGTAAGCTTAATTTTGGTAATAAGAAGGAATAGCCTGTTTTACAGGTAGAGAGCTGGTGTTTTTGTCGTTAGTAATTTTTCTTCCTTTTTAGTTATGTTGTGTTTTTAGACAATATTACTTGAATATTTGAGTCTCATCATTAACTATAAAGATAGCAATCATCGAAATAAGATCCACCAGTGTCTTTGAAGTTTCTTTTTTCTTTTCTTTTCTTTCTTTTTTCTTCTTTTTTCTTTTTTTTTGGTGGAATATGGGGGTGGGTGAGTAGGGGGAGGATACTCATTGGCCTGAAGTGAGCCAGAGGCAGCCTGTCTCTTGGTTTTCAACAGTCCTAACTGCAGTTGCCAGATGGCTGGAGGATTTTAGGGGTTTAACCTAGGGCCAAAGCTGAGCGGTACATATGAGGCTCTAATGTCTAGCTTGGTCATATTAGTACCATACTCTAACCAATTGACCTAATTAGATGAGATTTTCAAGTCTAATATCAAAGGTTTGTTTGAATTTCAGACATGGGCCCGTTGTTCTCTTACTAGTCTCTGTTTACATGTTCATTGATTTTTACCTGAGGTCAAGAAGGAGTTTTGCTGTTTGTTTCAGCTCATTTTTCTCTATAAAAGCTACCATTACAAAACAGTTCATTTGCTGATTTGTTTGGTCTCACTAATTTGGAATATGTTGATTTAGAATTAGCATTAATTTGAAAAGAGGTAGAATGCCATTCACCTTGAAGTACATATTAAAATAGGATTTATCTACAAATACATAATTAATAATACAGCAGAAAGGGCATGCTTATCCTCTATAATGAGAAAAACTTTGTCTTAAACCAGCTCTATCCTCATATAAACAATTCATATGTCCATTCCATTATAAATGGCTCACTACTTAATAAAGTAGGCATCATGAATAAAGTACCCTTTAGCTAATTTGCATTACTGTGTTTGTTGTCAATACACAGAGCATAATAATAATGTGTCTCCTAGAATTTTCAAATAAGGGAAGTAATATATCCCTCTAGAATTAAAACTTTAAAATCAATGAAGTTAATCAGTACAGTGATCTTCAAAGTCACTTTACAGGGGTAGAAGGACTACCAAGATGTAAGATTAGATGGTCTTTTGCCTGAAAATATAATAAAAGCTCTCTTAATAGAGCATCACTAACTAGTGAACTAACCAAAACTCTGTCTTCCCTCTACAACACACTGATTCCCTTGGTAGGGGCAGACTCAGTCACAGCAGTCTACCCAGTAGTTACTTGCAATTTGTGCACATAAACTTGACCTGTATGCACAACAGTGGTTATAATATTCCTCCCCTACCTTTTTAAATCTTTTTTGCTAGTTTCATTTATTGTTATCAGTATGTGATTTAAATATTTCATCAACTGATGAAATGAGTATAAGAACTTCAATTCAATACTTTATAAAGATTCAAAATAAATATGAATATGAATCACTAAAAACAACTGGGAAAAAGTAAGAAAACTTAGGTTTCTGCACTGCCTGGATTGCTGTATAAGTAATGACTAACTTCTCATTCTACTTTACAGTGACTGAGACTGGAAATCAGAGCAATGAATTATAGAGGGCTTATCCACTTGGAATGTTAATCAGTAGACCTGTACTTAAAGAAAGGATCTTTGTCCTATCACAAAAGTTTAGCCAAAAGAAAGTTTAGCAAATAATTACACATAATATGTATTAAATGAAAATTTGATATTAAAGTGTGTATTATCTTTTATGACTTCCAACTTTAACTTTTTTGTATACTGAACAACTTCATAATGGATAATGAGCTTTATGTATTTTTTATTTGTTTTTTTAATTAAAGTTTCATTGACATACAACATTATTAGTTTCAGGTGTACAATATGATGATTCACTGTTTGTAAATATATATACAGAGAATGCCAAAAAAAATGTATACACATTTTAAGAAAGGAAAAGCCTGTATTAAAATTACACTGATGGTAACCACTTTGAGTACCTCTTGGAATTGCAGAAGTCAAACGTGACTTGTATTCATGTTTTGTTATTAGTATATATTACTAGAAATTTAATGCAGTTTTTTTCTTTTCTTAAAATGTGTATACATTTCTTTTGGTCCCCTCTGTGTTATGATATGATCATCAAAATAAGTCTAGTTAAATCTATCACCATATAAGTTTAAAGAATTTTTTCTCTTGTGATTAGAACTTTCAAGATGTACTCTCTTAGCAACTTTCAAATATGCGAGACAGTATTATTGACTGTAGTCACCATGCTGTACATTACATCCCTATGACTTATTTATTTTATAACTGGAAGTTTGTAACTTTTGATTCCATTCATTTATTTTGGCCCACCACTCACCATCTGCCTCTGGTAATCTGTCCTCTGTATCTATGAGTTTGTTTCTTCCTTTAGATTCCACCTGTTGTATTTGTCTTTCTCTGTCTGACTTATTTCACTTAGCATAAAGCTTTCAAGGGCCATCCATATTGTTGTAAATGGCAATATTTCATTCTTTTATATGCCCAAATAATATTCCATTGTGTGACTTATACGTATATATGTATGTGTGTATATATATGTATATATACATATATATGTACTTATATATATGTATATCCCACTATATTCATTCATCCATCAGTGAGTATTTAGGTTGTTTTCATAATTTGGGAATTGTGAATAATACTGCAATAAACATGAGGATACCTTTTAACTTTGTAAGTTAATGTTTTGTTTTCTTTGGATAAATACCCAGGAGTGAAATTGCTGGATCATATGGTAGTCTTATGTTTAATTTTTTGAGGAACTTCCATACTTTTTTCCATAGTGGCTGTACCAATTCACCTTTCCACCAAGAATGTACAAGCATTCTCTTTTTTTTACATCCTTGCCAGCATTTATAATCTCCTGTCTTTTTGATGATGGCCATTCCAGTAGGTATGAGGTGGTATGTCATTGTGGTTTTGATTTGCATTTTCCTGATGGTTAGTGATGTTGAGTATATTTTCATGTACTTGTTGGCCTTCTTTATGTCTTCTTAGGAAAAACGTCTATTCAGATCCTCTGCCCATTTTTCCATCAGATTTTTTATTTACTGTTAAATTCTTTTTTGAATATTAACCCCTTGTCAAACTTGTGATTTGCAAATATTTTCTCTCATTCAGTAGATTGTCTCTCATTTTGTTAATGGTTTCTTTTGTTGTGCAGAAGCTTTTTAACTTGATGCAGTGTCACTTGTTTATTTTTCCTTTTGTTGCCTTTGCTTTTGGTGTCATATTCAAAAACTCATTGCCAAGACCAATGTCAAGAAGTTTTACTGCTGTTTTCTTCTAGGAATTTTATGGTTTCTGGTCCTACAAGTCTTTAATCCAGTTTGAGTTAATTTTTGTGTATGGTATAAGACAGTAGTCAGTTTCATTATTTTGCATGTGGCTGAGTAGTTTTTCCTATATTATTTATTGAAGAGATTGTCCTTTTCTCATTGTATATTTTTGGCTCCTTTGTTATACGTTAGTTGGCCATATTATGTGGGTTTATTTCTAGGCTCTCTATTCTGTTTTATTGATCTATGTGTCTGTTTTTATGTCAGTACTGTACTGTTTTGATTACTATAGTTTTGTAATATAGTTTGAAATCAGGGTGCATGGTGCCTCCATCTTTGTTTTTCTTTCTCAGGATTGCTTTGGCAAATTGGTATCTTTTGTAGTTCCATACATATTTTAGAATTGTTTGTTCAATTTCTGTGAAAAATGCTACTGGAATTTTGATAGGGATTGTACTGAATCTTAGATTTCTTTGGGTAGTATTAACATTTTAATATAAATTCTTCCAATTCATGAGCATGGAGTTTCTTTCACTTTAGTTATGTCTTCTTCAATTTCTTTCATAAATGTCTTATAGTTTCTAGTGTACAGGGCTTTCACCTCCTTGGTTAAATTTATTCCTATTTTATTTTATTTTTTTGATGGATTTGTAATTAGAATTGTTTTCTTAGTTTTTCTTTCTGTTAGTTCACTATCCGTGTATAAAAACACAATAGATTTCTGTATATTGATTTTGATCCTGCAACTTTACTGAATTCATTGATTTGTTCTAACGTTTTTTGGGTGGATTCTTCAGGGTTTTCTATATATAATATTGTGCCATCTGCAAATAATGACAGTTTTATTTCTGCCTTTCCAATTTGGATGATTTTTATTTCATTTTCTCACCTAATTGCTCTGGACTTCCTATACTATGTTGAATAAAAGTGATGAGAATGGGCATCTTTGTTTTTTTTCCTGAGCTTAAGGAAAAGTTTTCAGTCTTTCACCATTGAGTGTGATGTTAGCTGTGGTAGTTGTCATATATAATATGGCCTTTACTATGTTAAGGTACATTTCTTTTATTTGTACTTTGTTGAGAGTTTTTATCATAAATACATGTTGAATTTTGTCAAATGCTTGTTCTGCATCTCTTGAAATGATCACATAAATTTTATCCTTCATTTTGTTAATGTGGTGTATCACAGTGATTGAATTGCAGGTGTTGAAACATCTTTGCATTTCTGAAATAAACCCTACTTGATCACAGTGTATGATTCTTTTGATGTATTGTTGAGTTTGGTTTGCTAATATTTTGTTGAGGAAGAGTTTCATGTATTACTATAGAAAGAAAGTGATACTAAGTGGTGTTATTCAGCCATAGAATGAGTTAAAGATACAAATATTGGTGGTGTTCATAAAATAATATACTGTCGTGATGACAGAAGAATTTAGTGTTTCCTGAACGCATATTCCTATTATGGAGAAAAATATTTCCATCCAGAAGTGTCTGACACCTTAACTTAATCATTTGATATTATTATATCTTCTTTAAAGCTACATTTAATAAGCCACCTTTCGATTATTTGGGTTCCTATGTGGCTTAAATAAAGAGAGAGAATGCACTGGTAGAACTGTTGACTATGTCAGGAATATTTAACAGTTATATTTCTCAGTGTAAATTAAGTAATCTTAGGTTTATACTACATCTTCTGGAATTTTGGTTGAGTTTTGAATGACTATGTCTACTCAACTTATACACACTGAAGAAATCTCCAAACAAACATTGGAGAGCTTTTGAGAAGTGGAGGAGAAAATGGATGCAAGGTTGGCAACAAAATGGGGTCCACCATAACCTGACTTACAATTTTTCCATCTATGTGATCATTTCTCTCTTGATTTCCAGTTCCCTTGACATCCTCATTGCTGTTCTCTTTTGAATCAGTTATTTCCTAAAATATGTTACCTGGCATATTTTTTAGACTTATAATAATAGCTTAATATATTTTTGAATTGTGCTGTTTCATTTAAAATTATCATTACATTTTCCAAAGTTACTACATAATCTTGCTCATTATTTTTATGGCTTCACAAATACTTAATCAAGTGTTTCTACCATAATTTTATTTTCCATTTCTATATGTTATATCATTTTATTTATTTTCCATTTGAAGTTTTCCTTTCCAGTGAATTATCATTACTCTTTCATTTAAAAATGTATGTATATGTGCATGTGTGTTAAGATTGGCTTTTTGGACCTTGTTGAAGGACTTTACATTATTTTTATTTTATTTTTTTTACATTCTAAGAGCATTTTGAATCTGTTCCTGTCATCTAGCTCAGGATATCTCATATTATAATGTGCTTACCAGTCACTTTGGGAATCTTGTTAAAATGGAGATTCTGGGTCAAGGTGAGGTTCATAATTCTTTATTTCTAAAATGCTACCATATAGGCTTTCATTGCTAGTCAAAATGGCATAAGCCCAGGTGGACTGTCTCTTCCCCTTATTACACTAAAAACTCCGGAGAGAATATAAAACACAACTACCTGAGAATTCTGAAAAATAAACAGTAACAAGAAGAATGGACATGGAAGTCAACTACAAGTGCAGTAATACAAGGTGTGAATATTCTTTCTTGTTTCTCTCCCCCTTTTATGTACTGGATTTAATCCAAAGGTTGTTTCAGTCATGAAACACTATGGTGAGAGCACACAATAAAATTCTGAAGGAAACCCGCTTTCTGTCCAGAGGATGAGAAAAAGGGGCCCTTGCTGCCTGGAGAATCACTTTTTTTTTTTCCACTGAAATCCCTACCATGAGGGCAACCCCAATCATGGAACTATGTGGTGGCAGTGCTGGCAAAGAAGGACCTAAACTTTGAACAGAAAGCCTGTCTTTTCGGCTAGAGGAATAGGGGGAAAGGACCCTTGTAGTCCAAAGAGTATGTGTGAGAACTCATTACTAGTTTATCTCTTTTCTCCTGATACATTTTTCTGAAGATGGCCCTAACCTCATGGAACTATGCAAAGGACAGACAGCTAAAACTCTGAGAGGAACTGAGATTATTTTCAGGCCAGAGGAATCAGAAAAAAGATAGATATTGGGAACAAGAGAGATTGAGGGAAATACCAGAGAGATTTCCTAAATCTTTGTGTGAATTGAGTTTATTGGCAAGCTGTGAATGTAAAGAACATACGTAAAGTACTACAGCCAAGTCTTTGAGAACAGAAGTATGATATAAACCACTGTAAGCCTCAGACTAGCACCTGAGCTGCCCATATGCAGGACAGACCCAAACGAGCATAGCAAAATTTGAAAACTGAACTGATACTGGAATCACTGGTGAGAAGGCAAGACAGAACTCATGGTCTGAATCTAAGAGGGTTTGCTGCTGCATGCTATAAACTTACAATACTTTCCAGAAGATTTTAACAGTACTCAGAGTCTCATGGAATAATATGCAAAATGTTCAGAATATAACCTGAAATTATTTGACATATAAAAATGATGAGAATGGACAAATTTTAAGAGTTAAAAGGAAAAAAAATCAACAGATGGCAATTCTGAGTTGATCCAAATGTTGCAGTGATGAAGAATTTTAAACAGCTATAACAGTGTTTCATGCAGAAAATGCAAACACTCTTGAAATGAATGGAAAAGTAGCCTCAGCAGAGGAAGAGGAACTATAAAAAAGAATAAAATGCAAATATTTGAACTGAAAAACTTAAGTGATAATTCACTGCGTGGGCTCAAGATGAGTCAATGATTTTCAAGACAGATCAATAGAAATTATTCTATCTGAAAAACAGTGTGAAAAGTTTGAAACAAATGAACACAGCCTCAGCGATGGGACAATATCAACAAATCTAACATCTGTGCCACTAAAATCATAGAAGAAGAAAAGAAAGGAATTGATGTAGGAAAACAAAATTAGTTGGAAAACGAATGGCTGAAAGTCCTAAATTTGGTGACAGGCCAATTCAAGATGCTCAGTGAAACCCAAGTAAGATTAAAAAAAAAATAATAATAAAATATATATATATATATATATGTACATATATGTATATATATATACATACATACATATATTATATATGTATATGTGTATGTGTATATATATACACACACATATATATACATATATATACATATATACACACATATATATACACATATATATACACATACACATATACATATATATATGTATGTATGTATATATATACATATATGTACATATATATGTATGTGTATACATATATATATGACACATTATAATGAAACTGCTAAAAGCAAACAACCTCAAAAAACAACCAGAGAAAAACAATTCATTATATATAGGTAAACAATAATTGAAATGATTCCAGACTTCCTATCAGAAACCATGAAAGCCAATGGCCAATAATACAATTTTTTTAAGTGTTGAAAAAAAAGAATTGTATCCAGTGAAAATATTGTTTAGGAAAGAAGGTGATATAAAGGTATTCTCAGATGAAGAAAAAAATATGAATTATTTCCCAGCAGACCTGCTCTCAAGTAAATGATACTAGAAGAAAATTTGGACCTTCAGTAATAAAGGAAGAGCAATAGAAATTGTAAACACACTACTTTCCTCCTCTAAATTCTTTAAAATATGTATAAATGTTGAAAGCAAAATCGTACCATTTCTGGTGGGGTTTTAAGTCTATGTAGGTGTGACACATATGACTGCATAACAGCTGAAGGACGTTACCTGACCACAAAGGATTTAAACTACAAATCAATAAGACATAGCTGGTAATTCCCCAAGCATGTAAAGAGTAAATAGCCTATTTCCAAATAATCTATTGAAAAAGGAAATCCCAAAGGAAATTAGATAGTTCTTTGAACGGATTGAAAATTGTAAGGTAGTGTATCAAAATTTATGGGATGCACCTGAAGCAATGCTTTGCGGAAAATTTGTGGCCGTAAATGTTCATGTTACCAAAGATGAAATGTTACAAGTCAATAATCTAAGCTTCTACCTAAGGAACTGGAAAAAGAACAGCAAATGAAACCCAGTGAAAGCAGAAGTTTAATTTTAGTTAATTCCTGGTTATCTTAGTCTGAGGGGTACCTTTTTGCCTGGGGTTCTGAGGTTTGAGGATGTTTCCCATAATGTAATAGACTCAGACTGGGGAGGACTGGGCCTTGCTTATCTGCTGTTGGCATTGGCATCTACTGATATACAATTTCCTCATACAATTTGCTTTATCATGTAGATTGGTAATGTAGCATACCTTGCTTAGGGAATATGCAAGTATGGGACCTCTTTGGTATTTTGGTGCCCTTCTATTCTCCTGTGGGAACCTGTGAGACTGTCTCACACAATATGCATTGGCTTCAGCCATCTCTGTTCTAGTGATCATAAACTCTGTTGGATGTGGAAAAGTAAAAAAACAAAGCCATCTATCTGTTATATTTTGAGGTTGCACAAATTCCTAAAAATATCTAGGTTTAGCGTCCCAGAACTCTTCAAGTTAGACTTTAGGGAGGCATGGAAAGCAGGGCTTTTTCTAGGAACTTACAAATATGTAGGTTACATTTTCTTCCTTCCATGTCTCTTTACCCACTGAGAGAATTGTTATCTCATTGAAAATGTGAAAACTTTGTTACTTCATTAACACGTATGCACATCAACGTTATTTCTTATGACATAAACGTTATGTGATGAGTTCTCCAGGCTTCAGGTTTCTGAAGCTCCAAATCTCAGGCTCTTGCAACTCCAATCAAACTTTTGAAACATAAATCCAAAACTTGAATGTTTTTTAAAAATGCATTACATTACAGGAACCTATCCCCAGGGTGGTGATGCTGGAATGTCTGGTTTTCTTTGGGAAAAGAACCATTTATAGAAACAGAAATGCAAATGAAATAAATCAGTTAACACTTCAAAAAATCTCCCAACATATGTGAAATGGAGAGAGTAAATGATATCTATTTCACATGGTTACTGTGATGATTAAACGAGTCAATGCATGTGATGTATGTGTCAGTTGCTGACAACTAAGAATTTAAATATTATTTTTTTCTTTTCTAAAAGTCACTGTCACCTCTTTATTTTCCTCAATAAATACAATTGGCATAAACATGAATTCTGAAGTATCATCTATATCTGCAGAGAGTGTTAATATGTCTTAGAGCCTATTCAATTATCTATGAAACAATTTAGAAAAATAACGTGCTTGATGAGAGGCTTAGGCACCAGTTAGAACACAGCTGGCCAAGGGAAAGGTAGGGAGTTATTTATACATTCTTATTCCTACCCATTATCCATGATATATTTTGACCTTAACAATTTTAGTAGTCTCTTCATGTGAACTCAGTGATTAATTTGAAACACAGTATATTTTAAATTATAAAATTCACGGATTAGGGAAACTCAGAATATTGAAATAAAAAAGAGTAATGTAAGACAAACATTATAGAGAGTGTGATGATAAAGATTGCCTTATGGACCATTGGATTAAAAACACTTATTGCAGCCCACAGAATTAATCACTGGCTGATCTTATGTGCAAAAAACGGTTCTGGAACTCACTGTCAAAGGGTACAGGTTCTTCTCCTGTTGCAGAGACTATAACAATCAGATCATGCAGATATGTCATAATGCTATTTGGAGGAATAGGGTGTTTTGTATGCACATATTTAGGTTTTGTTGAGAACTGTTTTGGGGAAAAAGAGTATTTTTAATGACT
Source organism: Rhinolophus hipposideros (assembly GCF_964194185.1). Lineage (NCBI taxonomy): Eukaryota > Metazoa > Chordata > Mammalia > Chiroptera > Rhinolophidae > Rhinolophus > Rhinolophus hipposideros. Next base: position 32,000,347 of record NC_138063.1, read on the forward strand.
TAGAATTATACAAGGTGGCATCAAATGAGTTAGGGTTTAATGAGGAGAGGTGCTCGTATATACTGTCTGTGCTGCCTTATTAGCTCTTGTCACATTCTGTGCATTTTTTAAGCAAGTAGAAATTAATTTTTCTCTCATTTAAAAAAGGCCAAATGTAGGAGTCTAGGGATGATGTGAGGGAGTCCCAGTGTTACAAAGGACTAATGTTCCTTCTGTATTCCTATTCACTATCTTTAATATACAGCTTTCATCCTCACTTGCTGGAGTAGCTTTACTTCTGGCAGACATGCTGTTTTCCAGGCAGAAAGTTGTGTGTGTGTGGGTTTTGTGTTTGTGTGTGTGTGTGTGTGTGTGTGTGTGTGTGTGTGTGTGTGAGAGAGAGAGAGAGAGAGAGAGAGAGAGAGAGAGAGAGAGAGAAAGAGAGACTGCCCCAGCTCTAACCCCCACTTTTGAATTGAAATTTTTGTTGAGATACTTGTAGATTCATATGCAGTTTGAGAAATACTGCAGAGAACCCTTGTACCCACTTCACACCAATGGTTATCATTTTGCAAAACTATAGTATAATATCACACCCAAGATAATTATGAGTATGTTGGTACAACTCACCAATCTTATTTAGAGTTCCCTAGTTTTACCTGTTTTGATTTGTGTGTGTATCTGTCTCTTAAGTTCTACACAGTTTCATTACAAGAGTCCCTAATTCTCCCCTTTTATAACTACACCCACCTCTATCCTTCCACCCCCCACGACCCCCAACTCTTGACCTCCAGCAATCGCTAATCTAGACTACATTTCTAAAACTTGTAATTTCAAAATGAAATCATATAGTCTATAACCTTTGGGGATTGGCTTTATTTCACTCAGTGTGATTTCCTGGAGTCTCACTCAAGTTGTGTGTATCAATAGTTGTATCTTTTTTATTGCTAAGTAGTACTCCATGGTATGGATGTAGGTTAATCATTAGTCTGTTAAAAGGTACCTGATCTGATTTCAGTTTGGGACTATTACAGGTGAAGCTGCTATAAATACTCGTGTACAGGTTTTTCTGTGAACGTAAGTTTTTATTTCTTTGGGATAAATGCCCAACAGTGCAAAGGAGTTATTGCAGAGTAATTGCATGTTCGGTTTGTTAAACTTCCTAACTGTTATCTAGCATGTCTGTACCATTTTACTTTCCTACCAGCTATGTGCACATGATACAGTTTCCTATCCTGTCCATTTTTAAATGAATGGTGACCTTGACTGATACCAATAACAACGTAAAAAGCAATACTTTCTCCTTGAGCAATTATCCAGTTGGTGTTTGAGCATAACTGTCACTGACACAAACACTACCATATAGGTATCACTGTAATATTTTTTCAGACAGTTTTTATTTTAGAAAAGTTACAGGTATTTTCTGAGTTTATCATCTCCAGCATCTATAGCTATTACCTAAAAGGCTGGATGTATACCACTTCCTTTGGAAAGTCCTATTAGTGCTCTACGTTATAGTCAAGGGTAGGAAAATTGACATGTTTAATCAGCCAGCCAGAAACTTCATAAAATGGAAACTGTGGAAATAAATACTTTTCATGCTCATGTTTCTAGGTGATGAAAGGAAGGATTCAATTTTTAACTCTAGCACAAAGATATTGAAATGAATCTATATTACAGTAAATTATGAAGACTTGTAATTCATTACTTAACAAATAATTTCAGTCCGGTGGACTGAATAGGTCATGCCAAAATTTGTCCCTCAAGCATAAGCACCCCGACAGTGGCAACACTTACATTAATCTTGGTGTCCCTAGAACTCTGTGTGGTATTGAACTCTTAGTAAGTACTTAGTACATATTAAAGAATAAAACTGTAGCAAAAGTGGAATTGCGACTTTACTCTTTAGGTCAATAGAAATTGAAATCAGCTTTGTTGGTCCTAAATCTCTAACAGATTCCCAGACTCAGAAAAAATTAAATTCAATGGTATTGTTTTACTTTAACTTTTTTAATGCTCAAAAAAGGAAAATCAGCAAATGCACATGTTGATAATAAAGAAGATATTTACACAACTTAGGTAATAAGAAAATTTTCTATATGGAATAAACATAGATGATAGGAGAAGTAATTTATTTCTTGACTAGAGCAAATTTACATAGAATGTTGGTATTCTCATAGCACTGAATGTAACGTTTGCATTTATGATAACGTGTACTTAAAGGAAAGATTCAAATAGAAAATTTATGAATATTTTTAAAATGTAATTCTGGCATTGGAAGCATTTTGAAAAATTCCAAGAGGCTGTTAGGTATTGAACTCTAACCCCAGATCAAATTTTTGAACTAAGAAACTTAGCAGACGTGGGTGGCCTGATAATCACTTAGGTGGGATAAGAAGTAAGTGAAAAGCAGTGAAAGAAATATTTTTTTTATGCCTAATATAGAAAAGATGCTAAGGAAAAGTATCAAATAATTAGGATTTTTTGTATACTTTATATAACTTACTCTACACAGTCCTTAGAAGTGATAATTTTGCTTTATACGCTTCCTACCATTAATGCATATGGTGACAGCAAGGGGAGCAGTTAAGAACATGAACTCTAAAGGCAGGTTACTACCTGGGTTTGATTGCCAGCTCTACCACGTATTCACTTTTGGCAAGATAGTTAATGTGTCTGTGTCTTACTTTGTTCGTCTATAATTGAAGATAGTACTTACCTCACAGGACTTTTATGAATATTTGATGAATTAAGATTTGTGAAACACTTGGGAAAATGCCTGGTACATAATACATGTTATAGAAGTAATTGCTATGTAAAAATTGTGTGTTTGGAAATGACAATGTAAAAAGCAAATAGAACATCATTCTCCTCTCTCTCACTCCTCTGTCTCTATCTTTGTGTGTCTCTGTGTCTATCTGTGTGTCTTTTTCCCTTTCTATCTTTCTTCTCTCTTCTTATACAAAACATCAACCTTATATACAGGTTGAAACTTACAAGAGAAATATACTGTTAAAGTTAGTTCATTCAAATCAAGACAAAAATGAGCCTTTGTTTTTGATCAGAAGCTGAGCTTCAGTTTTGAAATTTTCTCTATACCATAAGGAACTGTTCTATTGTATAGGGCCATTCTGGAAAAAAAAAATCCTCTTTCATTTTGGAACTCCTCTTGCCACACGGAACTCTTACATTGAATGGTTTCACTGAATTAGCCTGCTTACTCATTCCAACAGTATATTTTTTATTCCTCTTAGCTGATTATCTTTCTCCTATTGGCAGCTGTCTTTTGGTACCTCAGTGTCAAGGCTAAGTGTCTGACCTCAATGGATTAGGAACCATTGTATGTGTTACTTTCTCAGACAAGTTCTTGGGACTCATTTCATGGACTAGTAAATTAAAAAGAAAAAATAATGAGACCAAAACAAATTTTCCATATTTTTGTTTTGCCACATAAGGATATAAGAGCATTGAAAAATACTCCTGTCATCTATTCTACCAGCATTTTGTAAAATAACAGAAATTTTACCCTAACAACAATAACAACAAAATTTGAGAATCAAGAATCACATTTTAAATTGATTGAGTTTAACTTAATGAACTCATTTCTTTTTAACTTTATTTTTATTATTTCTCTTCAAATAGTGAGAACGATATCATGGACTGGCACCAAAAGTGGGACAACCTCATGTCTTGATGGGTACATATTTTGTTTGGTTTGATTCCAAGCGTCTGTTGAATATAGAAGAATAGCCATTGAAGTGCTGTCAAATCATCATGGCTGTGTGGCCCAATTTCTTGAAATGGTGAAAGCCATGACTCAAAATGAAGTTTCTAAAGGGATCTTCCTCACAGTAGTGTTTTTTTTTTTTTCCTATTCTGATGAGATCGAACATGTTAATTTCCCTGTCAACTAATTTTGCTTACTGCTGTGATGACACTGTACATGGTGCCAGGGGCTGGCAAACTACATAACGATTACTAAAATGAAAGCTGAAAAAAAGGTAGAAATTATAACAGAGGTGGCAAATAATATACCGTTTTCCCCCCAATTTTAAGTTGCTGCTGCTCTTATTGTTGGTATCCAGTAATGAGAATAGGCTGGAAAGAGCTAATTGACACCAGCCACCATTTACAATTGTATATTTATAGCAATCTGCCTCCTCCCTCTCTAAATCGTACCAGTTTGATGTGAAACAATATTTTTTAATGAACAATTAAATAAAATAGCTAGAACTATAAGATGAGGATTCATTGTTACCTATAAAATTTTATATTGTTTTTATGGTTTGGGCGAGTAAAGAATGTACCGTGTTTCCCCTAAAATAAGACCTAGCCGGACAATCAGCTCTAATGCCTCTTTTGGAGCAAAAAGTAATATAAGACCTGGTATTACATTACATTACATTACATTATATAAGACCCGGTCTTAGAGTAAAGTAAGACCCTATATTATATTATATTATATTATATTATATCCAGTCTTATAGTAAAATAACACTGGGTGTCATATTAATTTTTCTTCCAAAAGACGCATCAGAGCTGATTGTCCGGTTAGGTTTTATTTTGCGGGGAAACACAGTTGTAAAAACTACATTTAATGCTGTGGATACAAAAATTAAAAAGTCCAGATTTTTTTTCCCTTAAGCTCAATTTTTTGTTTGTAAACAGGTAAACCTGATTATGTTACCTTTTATATCTTTTTTTTGATCATTCTTGCCCCTCTGTCCACTTGAAGCTGCCATCCCATTTTAATCAGATTTCATCTATTTAAAATACTAAGACAGATCTTAGCATTATAACACCTGCTTGTGGATCAGGAGATACAGCCCAGGGACCACATAAAGGAGGAAGTTGGAATTGAGACCCCCTCATACAAAGCTAAAACCATTAAAGAATTTCATTCTCTGTGGAGAATGGACTAGGACATAGTAAGAAAATTTCTCTCTGTCAGGGTTGGCTCTGGAAAGGAAATAAAACTTCTGAGAATTTATAACAATTGACCCCCAGGTATGTTGATTTTGGGTTCAAATGTACAGCAGCAGTTTAGTCTGCTAGATTCCAAGCAAAGAAATTGTTTTGGATAGCAAGTGAGTCAGGGTTGGTAACACCTGAGTGTGAAGCTGGTAGAAGCTGATGCAAATTCCCTTTGGAATGACATGCATTCAACACAGGCCCCCCCAGGATTTCAACTGAGAAAGCCCAAATGAACTTAAATTTGCAATTCAAAATTATCCCCATAACTAAGAGTCAGCAGAAATTGCAAAAAGAAGAATTAGTTCTCCAAGAACTTAAGGTATTAGAATCATTGTGTATAGCATATGTGGTGATTAAATATCTTTCAATGTATAGAATCAAAATATAAGAAATAGGATGTTTATCAAAAACAGATAAGATTTAAACAAGAACCACACACTTCTAAAAGTGGGAAAAAAAATCATGAAAATCTGTCTCAGTTTCCCAGGGCCAAAACCTGGGTGACATAAAACAAACAGAAATTTATCATCTCAAAGTTCGGGAAGCTGGAAGTCCAAAATAAAGGTATAAGCAGGGTTAGTTCATTCTGAGGCCTGGGAGGGAGAATCTGTTCCATGCCTCTCTCCTACCTGCTGCTGGTTTGCTGACAATCTTTGGTTTTCTTTGGCTGTGGCAGCATAATTCCAGTCTTCACATGGAGTCTCCCAGTGTCAGTGCAGAAGTTAAACAGAATATTAGACACAATTTAATAGAGAATTCGTGAACTGAAAAATAAACTTGGGTAATTTCTTTAGATTTAATAGATGAGCAAAGTGATAGAAAACACAATTAAATTAAAATACATTTAATTAGAGTTCCATTGGTAGAGCATAGAATATGAATAAAAGAGTGTAATGAGACGTTTTCATATGAAAGTTGAAAGATTTTACCACTAATAGAGCCTCACCAAGATAATTTTAAAGGATATATTTTAGGAAGAAGGAATACAGAGATCTCAAGAAAAATGATCAGATCGTCAGAAGAAATGATGAACATAAAAATTAGAAAACATGAGGGTATATTAAATATTATTATAAAAGGATGATAGGTAATACTGAGAAATAAAGAAAAAGTGGTAGCAAAGTTCTGGACAGAACATTTTAAACGGAAGATAACTGATTGGATTTAAAACAATTTAAGTTTGAATTATAAGGAGGGCTGAAATATTGTTCAGGTTTGGACTTTATTAAATATGCATTTTAAAATTATAAATTTTATTAATGTAAGAATAGAAATAACATAATGTGTAATTTGTTAGAGAAACAAAAGTGAAATATGAAAAATCACTTTAGTGCATTGCAAAAATGTTATCAAGGGAGGAAAAAAGAAACGTAAAAGAAAGAATAGCATAAAATGATCTAATAGAATTAAACCCAAATATATAATTAAATACAGTAAATTAAAAAGGACTAGACTTTTTTATTAAAAAGGAAAAATTACAATGTTAGATTTAAATAAATCTAATTCTAGCTAATATGTTCTTCATAAATTTTTAATTTAAAAAATTTATTTTTTAATTACTGTTGACATACAATATTATACTTGTTTCGGGTGTACAAAATAACATAGTGATTAGACATTCATGTACCTCACAAAGTGATAACCCCAATAAGTCTGTTACCTATCTGACACTGTATGTAGTTATTACAATATTATTGACTATGTTTCCTATAGTGTATTTTACATTCCTGTGACTGTTTCAGTTACAGTTGACATTCAGTGTTAGTTTATATTAGTTTCAGCTGTAGAGCTTAGTGGTTAAACATTTATATAATTTATGATGTGATCCCCTCAATAAATCTGACACTATACATAGTTTTTACAATATTATTGACTGTATCCCCCACACTGTACTTTACATCCTCATGACTATTTTGTAACTTTCAATTTGTACTTCTTAATCCCTTCATCTTTCTCACCCAGTCCCCCAAACCCCTTTCATCTGGTAATCATCAGTTTGTCCTCTGTATCTATGAATCTGTTTCTGTTTTGTTAGTTCATTTATTTTTGTTCTTTAGATTCCATATATAAGTGAAATCATATGATATTTGTCTTTCTCAGTCCGACTTATTTCACTTAGCATAATATGCTCTAGGTCCATCCATGTTGTCGCAAGTGGTAAGATTTAATTATTTTTAATGACTGAGTAATAGTCCATTGTATATACAGAGGGTGCCATAAAAATGTATACAGATTTAAGAAAGGGAAAAAAAAAACCTGTATTCAAATTGGAATTCAATGGATGATGCTAGCATTCATTTGATTAATGCCATCTTTTGAGCGAACGTCATACTACACATTGCTACCGTAATTCAATTCGACTTCGGAAAGTAATATATAGATACCATCTCTTAAAATGTGTACATTTTTTTGGCACCCCGGGTATGTACCACCTCTTCTTTATCCAATTGTCTATTCATGGGCATTTAGGTTGCTTCCATATATTTGCTATTGTGACTAGTGCTTCAGTAAATATAGGGGTGCATGTATGTTTTCACATTAGTGTTTTGGATTTCTTTGGATAAATAGCCACTTTTCAAATTAGTGTTTTGGATTTTATTGGATGGATATCCAGAAGTGGAATTGCTGGGTCACAAAGTAGTTCTGTTTTTAATTTTTTGAGGAACTTCCATCCTGTTTTCCACAGTGGCTACACCAACTGGCAATCCCACCAACAGTACATGAGAGTTCCCTTTTCTCCACATCCTCCGCAACACTTGCTGTTTGTTGATTTATTGATGGTGGCCATTCTGACAGGTGTAAGGTGAGGTCTCATTGTGGTTTTAATTTGTATTCCTCTGATGATTAGTAATGTTAAGCATCTTTTCATATATCTATTGGCTATCTGTATGTCTGCTTTGGAGAAATGTCTGTTTAGGTCCTCTGTCCGTTTTTAAATTGGATTGTTTGTTTTTTTGATGTTGAGTGGTAAGAGTTCTTTATAAATTTTGGACATTAACCCCTTATCAGATGTATCATTGGTGAATATCTTCTCCCACTCAGTAGGTTGTCTTTTCATTTTGTTGATGGTTTCCTTTGCTGTGCAAAACCTTTTTAGTTTGATGTAGTCCCATTTGTTTATTTTCTCTTTTGTTTCCCTGGCCCAAGGAGATATATCAGAAAATAAAATATTACTAAAGTAATGTCTGAGAGTTTACTGCCTATGTTTTCTTCTAGGAGTTTTATGGTTTCAGCTCTTAACTTTCATGTCATTAATCCATTTTGAGTATATTCTTGTATGTGGAATAAGAAGATGGCTTGTTTCATTTTTTGCATGTATCTGTTCAGTTTACCTAGCACCATTTACTGAATAGACTGTCTTTACCCCGTTGTATATTTTTGCTTCCTTTGTCATTAATGACCATATAGGCATGGGTTTATTTCTGGGCTCTGTTCTGTTCCATTGATTTATGCGTGTGTGTGTGTGTGTGTGTGTGTGTGTGTGTGTATGTGTGTGTGTTTATGTCAATACCATGCTGTTTTGATTACTATGGCCTTATAGTATAGTTTGATACCAGATAGCGTGATACCTCCAACCTTGTTCCTTTTTTTCTTAAGATTACCATGGCTTTTGATGGTCTTTTATGGTTCCATATAAAGTTTAGAATTATTTGTTCTAGTTCTGTGAAAAATGCCTTTGGTATTTTGATAGGGATTGCATTGAATCTATAGATTGTTTTGGGTACTATGGACATTGTAACTATATTAATTCTTTCTATCCATGAGCATGGTATATGCTTCTGTTTATTTTTATCTTCTTCAATTTCTTTCTTCAATGTCTTATTATTTTCCAGGTACAAGTCTTTTCCTTCCTTGGTTAAATTTATTCCTAGGTCTTTTTTGTTATTGTTGTTTTGATGTAACTGTAAATGGGATTGTTTTCTTAAGTTCTCTTACTGATAGTTCATCATTGATGTATAAAATGCAACTGACTTCTGAATATTAATTTTGTATCCTACTACTTTACTAAATCCATTTATCAGTTCTAACAGTTTTTTGATGGAATCTTTGGGGTTCTCTAAGTATAGTATCATGTCATCTACAAATGATGACAGTTTGATTTCTTCCTTTCTAATATGGATGTCTTTTTTTTTCTTTTTCTTCTCTGATTGCTGTGACTAGGACTTCCAATACTATGTTGAATAAAAGTGGTGAAAGTGGGCATCCTTGTCTTGTTCCTCATTAATATGGTCTTTACACATGATATATCAAATTGAAAAGGCACAGCTTAAAATTAAAAGTGCAATGAATATTAACATAGTAGGTGAATGTATATTTATGTCAGACTAAATAGAATTTCATTGTTAGTAACAATATTTTTATGGTAAACAGAATCATATAGACATAAAAACTAAATATTCTAAACTTGTGTGCTAATAGCATTATGACTTTTATTATATGTTCAGCAGAATTTGACAAAATTGTATGGACAATTGAAAAAGCCACTGTAATAGTGTGAAGTTTATCACATATCTACCATTTAGTTTTTATCTGATTTGACTACGATTTGCTAAAGAAATACAAGGTTTAATCTAACAGTAAATAATCTTGGTCTAATCAATATATATTTAACCTTTATCTAGCAAGTACTACATTCACATTGTTCTTGATGTGTTCGCTATTTGTAAAAATTGGATATACAAGTTGTTAAACAAAAATTTTAACTTCCACAGTTGAAAGTGGTTTTTTTTTTTGTTTTTTTTTTTTTTTTTTTTTTTTTTTTTTATAGAAGTTTTATTGAGCCAAATGCTAGCCAAAAGGAAGACCTATTTAGGGGCATGAAATCTAAACCACAAGCAGCATAGCTAGGTGGGAAAAAAAAAAATGTGTTCATTCTCTGTGTGTTTGCAAGTGTTTTTATACATCAAGTAGAGGGGTGAGGAAGAAAGATGTAAACAGTCTAAGACAATTTATATTAGATATAGGCAAAGGGGTGGGAAAACATGAAGGGGGTGCAGCTCTGGGATAGGTGCAGAGTTGGAAGAGAGAAATGTGTGCTCCTATTATCAGCAGTCCAGAAAGCCCACAACTTGTGCCTGGCTAAAATAATCTAAGGAAATTACCACCTGGAAATTAATCTGAAGTTCCAACGGACATAAAAGCACTGTGAGAAGTTTTTTTGTGAGTTGGCCTTCAGCCATTAACAGACTAATAGCTGTCTCTTTCTCTCATTCTCTGGTCACTGTAATTTAACTTAGAACATCTCAAAATTGTCACATTATACTATAAGAAAGGTTTCAATAAATTACTAAAACTCTGATTCATGCATTCCATTTTGACCCAAATTGGTTAAGTTAAAATTAAAGATGAATTATTAAAAATATAATCAGAGATTTTACAAGTACACTTTTAAATAATTCAGCAATGAAAAAATAAAAAATGGAAATTAGAAAATATTTTAAACTAAATTAAAAAAAAATTTTAAGGGGAATCAAATATATGGTAATGGAAGGAGAACTGATTCTGGGTGGTGAACACACAATGGGATTATAGATGATGTAATACAGAATTGTACACCTGAAATCTATGTAATTTTACTAACAAATGTCACCCCAATAAATTGGAAAAAAAATTTTATATTAGAATTTTTTGTGATGCTGCCAAATTGGTATTTGTCACTGTTAATGCTCCTCTTTATAGACAATGAGGAGGACTGAAAATCAGTGGGATATCCTGTTCAATTTATGAAATTAATAAAATAATTATCTGAAGAAAGGAGATAATAACAGAGCAGAAACTAGTAAAACCTTTCAAAAGTTTCAGAAGATATTTTTCCACTGACTTCTGGTCTCCATGCTTTCTAATGAGAAATCTAATGAGAAAGCTGTTACTGTCTGAAGTGTGTGGTTTTTTTTTTTCTTTTTTAAAATTTACTACTTCCAATTTTTAAAGTATAGTTGACATTTTTTCTTTAGTTGCTTTGAAGATGATCATTTTATCTTTGTAAGCAGTTTCACTATTATATGACTAGGTGGGGTTTTCTTTGTATTTATTCTCTATGGCATTTGATAAGATTCTTAACACTTGTAAATTTTTATGTATATCTTTCATCAAATTTGAGAAAATTTTGCCTATTATTTCTTCAAATATTTTCTCTGTGCTTCATTCTCTGACTCCCTTCCTTCTGAGATTTCAATTACCGATGGAGGTTCTGACATTTTCCCATAAATCATCAAAGTTGTGTTCATTTTTCGTGTTTTTTTCCCAGTCCCTTTCCTTTCTCTTCAGATTAGGTAATTTCTATTGCTTTATCTTTGTTCTTGTCCTTAAATTCATGGTGCTCTCTCCCCAGCCAAGGACCTTTGCATATGTTGTTACCTCTGCCAGGAATTCAAACCACCCTTCCATAACCCCTTTCACCAAGTTAACTGCTATATGTTCCTCAGATCTTATCTCAGGCAATGCCTTTTTTAGACATAATACAGGCTTCTGTCTCATTAACATTACTTGTTTACACTAATCTCACTTTATGATAATATGTGTGCAAGTGTGATTATTTAATTAAAGCTTTTCCTTTCCATCAAATGAAACAGACACAATTTACGTTTTCCCCCACTTTGTACAGCCCATAGCACAAAGTAAGCATACAATAAATGTTGAGTGAAAACATATGGCTTTGTTCTTTTATAGTATTTTTCAGTCTATACACATGTGTAGACAGTCAAATATTTAATTTGCCTCTTTTTTTTATTTTTTAACTTCACCTTCTTGAACTATAAAATGAAGACATTGGGCTAGACTTTACCCGTGAATCTTTTCAAGTCTGAAATGACATTTTTCACCTACTGTTGGTTTAAAAGGATGAACTTACCAGAAAAAGATTTCTGAACTTACCAGATGATAGGTTTCAGGGTTTTTTCCATTTTTTTAATTGTAAAGGTACAATGAAATGGAATAGTATATTGACTGTCACTGAAACTTGCTCAATTACTGTGTCATATATTAGAATTTTATATGAGTTATCACTTTTTTGTATTGTTTTCTACACCCACAAATAATTATGTATAAATTAGAGTAATGGATCTGCACAAATCCATCATTACATTCTCCACTCCAAAAAACTCAACAGAACACAAAACTTTAAGCTATATCTACTTTTTTAAAGGACTTTTGAGAGACTACAAAGGCAGCAGATGTCCATCTTCAAAAGCTCTAAAATATCTGCCTCTCAATTTAAGAAAACCTTCTTAAAGAGTGTTATCAAAAATATCTAAGGAGTTATAAAAGTGTGTTTCTGTACCATATTTGATTAAATTACAATCATTCAATTTAGAGGAAATACTCATTTGTTGAATATTATTTCTTAAACATTTAAGTGTAGCTTCTCTACACAGAGAAAGGTAAAAGTTAATGGAAAATAAGTGAAAGTATTGCAAGGGAAAAGTGTTTTCCTGATGGATTCTATAAATGCTAAATAATCTTTTCATTGTATGGAAATTTGCTGCTAATTCATATGTTTTGCAGTAAAAGTGTGAATGAATCTCTTCAGAAATATTTGCTTGAGGGCCCTCAAATGCCTGCTGTGAATATTTAATCAAAATTCATGTTCTCCTGAAAATAGTTCAGTGATGGCAACTTCACCTCCAGCACAGGCCATTTCCTTTAATATATGTTGAATTATGTTGTGGTCTAAAACCACTTTGTGATTCTGACCCTGCCTGGTTTAAGTTGTGAATACATATGGTTTCCATTGCCAAGTGGCTCTGATCAGCATTTTCCATTAGATGTTGTGATGTTTTCATACTTTGATTAAAACAGAGTGATTGAGACTTTGTAATCTATTTGTCCTTAGTATTTCTAAGAGAAATAAGTGCACACGTTCAAGTGGCCATCTCCTCCTAGCTTTAAGATTTCACCAACAATAGTACAAATAAGTTTCTCTGTGTCCTAAAGAAATGTAAGGGGAACAGTGTTTTCAGCATAGACATTCCTGAAGGGAATCTGTTATTTAATAATTAATACTTTTTTCCCAAACATAAGAAAGAAAAGGTACATGCACATGGTGCATAATGATCCTTTTTTTTGGGGGGGGGCGGTTGGTTGTGTCAGAAAATGAGACTTTATTACCTTTTATGGGTTTTTATGAATACATCTATTTCCTTCATTTGATCTTCCATAGTTATCTAATTTTTTTCATTGGGAAGGTTGGATAGAGATTAGTTTGAAGAGTAGAAAAATGAATTCGTTATATACTGGCAGTGATTTTTAAAAAAATACATAGTGATCCGCTTGTGCACCTGATGCCAATCAATGATATTTCACCCTACTGAAGTAATACTTGTAAGGAATTCAAGACAAGGTGACATTTATTTAAGTCTTAGGTATCTTGACCAATGCTAATGGAAAGTAAAATGCATACATCCATTTGTAAAACTGGCATAATTGGCCTCAATGCAATGGCAACATAAAAGCTTATTTTAGCATATATAGGTACATAGTTTTATTAAAGTTAAATAGCATTCGTTTTGAGAAAACTAACATTTATTTTATAAACACTGAGACTTAAAGGAAAACACATAGGTATGATTTTAAAAGGTTACCATCTGACTTATTTCACTTAGCATTATACTCTCAAAAATCCATCCATGTTGTCACAAATGTTCCTATATCATCTTTTCCTACCACTGAATAGTATTCCATTGTGTATATATACCACAACTTCTTAAGAACCATATGATTTCACTGATATGTGGTATATAAACCAAAAACAACAAAAGAACAAGAGAAACAAATGAGAAACAAAAACTCATAGACGCAGACAATAGTTTAGTGGTTACCAGAGGGTAAGGGAGTTTGGGGGGTGGAAGATGAGGGTAAGGGGGATCAAATATATGGTAATGGAAGGAGAACTGACTCTGGGTGGTGAACACACAATGGGATTTATAGATGATGTAATACAGAATTGTACACCTGAAATCTATGTAATTTTACTAACAAATGTCACCCCAATAAATTAAGAAAATATATATATATATATATCATGTCATCTGCAAAAAAAAAAGTCACCATCTATCAATAGACACAAACTTTATGCAAACTGAGTTTGGTCTTTTCATTATTTCGCATTAATAGAATCATTAGGATTTGCAACTTCTGTTTTCACTTTGCTGATTGGGTTTCTATGATGATAAATATTAATTTTTCTATTTGTGACTCATCCTTACATTATTCTTTGTATTACTTTCAATTTTAAGAAAGAGTAATTAGAAAGCATATACAGGTTAGTAATAAAATCCGTAAAATGCACATTTGATAAAAATGATGCAGTCCTGGTTTAGTGTTTCATGAACATTCTCTCAATAATTTCTGATAAAATGTCATTTTCAATATTATTTGTAAATGATTTTATACAAGCTGCCTATAATTACAAGATTCTGGTAAGTCATTTGAAATTCCCTTTTCACTGTAAACTTTCATCAGTTTGAATTAGGTTGGCGTCAGTTAAATATATGTATGTTAAATCTTAGCTCTGTAAAAATATTTGCATTTAGAAGAGTAGTTTCTATATTAATTACATGCAAAAATGATCACAGCCCTATCATCCAAAAACTACTGAAGATGAAAGAACTAACTTCGTCACTCTTGGAAAATGAATAAGGTTAAACAAAATGTGTAACATGCTTTTAAATTTGGATTTTGAACAAAGGCATTTAGCAATGCTGGGAATGGTTACATTTTCCCCAACTAACTTAAAAGATCCATATTAAGTCCAACAAAAATTTTGGCTACTTTTCTTTTCTTCCTTTTTCTTCTTTTCTCCGTCTCCCACCTTTAATACTAAATACAGTACATTTCAAAGAGTTGCAAACCTGTGACAGCTGTTTGTATTTGCAGATGGAAACAAAGTGGTCTGATTCCCTTTAGGTAAAAAAAAATAAAAAAATAAAATAAATTAGCCAAGATTTAAGAGATTTAGTGTACATTCTGGACATAGTGGACAGATGTACATATGATGTCTTAGCACATCATAATAAACAGCATCTCACAGAAGCCAGTAGTTACAGGAAAAAAGTGCACGTGTGTGTGTGTGTGTGTGTGTGTGTGTGTGTGTGTGTGTATGAGAGAGAGAGAGAGACAGACAGAGAGAGGGGATAGGTAGGTAGGAAGATGAATTTTGAATAATATAGGGTAAATTAGACAAATCTAGTAGAGATGTTGCAGACCTATAGATTAACTCCCCCCCAACCCCCAGCCCCCAGCCCTCTTTGGCCCTTCTCTGATGGTAGAGCCTGCTTTCCCTTGTAAAAGTTGAATATGCTTATGTGTTTGCTTTCCAAGCTCTCCTTGCAGCTAGGGCATTGGCATAGACACTCAATCTCGTCAATGGAACCAAGGAAAGTCTTTTAGGAGGCTTCAGGAAAAGTTAATTTTCCATAAATAAGAAAAAGATGAAAAGTATAAGACACTCTTCTCTGCTGGATTTGGTGGTGCATATACATGAAGGACTTATCTTGTATCTTGCAGTCACCAAAGAGAGCTGACATGGGGAGGACGACAGAGGAGACCAATGGAAAGTACTTACTTGGATCATAATAATAACCTGCTTGACTCAGAACCAAATCTGAAACAACAATGAAATTTTTGTGTGCAAAATATTAATTGTATAAGTAATTTTAAGGTGGCTGTTCTTTTACAACAATATCGTCTTAACTGACACAAGTGTCAATTGTTCATTGTGTATGCTATATGTAGGTGTATATATGTGAGCTTGTGTGTGTGTGTGTCTGTGTATTTTTCTTCACTATTTTATAATTCATTTTTCAAAACATTTACACAAATTGGATTGAAGAGATGGAAACTTTACTATTTTTCAACTGGCAGTCTGTTGCAAAACTATGAAGTTATTAGAATTAGGAAGAGATACACCCAAGTATTAATGGAATTTTCTTGATTTATCATGTACATCCAGCATCTCCTGAAACTTTTTGATAATTATATAGCCATATTTTTAAGAAAACACAGCTAAAATTGGGTTCTCATTTCTGTGCTCTGACTTCAAACTAAAGTTTCTTAGTTTATTTAGTAATTTTTGAGCAATATGTCCATAATTTTAAATATACGATACTGAAGACACATGGGCCCCAATGAGCTTCTTTGGTTCTATTAGCATAGTTTTGTAATTGCATATGAAATAATTTTACATCATGTACCAGACCCATATATAAATTACCATTTATAATTGTTTTAAAATACAAAGAAGTTCCTATAATATACTGATATGAATGAAGTCATACTACTTTACAGTGGGAAATAAATATACAACTAGTAAAATGCAAAATAACTTTAAAATCATTGTCAAAACATGGTTATGTGTGTATTTAAATAAAATCTTATTTAAATTTTAAACTATCAAAACCTAAAATTCCATTTACTGTTTTTGCATATTAACACTGTCTTTGGACTCTTTCCTTGGCCCATTCCACTCAATTTATGAGTATACACCACAAAGAGAATAAAGAAAATGTGACTCACTATAAACTGATAAATCCTATCAACAGTTCAGAGCATACATTTTACTTGTGGTGACTGGGTAATCCTATTTTCATATATATAAAGGACAGCACATTAATTCACATAAATATTGAATATATAAACATAATAGAATTGAACTGAATTTAAAGTTATTTGACATTTGTTTATAGAAGAGCATTTGGGAGATAGAAAATCATTTATATCATTTGTCCAGTTGCATTACATTTTAAGAGACTATTATAATTTGTATTCAAGCTTTTGTTTGCATGTGATCTGTTACAGATGGCCTCTAGCCATTCATATCAAGAGATAAGCATTCTCAGCTCTTCTAAATTATGGTGAATGAATATCAATCAATCTGTTTTGCCTCTTTATATAGACTGTAATTCCAGACAGAAGCCTGCTGTTTATAAATCTGAATTCCTGCCAAAACCGAGATGTTGAAATTCATTTGGATACTATCTGTATGCAGTGAAACTTTTATATATATATATATATATTTTTTTTTTTTAATTTTTTTCTCTATTTAAATTGTAACGTAAGAAAAACAATCGTCCAATATGTAGTTGGGATGGGAAATCTGATGAGGTCATAACAACAAGCAAAAAGATGGTTAAAAATGCATCTCTAACTCTAAGTGTCAGTGTAATTTTTTTGGATTCAAATACCTCACCATTTGGAAATTAAAAATATATATTTTGAGGTTGAGGAATGGAAATAAAATATTTTGAACTCAGGTTAAAGGATATTAGCCTTAATCATTTCAGACTGACTTATTTCTAAACTAGAGTAACATTAATTCAAAATACACTGAATGACGTATGATCCTGAAATACTTTATTTGATATAAGGTGAAAAACATAAATGTGTAACTTGGTATTCATTAACTTTATTTGTAATAGAAACTTATTTGTCTCACAATATCTTATTTGTTCTAGACTAGTGCCTAGTATAGTAAACACTCAATAAATGTTCGTTGAATGAATTAACTTTGAGAATCAAATTGCCATTACTCTAAGTTTGGGGAAGTCCTGACTCGAAGTTAATGTATATAGCTCATTACTCCTTTAATCTCTCTGTCTGTGCAAACAAAGCACCAGTAGTAGAACATTAAGGCTAGATACCTTGGGACCACAAATCTATTTCATTATGAAAAAGAACATCATCTGTGAACAAATAATATACAAATATATACATACATACATACATATATATATATATAAAATTACAATTCCAACAATGACTAACTGCATTGTTTAAAGACACATTGGAGGCAGAATTCATTCTTCTAATCAACTGACACAATCCTTTTTAATTTCTTTAATTTTTAAAACTCAAATCCTAGCATTTATTCAATTATTTCAAGGGATTATAGTACATTCAGTGGATGACAAAAAGATGAATAACTTTGGCTACCCTTAGGAAGTTTATAATTGAAATGGAGATATAATGTGTAGGAAAGTAGCTGCAATACTCAACATCATATGTTATTAGGAATTGCAAATTTAAACAGTAATGAGACGCTACACACACTCTTAGAATGGCATCAATCTAAAACACTGACAGCACCAAACACTGGTGAGCATATAGAGCAGCAGAAACTCTTATTCATTGTTGGTGGGAATGCAAAATGGTACAGCCGTTTTGAAAGAGAGTTTGGCAGTTTCTTACAAAACTAAAACAAACTCTTACCACAGGACCCAGTAATTGTGTACCTTGATATTTAACCACATGAGTTGAAAATTTATGCCTAGACGAAAACCTGAGCACTGACGTTTATAGCAGCTTATTCATAATTGCCAAAACTTGGAAGCACCAAGATGTCCCTCAATAGCTGAATGGTAAATAAACTGACAATGTAATATTATTTGGTGTTATAAAGTAATGAGCTGTCAAGCTATGAAATGACCTGGAGGATCCTTATTTCACTTTATTAAGTGAAAGAAGCCAATATGAAAAGGCTAACTTATGTATGATTCCAAAAATATAACATTCTGGAAAATGCAAAATTATGGCGACAATAAATAAATGATCCATGGTTTCTAGGGGTTATAGAAGAGGGGAGGGATGAATAGGTAGGGCATAGAGAATTCTTCAGGTTGGTGAAAGTATTCTGCATGGTGCTGTAATGATGGATATATGTCATTATACATTTGTCTAAACCTATAGAGTGTACACCACCAAGTGTGAACCCTAATGTAAATTATGGACTGAGTGATGATGTAGTTTCATCAGTTGTAACAAATGTACAACTCTGGTGTGGGATGTTGATATTGTGTGAAGTTGTACATTAGTGGGTGCAAGGAGTGTATGGGAAACCTCTGTACCCTCTACTTAATTCTGCTGTGAAACCTAACTGCTCTAAAATATAAAGTATTTTTTAAATAGCTATATTATAAAGTAAGGTGTGCAGTGTTCCAAAGGAGGCATAATCCACATGCTTTGGGAATTTGTGGAAGATAGTTATTAGTGCTGTTTAAGAAAAATTTTGTGAAAGATGTAACCATGATATATGGATAAGATTTTATTAGGGGTAAAATTAAATATTGCATGCAAGAGGAATGTCAAGAGCAAAAACTTTGGCAGGTAGTACTCAAAATCACTTTCTGTGGAATGGTACATAGTTTCATTGGACTGAACAGCAGAGAACACTTAGTGGAGTAATGGAAGCTAAGATATGAAAGATAAACTTGTATAATTTTACTGCTAGTTAGAAGAATGTTTGTTTAAGACACCCATTCCTCATTCTATAGATAATGAAGGAGGCTTAGAGGTAGGATAACACAGTTAGTAATACATAAATTTGTTCACCTAATTCCTAGTCCAAATTTTTTATTTTATGTTTTAGTAACTACTGAAGATCTTTCAATGTTAAAATAAGGAGTTTTAGATTTTATTCAATTGGCCATTGGTGATTTTTTTATGTTGGAGAGGGGCAAAATAAAACATGATCTTAAAATCAATATGGTGGAATGAGCAGAATGGATTATGCACAAATGGAGAGACTCAAACATGGAGAACACTGTCACTTAGGTAGGACAGACCAGCACTAGGGTAGTTGCAGTGGAAAATGGAAAATGAGACTTGGCATGAATTTGGGCTTGAAGAATCAATTTGGTATCATAGTCATGGTTCCATAGACCAAATGTAAACACTGATTGTGTAAAAGGAACTGGACATGGAGACTGGGGTTGAAGAGTCAACTATTGTATCATGCAGCTTTGGATCATATTAGTTCGTAAAATAAGCCCATATTACAGTTGCACTTTAAACATAACTATAAAGAAACAAACATATTTTAAAAGGATAATAGGGCTTTAATGTTGACAACAGGTAAGGGGGAAAGAGAAAATAAAAGACCTGGAGGTTGAGCATGGATTGCTAGTGCAACCAGGTTCTAAGTGTCAGGGGAAATGTGAGAAAGATTTGTGTCTGATGGTAGGTAAATCGTAGTAATGAGTTTGTTTTGGAAATGTGAGACTTGAAGATATTTACCACTTGAAAATTTTCTAGCAGGGAAGTAGCAATAAGACTCAGAAATTCTGGGAGGCCAAACTGGATTGGCAAGTCATGCTTATAAAAGTTGTTGCCTTGGAGTCAAAAGGATGTGAAGGAGAGTAAAGAAAAAGACAACAGAAATACACACATTTAAGGACTGTGAACTTTTATCTGGCACTCATATACTAGTTCTCAGCTGGTCTATGTGTGTGATAGTCAAAGGAATGGGTGAAAATCTTTGCTTTCAAGAAACTAACAGACTAGCATTTCTCAAAGCGAAATCTTTGACCTAGTATTGAATGGTCCATAAGCAGTTTAGCTGTTCAGAGAAGAAAAGGAATGAAGCATTTGTTAAATACATTTAATGAACATGAAATGCAAGACTGAATATGTCATCATCATCAGATTACATTCTTAATACATCCTCAGTTACATTTTCAATAATGGTTCATGACTATTACATCCTTGGTTGCTCAAGTACTATGAGGGAAGCATTAGTCACTTCATCGAGTTAACATTCGGTTGACAGAGAACAGGTCAGGTGGGCTAAAGTGCTTTCCTACTGTTGTTTCTATTTGTGAAATTTGCATGTTATTGTATTGCACTGTATCCTGAATTCACAAAAGGAGGCAAGGGAAATAAAATGATTTTTTGAAGTATGAAAGTAATGTAACTCAAAGTGAAGTGAACCAAATAGAGAATACAGAATATATGTCAGGATAAATGGATTTGAAAGTGTAGTATTTCCACCAAGCAGCCCAAAAAGAAAAGTTACATAGAGAATATAAGAATATCTGAAAATTGGATTTTGATTGTGTGTCTATTTACCCTCTTTTTCCTGCACATGGGCAGTAATGAAGTTATCAGACAGTGCTTGACATCATGAACATTTTGCTTAAATTTCTAAAAAAGAAAACATTGTGATCTCTTGGCAAAGCAATCAAAACTGTCTTTCAGAGTGAGAGTAAAATAACAATTTCCACCAAAAAATGGATCATTTTTGTCAGGAAAGGCCAAAAAGTAAAGTGACATTTTTCAGAACTGAACGTATCTTTGCCAAACAAGCATGATTATTTCTGATTATGTTGTAAGACTAGTTATAAGTCAAGTCACTAACATGCAGTAAGAGGAAAAAAAAAATTTTTGATCAAAGAGCTGTTAGTTGTCACATCATATTATGCATTCAGGGTAAAAGTAAAATTGCTATCACATATATGTTCTAGATAGATGATATTACAGGTCTTTTGAGGTGGAGTAAGAGAAGTTCATGACAATTGTCTTTATGTCCTTGGTGAATTAGGAGATAAGCCAGGATTGGAGTGGTGTAGTGATATTCTTAGGGAGGTAAATTGTATTCAAGTCTTATGCAAGAATTGGTAGATGTCCATAAACTCACTCTAAAAAGTTAAAGAAAATGCGAAATTACTTGGGGATATGAAGGAAACTTCATGGGAAACAAGAAATTTTCATGGAATACAATTAAAGAGAGTAGAATTTAGCCTGACAGGAGTTTGTCTTTCTTCTCCTTCATGGGATTCATGGTGACTTGGAAGCATAAACATTCCTTTCTTCTCTCTGGAGATTACATTTTTTTTTTTTTAAGTAAGACTTTGCTAGTTATCTTCTAGTGTCTTCAGGTTCCCATGGCACTGTCTTGCCATGGCACCAATTCTTGGTACCAGTCTTTTGTCTCAATTTCAAATTATTGGGAAGGTGGATTTTGGTCCAGTTTGGTTCATTTATGTAGTAAAGGTTTATATACTGTGTTGAGGACATCTTTTGCCGATTATCAGTAATTCTCTGTGAATCAGAGGGATGCAATCAGGCTTCTTTAATATAGCCAAAAGATGAAAATAATAATGGTAAGTATCTGTGATGGCTGCATGAAATTCTTTTTCATGAATTCATAAAGGATGCAATAAGGTGTAATTTAATAACTTTTCATAGTGAAGATATAGCCCAAAAACCAGTAGAGAAAATTTGAGGCAAGTTGGAAAGTGATTCTCTAGCATTTCTACATCTGTCTGATGAGGAGAGGCACTGCCTGCCTTTGTTCAGGACCGTCTTCTAAGGACATGTGTAGTGTGAATAGACTTGGAGGATAGAGATGGTGTCTCCCATTGAGTCAAAGAGTAGCTTTGCTCACTGTTTAGTATAACAATGATGATAGTTTTTTCTAAGGCAAAGTCCAGGTAGGTTTACTACTCATAGAAGATTCAAGTTCCATGAGCGTGGGATTTCATTCCTGTAGTACACCTCACTAAATGTGCAGATGACATCTGACATTCTTCCCATTGCTCTGTGAGTATTGGAGTTTGGGGTAAGTAATGCCAATATGGATGCTCTGGCTACTGCCATTTTTTGTAAGTAACTGATGGTCCTTTGTCACTGATGCAGGAGTCATGTCTTTTGCCACCATCCATGAAAATGTGACAGGCTAAATTGTTAGCTTGTAAGTAGGGCAAAATTTCAGATCCTTCAAATTGTTGACAGAGAATTATCCAGATTTTAAGATAGACATTGTTTCCCAGGGGAGCCTAAGGTAAGGAGGCAAGTGAAACGAAAAGTGGACTGTTGACTGGAAAGATAGTAGAGTGTGAAAGTCTTAACCAAGGGCAAAATAAAGAGTGAGTATAGAGAAATGAGAGGTTGTATTTTAAATTAGGTGAGAGAAAAACTTTTCAAAGAAAAAAATACATTGTTTTATATTTACATCTCTTTTTATATTTATAGTGTAATTATCTTTACTAGAGCTCTTTATTTCTTTATGTGGATTTAAGTCACTGTCTCATTTCTTCTCCTTTCAGCTGGAAGACCTCTTTTCAGTGTATTTTCTACATACCATATACTAGAAACAAATTCTTTGAGTTTTGGTCTGTCTAGGAATGCTTTAATTTCTTCTTTTTGAAGGATAGTTTTGCTGCATATAAAATTCTGGTTGACAGGTTTTCTTTGTTTTGTTTTTATTTAGCACTGAATATATGGTTTCTGGCTTTCCTGCTTTCTGCCCTCTCTGGTTTCTGATTAGAAATCAACTATTTATTTCACTGAAGATCTCTTGTATATGATGAGTTGCTTCTTTTTGCTTTCAATATTTTCTCTGTGTCTTTGGCTGCCCACAGTTTGATGAGATATCTGGGTATCTTCATCTACTTGGGCTGCCTTAAAAAAATGTCATAGTCTGGGTGGCTTAACCAACAAAATTACTTTTCACAGTTCTGTAGGCTGGAAGTTCAATGTCAAGGCACCAGCATGGTCAGTTTCTGTTGAGATTTCTGTTCCTAGCTTGGATGGCCACCTACTAGTTGTGTCCTCACATGACAGTGAGAGAGAGTACACATTCTCTGATATCTCTTCTTATAAGGGTACTAACTCATCATGAAGTTCCCACCCTTATGACCTCATCTCACACTTATTACCTTCCAAAGATCCCATCTCCAGACACTATCACATTGGGGATTAGAGCTTCAGCATAGGAATTTTTGGCAGACACAGTTCAGTCCATAGTACTAGGTGTGAATCTATCTGAATTTAACCTATTTGGAGTTCAGTGAGCTTTCTGGATGTGCAGATTTATTTTCATCAAATTTAGGAGGTTCTTTCCCCCTATTATTTCTTCAAATGTTCTTTGTGCTCCTTTCTCATTTACCCAATCTGGGACTCCCATTTTGCAATGGTATCCTACAGAGCTGTTAGGTGTTGCTCATTTGTCTTTATTATTTTTAATTCTGTTTCTAAGAATGGATAATCTCAATTAACTTTATGTTCATTGAATCTTTGGCCTGCTCAAATAGATTCTGCATTTTTTTATTCTGCTTTCTTCTGTCAAGCCCCTCTAGTAAAATGTTTGTTTCCATGATTCGACTTTTCGAATCCAGAATTTCTCTTCAGTCCTTTCTTAAAAAAATAATTTCTTTATCATTTTTGATATTTCTGTTTGTTGTGACATTGTACTCATGCTTTTCTTTGGTTCCTTATACAGAATTCTCTTAAGCTCTTTGCACATATTTAAAATAGCTGACTTAAAGTATTTTTCTTATAATTCTAATAGATGGGTTTCCTTTGAGAGAATTTCTATTGATTGATGTTATTTTTGTGTATGGGTAATACTTTCTTGCTTCTTTGAATGTGTCGTTCAATTTCTTATTGAAAAATGGACATTTTAAATAGCATGGTGTAGGAATTCTGGAAATGATTTTTTTTTCCTCTCCAGGGTTGTTTTTGCTGCTTGTTATAGTTATATATTGTTTTATGTTTAATGAATTTGTCTGAATTAACTTTGTAAACTCTGTATTGCTTGTCACGTGTTAGCCACTAGCATCTTTTCTCTAATGATAGAACAATTATTTCCTTAAATTTCTTGAACCACTAAATGCCTCAGTATTTCCTACGGGGCTCTCTGTGTTAGGTCAAACATTTGACACTAGGACATGTAGCTGACTAGTCTTTCCTAACCTTTACTTGCTGTTTGTGTAGAGCCTCCAGGTCAATTAGAAGTGAGACCTTAGGGCTTTCTTAGATCTTCCCTGGACAGTAACACATCAGTATATTGGAGCATTTCAAAAATTAATATACATCTCATTCCACAGTGTTGACTTTTAAGCTTTTATTTAGTCTATTGTTTGACTCAGATGTTATTTACTGTCTTAGGCAGCTGCAAAGATAAAACATTTGTCTGTAATTGTTTTCCATAAGTGTTCCTGGGTGAAGGCTTTTGCATTGGGTGAGCTCTGAGTTAGGTCAACTTCAAACAACCAGTTAAGTGGGGTCTTCCAGGGAACTCCAAGATAATGTGATGGTACTTTGGGACTGAGGCTTTGAAAAAGCTCCAGTTCTATTCTCTTCCCTTTGGTGGCTACCAGGCTGCACTAATAACGTGGGCTATTATATTTTAAGGCTGCTGAAGAACAACACCTTAGGAGATGGAACTAGAGCAAATTAAAACACTATGCATTTCCCTGTTATTTCCATGATTTAGCCATTTTTTCTTTAAATAAATGCTTGCTGGGTTGTTGTAGGCCTGTGTTGAGTTCCCAGTGTTTTGGAAAACTTGATTTTGACAATTTTTGCCAGGTTTTTCATTGCTTTAGGAAGGGCAGATTTTCAGATAGTACTCTGCCATTTTAGCTGATGTCACTTCCATATTCTGAATTTGAATAGTTCATTTTAAGCATCCTGCCAAAATTTTTGGGTTTTACACTGGCACTTTAGTTCAGGATCACTCTAGGGGCTAGCAAACTGATATGACACTACTCACTGAATAATGCAAGGCAGTTTGCCAACCATCATCCACTTTTCTGATTGTTAAATGGTGTTACTATATAGTTGCTTAGATTTACTCTATGAGGTCATGTATTTCCTAAGGTATTTTTAAACTTTAACTGACACAGTTAATACAAAGCATCAATTGACATCAAAAGGAGGTTCACAAATGAGGAAATGGGGAACAATTATTGTGATTGAAGTAAAATAAATATTATATTCACATTGAAAAAAACGTATCACTCATGTTGAGATGATGTTTTTCCTTAGTAAAAGCACGTTTAGACAGTATGTTACACTGCTAAAATTTGATTTTCATACATTTGTAACATTTGTGAGTGTGGCAAAAATTTGCCTTTCAAGAATTCATATAATACTCTGAATATAGGTCAAGATATGTGGAGCCCGAGCCTGAGAGCAGGTTAGTAATTTGGTACCCCTTAAACTGACATACTTTAAATGTTTTCTACCGTTTATCTGGTGGATACAAGAAAAACTGATTTTTTTATTTACAAAACATTTACTTCTTTATTTTCATATAAAAAAATTTGAAAACTTTTAATTGGACATATGACAATTTCTTATATTAATCAGCATTTAAAATCGAATGATTCAAAATCATATTAATCAGTAGGTTATATTAATATATTGATGTAGTTATCTAAAAGTATTTAGGATATTTGCTATTATAATACTGGGTGGTAACATAAGAGATACATAATTTCAGATATGTAACAGAACCTCACTTAGGCTGTCAAAGTATATTTTGTGATAATTTGCTGATTGTGTATATTATATATATACACATATACAATACATATGTATATATATATAAATATACAGAGGGTGCCAAAAGTGTATATACATTTTAAGAAAGGCAAAAACTATTAAAATTGTAACACTCAATTTATGCCAATAACAAAAGATGAATACAAGTCATGTGTATACATTTTTTGGCACCCCCAGTACATATAGGTACAGTATGTATACAAACATATAAAAATACATAGCATACATATATACATATAATATCCTAGGTTAGAAATTATTGGGTTTTTAAATAAAATATTTGTTTTCTGTCTCAAGCAGTACCATATCCAGATTGCAAGAGAAAATATGTGTACTTCAGTAACATGGGAACAATAATAAAATAATATATTAATCAAAGAAATAACAGGTGATATTAAGGTTGTATATTCAACAGACTGAGGCCTTTGATTCTGGAAGGAAGGTCAAAGTTGAGGGTAGCATAATAAAATGAGGTTTGAATGACTCATAACTCGTCTTTTTTATATTTAAAATGCTATAAAATTCCATCTTCTTATAAATTCTACCTGTCATATTGATTGTACAATGCCCATCAAAGAAACATATGGTTTTGATATATAATATATTCATGATACTTAATTTTCAATCTGTCTTTGACATTCCCCCTTAATGTCTTATTCAGTGTCTGAATTAGTAAATTGTCCTGAGATTTTAAACCAGATAAATACAATAGGACACTAGCTGGAAATGTAACAAGAATAATATCTATTTTAATTGCTATAGATATGGCAAGTTTTATCCTCAGTGCTTATTGAAAAATCATGGGCTGCCATATTAAGCTACAGATTAACAATCTTGGAAATTTATTTTTAATTATTATTTAGTATGTAGACTACACATTTCTCATCAAGTTTGTAATTGACAAAAGTTAATTTTACTTTGATATTTTCCTAGTGAGATTATTTTATTTTTCTTAAAAATAGATTGAAATGTTAGTAAATTCAAAACCTAACTTCCTTTATTCAAACAAAAAAATATATTTGAGCATAGTTATAGACAGAATAATGGCCTCCAAAAGATGTACTTATCTTAATCGCCAGAACCTTGAATATGTTATCTTATGGGACAGAATGGACTTTGAAGATGTGATTAAGGTTAGGATCTTGAGATAGGAAGATTATCCTGGAAATTGCAGATGGGTCGCATGTAATCTCAAGGATCCATATAACAGGGAGGTGAAGGGCTAGAGTCAAAGGAGATGTGAGGACAGAAGCAGAGGTTGGAGTGATACACTTTGAATAAGTTTTGAGCCAAGGAATGCGGATGACCTCTCAAATGTGGAAAAGGCAAGGAAATGATTCTCCCTTAGAGCCTGCAGAAGGGATCTGTAGAAAGTTGGGGGTGGGGTTAAATGGAAGAAACAACATGTACAAAGGCTAAAGCGCTAGAGAGAAAATAGATTAAGAATTGAAAAAAGAATTGCATGGCTAGAGAGTAGAATTAAGACAGGGAGACTTATGAGAGTCAAGGTTAAATAATTCACAGGGCCAAGCCATGAATGGTTTGGCAGTTCATATTGAGGAGTATGTACTTTACTTAAGTGCATATTAAATACAAAATGTAGTAAAATGTTGTCCTTTTTCCTGTAGGAAGTTTCCTTCAATTCCTACTCTCCTGAGTGTTTTTATCAGGAATGGATGTTGGATTTTGTCAAATACCTTTTCTGTGTTGTTGAGCTAAGCATGAGGTTTTTCATTTTCAGTTAATATCATGAATGACATTTAATTGATTTTCAAACGTTAAACTAACTTTGCATTCCAGTGATAACCCACCTCCCACAGTGTTGGCATGGTATATCTTTTTCCCATCCTTTTACTTGTAAATTATTTGGGATTTTAAATGTAAAGTGTATTTCTTATAAATAGCATATAGTTGGATCTTGTTTTTTTCAATCTAATATCTACCTTTCAATTGGGTGTTCACTAGAACATTTATATTTAGTATGGTTAGGTTTAAATCTATCAACTTGCTATTTGTATTCTATTTTTCCACTCTGTTCTTCATTCTTTTCCCCTTTTTGTGAATTTTTGAATTAAATATCAGTGTTTGCTTTAGAGTGTATAGTATACATCTCTTTTTTTTTAGAATAAATGAACAAACTAATCAGAAACAGTCTCAGAGATATAGAGAAAAATGGAGGGTTGCTAGGGGATGAGGGAGATGGTGAGGGGATTAGAAAGCACAAACTGGTAACCACAAGATTGCTACGGGGATACAAAAGACAGTTTGGGGAATATAATCAATAATGTTGTGAAGATTTTGTAGGTTATCTGATGGACACTTGTCTTATTAGGGAGACCACTTGAGGGATGGTGTAGATGCCTGACCGCTGTGCTGT
Organism: Rhinolophus hipposideros; assembly: GCF_964194185.1. Lineage (NCBI taxonomy): Eukaryota > Metazoa > Chordata > Mammalia > Chiroptera > Rhinolophidae > Rhinolophus > Rhinolophus hipposideros. Next base: position 32,028,737 of record NC_138063.1, read on the forward strand.
ACACATGAAGCTGAAGCTGAAAAACAATGAATGTCAGCTATAATTTAATATATATGTATAGTCACAGGATGTGGAGTACAGCATAGGGAATAGAGTCAATGGAATTGTAACAGCTATATATGATGTCAGAGGAGTAGTAGATTGGGGGAGGAGGGTTAGCACTTTGTGAGGGGTGTAAATGTCTATTACGTTGTTCCGTATACCTGAAACTATGTGCATATATATATATATATATATATATATACATACACACATGTTATACATTTTCAACTTATCAATGTCTGCCTTCAAGAGTTATGCCACTTGGAGTTGTCCAGTTAGCTCAGTTGGTTAGAGCATGGTGCTGGTAGCACCAAGGTTGCTGGTTGGATCCCTGCATGGGCCACTGTGACACTGTGAGCTGTGCCCTCCTTAAAAAAAAAAAAAAAGAGAATTATACCACTTGCATAATTCAAGAAGTTTACAGTAGTGTGCTTTCACTTCCCCTTTTGTGACTTATATGCTACTGTTGTGAAATATTTTTCCTATAGATATGTCATAAATACAATAATGCATTTTATTCAGAGATCAATTATCTTTTAAAGAGATATACATTATATGAAATATATACTAATATATATAATCCATGTGGTTACTGTTTCTGGTGTTCTCACTCCTTTTTGAAGATCCATATTTCCATCTGGTATCATTTCATTTTGCCTGAAAGACATTTTTGCTTGAAGGATATTAACATTTCTTATAGTATAGGTCTATTAGTAATGAGTTATTTTGGCTTTGTACATCTGAAAATATATTCTGTCTTCATTTTTTCAAAGGTATTGTGATTATTTGTACATGTCTATATACAGAGGATGCCAATAAAATGTATACACATTTCAAGAAAGGAAAAAAATTGTATTAAAATTATGCTGATGGTAACCACTTTGAGCACATCCCGTAATTGCAGAAGTCAAATGTGACTAGTATTCATCTTTTGTTATCAGTGTGTATTGAGTATTACAATTTTAGTACAGTTTTCCTTTCTTAAAATTTGTATACTTTTTTTTGCAACCCTTTGTATTTTAACATCTCATTCTTTGTTTTCTATTTACCTTGCTGTTTTTAGTATGTCCTTTTCTACTACCATGGCATTTAAATTTTTTTATTTACCTTTTCTCTTTACTGATTTGGAATTTATATGATTTATCTTAGTGATTGTCATTTAAATTTGACCAAACGTATTTCTTAAATTCTACATCTCTTTTTTTTTTTTTTTTTTTTTTACTATTTTATTGGTGAAGGGTAACAGGACTTTATTGGAGAACAGTGTGTACTTCCAGGACTTTTCCAAGTCAAGTTGTTGTCCTTTCACTCTTACTTGTGGAGGGCGCAGCTCAACTCCAGTTGCTGTTGTTAGTTGCAGGGGGCACAGCAACTAACAACAGTTATATATGATTGGAAATCGAGGAGTCGAACCGGCAACCTTGTGGTTGAGAGCCTGCGCTCCAACCAACTGAGCTATCTGGACACCTGGGAGCTGAGCGGCAGCTCATTGACTTCATTCTAATTGCGGAGGGCGCAGCTTGATGGCCCATGTGGGAATCAAACTGGCAGCCATGTTGCCCTGAGCTCGCCCTCTAATCAACTGAGCCACCCGTCTGCCCCTAAATTCTACGTCTTGACCATCCTGCTAATCATTTGACTCCTACCCTATTGTTGTGAATTACAATCTTTTGTTATCAAGAGTGTAGTTTAATTTCCTTTTCCTTTGACCCCAAAATGTAGACAGTATTATTGTTCTTTTATATAATTATTTCTTTAAAATATAGATTATATGCAACATAATTATCTTTATTTAATAGATCCTATTGTTTTTAGTTATCTTCAAATTCATTAGTTTCTTTTTCTATTACTTTTCCTAGTCTGTTAGAGTTTTTTTCTCCAGGAACATTTCCCCTGTGGATTTAGGGCTTTAGAAGTTCCTTTTGTTTCAGCCTGTGGGTAATTTGTTAATTTTCTAGGTGAAAATATTTTTATTTAGACTTGTTACTTTAACTGTTAAATCCTTTTATAAAAGGTAATTTTCTTTTCTGTATTCCATTACACCTTCTGCTCAGAAATGTGCTGCATGTGCTAATGTCCTCTCTTTGTAGATGACCTGTATTTTTTTCTTGACAGTCTTTAAATTTTTCTATTTATCTTTCTTTGGTGTTATTCAGATTCACTAGAATGTGCCTAGGCAGAGATTTTAAAATAATTACTCTTTTTGTTATATATTTCTTAAATTTCTGAATTTATGACTGTTATTAGTTGTGGGAAAATTCTTCAATTAAAGAGGAAAGTGATACAATAGTACTAGCAGATTAAGAAAATAAAACAAAAAAATGTGAAAGTAGGAACTTAAAGGTTTCAGTAGAAATTTAGATCACATTGAAAAAAGAATTAGTGAACTGAAATCTGTATGTGAAGATTATCATCCCAAATGCAGTTATTTTTCTGTCATTCCTTTCTCTGTAATTCCTTGCATTTACAAATCAGCTTCATTTATCCTACTTTTCAAGAAGCCAAAGTTTAGTCTCTTCTTCTTCCTACTCCCTCCAATCCACAGATGCTGTAGGTTCCTATAGGCAGTTGCTCCCAGATAAGCTTAAGCTTTAGTTTTCAGTCATAGCTTACTCCTCTGGTTTCTATTTTACCACTTATTTTAAGTTTAATTTTTGGATCCTTGTGGATTTCCCATACTTAGGTGATGTGTGACCTCAATAATATTTTAAAATCCCTCTGTCTCTGTCTCTCTTTCTCTCTGCCTGTCTCTCTACGCGCGCGCGCGCGCACACACACACACACACACACACACACACACACATATTTAGAAGTTCCTTTTAGAAAGATACTCTAGTCTGCTCTGAGAAGAATGAATTATAGGAGTCAAAAATGAAACAGGTTGAACACGTAGTAAATTGAGTAAGTAATCCAAGCAAGAAATATAGGCAAGTATCGGCAGATTTGAGAATGGCTTAATAGTTAAGTTTAGTAACTGGATATGTGGGAGGTATAAGAAATCAAAGATGATTTATTGTAAAGCTTAACAGAACATTGTTTATCAATTATTCTATATCTGTTGTAGTAACAGATTGATTGTTATAAATGTATAAGCTTTAGTTAATATTGTTCTATTGCTCTAGTAGACATTATTGCATTTATAGACATTTACTGTCAGCTCAAGTTCAAATGATGTACCTCTGATAATGGGACATTGGGGAAATGGAGAAGACAAATTTTTGTATAATCTACTTTCTGTGAAAGACAATCATTTTTCAGTCCCCCCACCTTGAACACCTATGATAGTCTGTTTATTTATTTTAAATCCTGGTACAGGATCTATTTTCTAAACTGCCATGCCCTGTTGAAATGGGAATTGCAAGGTGGCTGGATTTATGTTGCGTCCCTTTATTGTTTTATCAATGTCTTTCTATCAAATGCTTTAACTCCAACTTATAAATTAATTGGTACCTATTAGCCCAGATAAGCTATGATGTGGTTATATTCTGATTGAACAGTGCATAAAAACTGTCAGCTTTCCATCATATGATGCTTTGGAAATTTGACAGCTTTATATTAAGATTAATGAATATCTTAAATGTAACAACTTTTAAAACACTATTTAGTAAGTAACTTAGAGACTTACATACAAGTTTCTCTGGTTCTGTTTCTGGTTTTAATAAATTGTGAAATGTTCCCAGCTCTTGGGAAAACATATTTTGTAAATTTTGATTCAGTTGGCATTTTTTCTAGTATATAGTTCAACCTAAAGATTTTGAACATTGAAAAAGATAGTATTGTTAGTCACAACTAATAGAATAAAATAAATGTATGACAAGCTTTTTAAAATGTAGACCTTTATTAATTTAAAAAAATATATAAATATTATTCAACTAATACCTGCTTATTATAGATTCCTTGAAAAGTAAAGAAAAACAAAAGAAAGAAGTCACCTCTGGTTCTATTATCTAGAGATATCTATTATCAAAAATTACATATTGAGTATGTGATGTTTCTTTTAAAAGTCATTTCTTTTTTTTTTTTTTTTTTTTTTTTTTTTTTTTTTTTTAAAGATTTTATTGGGGAAGGGGAACAGGACTTTATTGGGGAACAGTGTGTACTTCCAGGCCTTTTTTTTCCAAGTCAAGTTGTCCTTTCAATCTTAGTTGTGGAGGGCACAGCTCAGCCCCAGGTCCAGTTGCCATTTTTCTAGTTGCAGGGGGCACAGCCCACCGTCCCTTGCAGGAGTCGAACCGGCAACCTTGTGGTTGAGAGGATGCGCTCCAACCAACTGGGCCATCTGGGAGCAGCAGGTCAGCTCAAGGTGCCATGTTCAATCTTAGTTGCAGGGGGTGGAGCCCACCATCCCTTGCGGGATTCAAGGAATCAAACTGGCAACCTTGTGGTTGAGAGCCGACTGGCCCATGTGGGAATCGAACCGGTAGCCTTGGGAGTTAGGAGCACGGAGCTCTAACCGCCTGAGCCACCAGGCTGGCCCCTTAAAAGTCATTTCTTAATCAGTTCTCTTTTCCCAGTTTCCTTAATTCCAGGGTACAGTAATGTTAAATGATCAGATAATTATTCATTTTGAAAGCTTTATTAGCAGTTCTGTTATGTTCTATATTTTAATGCTCCAGTATAAATTGTGCGTTGAGAAAATGGAAAAGTGCTTGAAAATGCAGACATTGAGACCTAACTGAAAGCATGCCAGACCTGCTGAGGCTTCTAATGCCATGCTAAATGTATGGTGTAAGAAGCGAGGCTAACCTTTTCAAATGGCAAAATGAGCAGTCCTGAAGGCTGAAAGTTTTCCTATTTAGCATGCTGTTAAACTTCCACACACTAGAACATGGGGTTCTCTGATCATGATCCTTCTGTTGAGATCCTGATGACATAAACTGTGGCATTAAACATCAGTTCGTATACGTTCTATGACTTATATACAGATCTCATGTTTGTCATGATGCTGCACTACCAGACGTATACAAGTATAGCGCAAACAGTTGTATACAGTACATAATACTTGATAATGATAATATAAATGACCGAGTCACTGACTTATGTGTTCACCATACTTTAAATCATTACTTTAGAGTGTATTCTTTCTCCTTATAAAAAGAAAGCTTGCTGTGAAACAGTATGCCGTGTTAAACCAGCAGCAGCCTCACATATCTCCTGTTTACCATATCTCTTGGTTTCATCATTTTCTCTTGTGCTTGATTTAATCTCTCTTGTTTTGTACAGTAACATGCTGTACAGGTTTGTAGGCTAGGAGCAACAGGCTATACCTTATAGCCTCAGTGTGTAGTAGGTGCAAACCATCTAGGTTTGTAGAGGTGCACTCTATGATGTTCACACAACAATGAAATCGTCTAATGACCCATTTCTCAGATTGTATCCCAGTCTTTAAGTGACACATGACTGCATTTGCCTTTAATCAATGTGGGCAAAAGAGGTGCAAATTTGGCACTTGAGTACTGGATAATATCCTTAGGGAGATACTAGAAAGATTTTGGTCAGTATAAAAATAATTTGGCAGTTGGGAAGATGATTAAAGACACATTGTCTATTAATCTCATTCACTGAACATCACATATAAATGAAATTTTTTAGGAAAATCATCTTTCGAAATAACTGCCTTATATAGTTGAATATTTCAGTGCAAAGACACCAGGTATTAGGTAATTCAGGTTACCAATCAGATGGCACTTCAGTTTGCATTTTAACGCACATATCTAATCTCAAAATGCTCATTCAATGACTCTTTATGTTTTAGTATCCAAATATATATACATATATCAAAGATATACAACACGTCATTTCAAAATTTTTTAAGCAAATGATTAAACTTAATTCTAGTTGATAAATAGTTTTTGTTTCCCTACATATTTTCTCCAGTTAAAGATTGTCTTTTCCATAAGTGCTAGGGAACCAACAATTATTTAATAACACACTACTCATCAAGCATCCATCTACATATATGTTTGGGAAAATCAATGATACACTGTATATTCAGCAATACATGTATTGCTTTCAAATTTATTATTTTTCAAATGTTGCTGATGTCGTTAAAAAGACAACAAGAGCTTTCATTATGGAAAGTCCTGGTTATAGCAATAAAATATTAATTGCTCGAGATGACAGATCCATATTGTAAACATTGGAAAACTGTCCTCAAAATTTCAACCGGAGAATGAAAAGTAGTTTCTTTGGCTTTTCCTTTGTCTACATCTAAACAATAGTGTTTATTTCTTTGAAAATCACAGTGCCTTTTGATGCCGTGGAAAGCAAGGCAACAGTCCCCGTTGACTTGGCTGCCAAAACAGACACCCTTCTCCGCCTGTGCTCGTTTTGCTCCAGTAAATAAACACATGCTTCAGTTCTTTTAGGCTCTGAGCGAAATCGGTTTGTGTGTGCAATTTTGAATCGTCCATCAGGGTGCCTCTGCTGGACGCAGTTTACCTGGCTGGGGGTGGCAGGACGCTGCCTGGTGACAAACCCCTCATCCCCATTCCCCAACCTCGTGTCCCTCTCCCGTGGGAAGCCTGGGCGAGCAGAGCGACTGACCCTGGGGGAAGCCTACGTCCTCTAGAGCCCTGACTGCACTGGCCTCCTTCTCCTGCGTGGCTTGGAGTGCTGCCCTTTGCTCCCTGAAGCTCAGGGAGAAGGGACGAGAAAGGGAGAGGACTAAGTGTTCTAATCTTTGGAGATATTCCTAGGTGGGCGTGAAAGGCTGGGGGAGGGTGTTGCTGAGTGGGCCGAGACGCGGAGGAAATGGGGGAAGAGAGCCCATAGCCAGCGGGGACTCCTCTGGGACTCCTTTTGGAAGGTGGCCTTGGCCTTGCTTCCATGTGGGTGGGGATGGGGTGGGGTGGGGTGGGCAATCTTCTATCGGGCTCTCTGTTTTTGGAAGGTGACATGTATAACTCCAGCGTGACCGCGCCTCCCAGGCCCTGTTCCTATGGGTCAAGGAGAGAGGAGACACCTCCCCTGGTGCCTGGAGGAGGGCGGTGGGGCTGAGCCGCTATACTGGCTGCTGGAGGGTCGGATTCGGGGTGTCCAGCCACATCACCCACTCCTCCTAGTGCCCCACGTGGCCCCACTCTGCTGAAGGAAGACTCAGACCTCCTCCAGGCCCTTACACTCCGGGAAGGGGCTGGAATGCGCTGGAGGGAAAAGGGCCTTGGCCTTCCTTTCCCAGCCGTTGCCAAGGCAACTGTGCTGTTAGCAAGAGACGCTGGGGAGGCTGGAGCACAGCTCCGCTTGCGGGAGCACAGAGCGCTGTGAGAACCCAGCGTGCGTGGTTGGAGGATCAGCCCAAAGCGAGCCCGAGGTCGGGGGGAGGAGAGGCGGGGGCTTGCAGGATGGAGGGTGCCTTTCTCACTCCTACCCCCTCCGGCGTTGCCATGGAGAGCGTTAGGGTAACCTCACCTGCACCAGCTGCTATAACCACCGCCGCCAAAGTACAAAAAACAGCAACCGAAGCCCTCTTTTGCCCTGTGGGTCTCTTTCAGTAACTCTATCCCAGCAGCTGCCACTGCTTGCCTCCCACAAACAGGAAATAGGAGGGCAGACGTCCAAAATTTACTCTGGCTTCCTCCACCATGCCTTTATTTGGCTTTCCATCCAGAATTTTGTATCTCTGTGTTTTCCACAATAAACGGTGTAGGGGATGAAAAAGTGGCTCCCTTTATACTGCGTCTGCCACACGCCTCTTCTGTTAACAGCTTACTTACTTCTACAGAACACTGTCTGGGGCCAAATCTAATTATCAACAGAAAGGTTTTTAAAGTTTTTTAAAATTCGAGTGGTTTTAATTCATAGGATATGGATAATATTTATAGGAATATCCTCTTGCAGAAATTAATCTCTTTTTAACAAATGAGTGGAATAATTATGTGTCGGAATATGTGAGTACATAATAAAGAATAGACTGTTCAGAAGTGCCTTCCGTGTGTGTGTGTGTGTGTGTGTGTGTGTGTGTGTTTTCCAGTTTTATATGCCAATCCAAGGCTAAAATAATCTTTTCTAGACTCTGTTTCTTCCACACTTGAGATCAGTTTTCGGCTTTGCCAGGGGGGCTATTTTAGTATGGGTTTGCCTTTGAACTGGGTGAGAGTAAATGAAATACCCCAGAATATACTTTGCTCAGGTTCAAGATTTAATGCATAGATGCATGTCTACTGACCACCAACATGAATGCACTTAGCAAGAAGTACTCTTCTAGATTAGAGTATGTTGAGCATCTGTGATCTTGAATTGCCAACCATGCCCTGGCAGGCTTCTCAGTTTTTCTTTCCTGTGTAATGTGTATAAGGTACAGCTTTCATTCTCTGAAAGCATCGTGGTAGCTTTTGCTGCTGATAATCATGAGTTTCCTTACATGGTTGTCCAATTTTGAATAGACCAGCCTTTTCAACTGACTTTAATACTACCTCTTTAGAAAATCCCAAAAACACAGGATAATGATTTCTTTCCTAAAGCTGACAGGTGAGATACTTAATAATTTGTGATTGTTTCACACTTTCTGTGTCATGGGGTTTTCAAAGCCACTAACAAATTTTTGTATAGTCCAAGCCCTAAGGTAAAGCAATGGATTTGAAACATGTTTGTTTTTAATTTCCTAATCCACTTGGATGCAACGTCTCCTAGAGATTACCAGGGTTTCCTAAACACCAAACCTGATTCATCCTACTTGATTTCTCCTAAGAATTTGACACTCTTGATCTAGTTCGTCATTTTCCTTGAAAATCTCTCCCCATCTTCTCCTGGCACTTCTCTGACATCTTAAAAGGCTATTTCTCAGTCTCACTTCTTCCTTTTCCTTCAAAAAAAAAATATATGTATATATATATATATATATATATATATATATATGTATGTATGTATATATATACATATATATATATATATATTTAGGTTGGTGCAAAAGTAATTGTGGTTTAAAGGTTAATCATTGCAAAAAACCACAATTAATTTTGCACCAACCTAGTATGTGTGTATATATATATATATATATATATATATATATATATATATATATATATATGCTTTATCCATCTGTTCTGCATATTTTCCTGGGCCTTCGCATCCACATCCGTGGCTTCATTTGCCCTATTATTTTCGTCTTCTTAATCTATGCTGTCTTGTGCAGACATTTCTCTGAACTTTAGACCCCTATTTCCAGGTACTTCATGGACATTTCTGCTTGTCTTTCCTGCAGGCATCTGAATCCAATCTATCCCTCACTGAACTATGTTCCTCTCTAAACTTGCTTTTCCTACTGTGTTTCATATCTCCGTTAATGACCTCACTTTCCTCCCAGTTACCCAAGATAAGAAACATGAAGCCATTTATTCTTACATTCATCTAATCAGATTTTTTATTGGTATCTAGCATGTGCCAGGCAAACACAGTCATGAAGCTTGATGATAGTGGGAAAGACTGAATAATAAATACATTTTCAGTTAAGTAATAAAATTACAGCTTTTAAGAAACACTACTACAGAAGTCACCAGGGTGCTATATGGTAAAGAACAGTTTTATGTGTTGAGTTGAGAAGAAGCCACACATGTAAGTTGGAGAAAGAACAGATCATGCACAGAGAAGAATGATCACAAAGTTCCCATGGTAGAGAAGAGCTTGTTGTGTTCAACGAATTGACATAAAAGCCAAAGGGCATGGTGAGAAGGGGCAAGTGGGGAGCAGTGAAGGTGGAAGAAAGAGGCTGGGGACAGATTTTGCAGGACTTTATGGGCCCTGACAAGGAGTTTGGATTTTTTCCTAAGTTCAGTGGGAAGCTACGGAATATTTTTAAGAAGAGTGGCATGAAATGTTTTATAATTTTGAAAGATCATTCTGGCTTTGAGGTAGAGAATGAATGGGGTGTGTGTGTGACAGTTTGGAAGTGGAGAGGAAATTAAAGACTGCGAAGTGTTAGTGATTAGAAGATTAGTGATCATGGATGTGGAAGTGGAGAGGGGGATATGTGAACAGACATGAGGTATTTTCAGTGGTCTTTATCCCTCATTTCTGTCCTTAGAGTGTGCCATGACATATGGGGGCTTTCCACATCCTGTTCCTTCCTACTAAATCTGAATTGTGATGATTCTTATTATTTTATAGCCTTAACTGTCAGTGATAGTTGCATGATAGCTGACAAGGAGAATGTAGAGAACAATAGATAAGAAAACTAGCTCTAGAGTCAAGCTGTGTTGGTTCATATCAAAGCTCTTTGACTTACTAGCTGTTTCATGTTGGAATAATTGCTTAACCTTTCTGCTATAGAATAATAATAATATTAATACTAATGCTTTTGTCAGGACTTTATAGGGATTAAATAATGCATATGATACACAGTGCATGGTGAGTCCTCAGTAAATGTTAAATGATGATGTTGGTGCTGGTGGTTATGATAGAGATCTTGAGATCTCGATACTCTGAGATTTTCATGTAGTTACTTGGGGGGAAGTTCTGCAGCCTTTACTTCTAACTTACAAGTAAGTCTAAAAATCAGAAGAGGAAAGGCATTATGTCTAGTCTTGAGGGTAGAAGGAAATGGGAAACATATTGCCAAACAGTCATCCTCGGGTTGCTACTCCTCAAACGTCCCTTCTTGGGAAAATTCTCTTTGAGAATAGGGTTTGCTGTTCCTTGTTGATTTTTCAAATCTCACTCTCTTTAACTCTACATTTTGTCATTTTATTTTCCTTTTAATGAGTGCTCTGAAAGAACAATGAATATGGAGTTTTTAATTATGGCAAAAATGGTAGAATGCCTTTAAGTTGGGAAAAATTGGGCCTTGCTGCTACTTGATCTATTTTCTTTATGTTTTGCTGATTCCATAGTAAGCACTCCTCAGTAATTCCACACTTACATTTTCATAGGTTCCTATCTGCCAATATTGACTGCTTCATTTTATCAAGTTATCACTATCTTTCCTAAATGGCCCCTATCTCATAATTTCCTTCATCAGTTATCAAGTCTTCTCAATATTGAATAAATATGTGAATGAATTAGTCCTTTGTGAAATATCTCTTTCACTTTTTTCCTTTTCTTTCTGTTATTGTTGTGCTTTGTCTAAATTAGACCCTCATTACTTTTCTCAAGGAATATATACATAATTCTTTTAACATCTCTCTGCTTGACTTTTACATATTCCACGCAGATTAATTTTCTCAAAGTATGGATCTATTCTTGCCACTCTTTCATTCAAAAAACTCAAAAGCTGTTCACTGAGAAGAAAGTTACTAACTGGCAAAGGATTCATATTCTGACTTTATATAGAACTATAAATTAAAAAGACAGATCATGCAATAACAAAATGGGCAAGTGAGTAAGAGAGATATTCAACAAAAGTGGCTCTCCAGATGACTAATAAACATAAGAAAGGATCCTCAACCTCAATAGTCATCAAGAAATGAAAATTAGAACTACTAAATAGTCATCAGATAAATGAAAATCAAACCCACCAGAATGGCTACAGTGAAAAAGAATGACATTCCCAAGTGTTTGTGAGAATGTAGCACAAATAGAACGTTCATATACTGCTAGAGGGACAATAAATTGATACAGCTTCTTGGAAAAATCATTTAATATGAGCTACAAAAGTTGAACATATGTATAACTGTATGAAGCAATTCTACTCCTTGGGTATATACCCAAAATAAATCAGTGATGGGTACACCAAAAGCACGAAGGCAGTATTATTTTTAATAACTGAAAACTGGGAACAACTATAATGTTTATCTTGAGGACAATGGTTTAAAAAATTATGGCATATTCTATAATAAAATACTGTGCAACAGTAAAACATTAAAAAAATACTGCTACACACTCCTTGTATGAACCCCACAAACGTAATAGCATATCAAGACAGGCAACACTAATCTATGTTAAGAACTTAAGGTAGTGGTTATCTTTGGGGAGACGAAAAATGTTACTGATTGGAAAGAGGCATGAGGGAGTGTGTGGGAGTGCTGTTACTCTTATATTTCTCAACCTGAGTGATTATTACATGGGTATATTTAATTTGTGTAAATTTAGTAGGCTGTCCATTTATGATTTGTGCATTTTTGACTATTATATTTGAATTTAAATATTTATTTTTTTTTAAATTAACTATTCTGTTAGGTCACTCACTTCAGACTGGCATCAACCTCCCCCAGTTGGATTTTAAACCTACTTTCCTAGTCATTTTATTTTATATCTTTGCACATGTCCTATGTTTCTGTCAGATCTGACTAGTAAATGAGGCAGAGGCATCCACTTTTTCATTATATTCATGTTTGTTTTCTTCCTTTTAGAAATAGAAGCCTCTGAATATCAGCTGTACATTGACTGCATTGATCAGCTTAGTGGCTAAGTTTGGCTAAGTGATCTAACTTGCCTTGCCTCTGGGTGTGGTCCTGGGATCAAATCTGGACCAAAGGTGCATAAGCAGACATGATGAGTGCAACTTATTTCTTGTACATTCTATTTCACTTTTACTTCTTGCTGGGAAATAGTGAAGTCTGGAGAATCCTTGGTAGTCACATGTTTCTGATGGAGCTACCATGATGGCTCCAGCCCACTAGACTGTTAGATAAGAGACAAATACATTTCTATTTAAGTTACAATGTTTCGAGGTCCCCAAAAGGTGAGACATTTTTCCCCAACCAATAGGCAAATGAAAGTAAGACAAATCACCTTCACCTTGTCATTTCTATTTCCAAATGGACAGGTATTTTTTTCTATCCCATCCTTTCAGTAAACATGTGTTTACATTTTTTTGAGGGTCCTGTTTTTATATGGAGGTTTCTGTTTTAAGTCTTATGGCCCATTACTCACATAACTTAGAAATTTGCATTACTTTGAGAGCTCTGCATTTTAAACTCTGCTTGCTAGTAATCATTTCTAATTATTTTATGGTGGAAAGTTTCTTATTTAAAAGAATATTAATAGAAGTGAATGTTTTATATCCTTAGCAGATTTTTGTTTCAGTATGAACTCTTCTAAAAAATATGAAGAAATGTTTTTAGAAATACATGCAATTTAAAAACATAATAAATGTTGTTGCTTTTAGAATTATATGCAATTAAAAGAGATATAATAAATTTTGTTATATTTTTTTCTGTGAATTTTCAATTGACTTTTTTTTTTAATTGACGAAGGTTACTTTACAAAAAATCAACATGAGATGATTTTTAGTCCAGTTGAGTAACTTTTTACTGTGGTCACACCGGAAAACAAGGTTTTCACTCTGAAAAGGAGTCCATGGCCTTTTACTTATTTTTTATTCCTTTAAAATAGATCAATTTTTAGATCAGTTTTTAGTTTCCTGGCAATATATTGAGCAAAAACTAGGGATTTCTCATATAACTGCGACCCTGACATATGCATAGACTCCCCTATTATCAACATCCCACACGAGAGTGGTGCATTTGTTACAGTTGATGAACCTACATTGACCCATATTATCACTAAAGTCTGTTTATATTAGGATTTATTCTTGTTGTACATTCTATGGGTTTTTGATAAATGTATCATATAATTACATGTGTCAACTGATGGCTATTGGTGCCACTTCAACGCCAACAGGAATCCCCTATTTGGGGTGCACTGAAGGAGGAAACTAAGATGTAAAAACAGTTCAATCATGATATAGCACAGATGTGGAACAGCTCAGTAGTGTTACAGCTCAACTATGAAACAGCATGGCTGTGAGGTGGCCCTGGGGCCAGATGGCACAAGGTGTCCACTAGACAGCTCTGGTCTACTCCATTCTGCTCTGCCCTGCTTTGTCCTCTCAGCTATGCTCTGGCAAGACATTGTCGTGCGGGACGGCCTGTGGGATGTAAGGTGGGGTCTCTTCTCCTGCTCCCCACATAAGAACGCAGGACATGGTGAGGCCAAAAAGGAACACCCACGGAGCCATAAGTAGGGGAGTCATATCACTATATTCTCACCGGCAGCATCCGCCTCTCTGCAATTCTCTCTTGCTAGCCCCCATTCCTTTCTGCTAGCGTAGCCAACAGCAGTTATATTAGTGGCCAATGGCTTACAGGTTACAGCTGACGGCCAACTAGCCATAGCTGATGGCCATCTGATTACAGTTGATGGCCATTTACTACCTGAGCCAGCACCTTTTTATGTGAGGCTGAGAGCCTGGAAACTGCTGTTTTGGGGCTCTGTCCCCACAACATCTTCAGTGTTTCAGCTACAGCTGGGGAAATGCAGTGTTCAGTCTTGGGTGGGAAAAGAAAGTGCACTCCCCAAGCTAGAGGGGAGCTGACTTTATTTAGGGAGAAGTTCCGGACCCTGATCCTTAATTGGTCTGTCCTCATACAAATGAGGACTCCAAACTCTGATAGTCTGATTGGACCAAAAAGTTCTCTTCTGATTGGTCAAAATAGAGCTACTCTGATTGGTCGGTATGCTAATGAGGATCTAGCTGTGCAGCTCTGATTGGATGGGGAACGTCTCAATCCTATTGGTTGAAATATGATTCCAGAAACTCCTTGACATGCAGGGAACCCTACTCACTGTGCCATTTGTCGTGCAGGGTGTCATGCGGAGTCTCTGGTCCTGCTCCCCGCATAAGAATGCAGGATATGGTGAGGCCAAAAAGGAACACCCATGGAGCCATAGGTAGGGGAGTCATACCACTATATTCTCACTTGCAGCTGGGTTGGAGACACAGGAAGCAGGAGCCACAGAATCCACAATCCACACTCTGCCACACTCTGTGCTTGCCAGCCACCATCTTCTTCCTAGCCCTCATTTTCTGCTAGCGTAGTCACAGCAGTTATATTAGTGGACAATGGCTCATTGGTTATAGCTGATGGCCAACTAGCCACAGCTGATGGCCATCTAATCACAGTTGATGGCCATTTACTACCCGAGTGAGCACCTTTCCACATGAGGCAGAGAGCCTGGAAACTGCACTCCTGGCTCTGTCCCCACACTCCTTTATAAGGGCTGATTCAGATGACAGGAACTCAGTGCAAGCAGGCAGGCAGTTCAGTGCAGTGACAGGAAGTTTAGTGCAGGCTTCTCCCTGAATCGCAGCTTGTGTGAGAGGCCCTTGTTTAGCAATGGCTACTAGTCTACATTTGTACATTTGAACCCAGTTAGCCCTTCTTAGTAGGTATCTTCTTTCTTGGGGTCAACACTTTTATCCACCACTATAATATCATAAAAAGTAGTTCTGTTGCCCTAAAAATCCTCAGTGCTCAGTCTCTTCATCCCTTCTTCCCTCCTAACTCTTGGCAAGGGAAGAGTTTGCCAAGTAAGATCCTTTTACTGTCTCCTTACTTTTACCTTTTCCAGAATGTCATATAGTTGGAATCATACAGTGTGTGGCCTTATTAAATTTGCTTATTTTACTTACTAATATGCATTTAAGTTTCCTCCACGTCTTTTCATGGCTTGATAGCTCATTCATTGTAGCACTGAGTGTACCACCTATATAGGTATTCACCTATTGAAGGACATCTTGGTTGCTTTCAAGCTTTGACAATTATAAATAAAGCTGTTATAAATATATGTGCAGGTTTTTGTGTGTCCATAAGTTTTCAACTCCTTTGGGTAAAAATCAAGGGGTATGATTGCTGGATGGTATGATAAGTGTGTGTTTAGATTTTTAAAAAAACTGCCAAACTGTCTTCCAAAGTGGCTTTACCATTTTGCATTCTCATCAGCAATGAATGATAATTCCTATTGCTCCACATTCTTGTCAGCATTTGGTGTTGTCAGTGTTCTGGATTTTGGCCATTCTAATAAGTGTGTAATGGTACCTTATTTTTTTAATTTGCATTATTATGGCAACATATTATGTGAAACACATTTTCATATGGTTGTTTTCTATCTGTACATCTTCTTCAGTGAGGTATCTGTTCAGATCTTAATTCACATTTTTTAATCATGTTTTTGTCTTTTTTTATTGTTGGATTTTAAGAGTTCTTTGTATATCTTAGAGAACAATCTTTTATCTGATATGTCTTTCGCAAACATTTTCTCCCTATCTGTGACTTGCCTTCTCAATCTCTTGACAGTGTCTTTCAAAGAGCAGAAGTTTTTAATTTTAATGAAGTGCAGTTTATCAATTATTTCTTTCATCCATAGTACCTTTGGTGTTGTACAAAAAAAAAAAAAGAAAAAAAAGAAAACTATTAACATGCCTAATGTCATCTAGGTTTTTTGCTATGTTATCTTCTAGAAGGTTTTATATTTTTGAGTTTTGCCTTTAGGTTTACGACTCATTTTGAGTTAATTTGAGTGTAAGGTCTGTCAAGTTTTTTGTTTTGTTTTGTTTTGTTTGCATATGGATGTCCATTTTTCCAGCACCATTTGTTGAATATCTTTTCTCCATTGTATTGCCTTCGTTCCTTTGTTAAAAATAACTTGACTATATTTAAATGAGTCTGTTTCTACACTTTATATTCTGTTCCACTGATTTATTTGTCTATTCTTTAACTAATATGACACTATCTTGATTACAGTAGTTTTATAGTAAGTCTTTAAGTCTGATAGTGTTAGTCCTCTGACGTTGTTCTCTTTTAATACTGTGTTGACACTTCTGAGTGTCTTTTACTTTTGTCCACATTTTTAAAGGAACTATCCCCCAGACTCTGTCTCTTTATGTAAAAGGTTTATTGTAAGGACACACATTATCTATAAAAAAGTAACAAGTATTCTTTTTTGAATGCTTACTAAGTTTCATGCAAATTTCAAATTACCTTCAAACCAAGCCAAACACATAAGTGCTATAATTATTTTCAAATTTCAGATGAGGAAACGAAGACCCAAAGAATTGTAAGGGAATTGCCCAAGGAAACTTAGGAAATAAATGGTGGAATGCGCTGGTTTGCTTCAAAGAGGCATCATGTTATATCACTTCCTAATATCTACAAGCATGAGCCAACTGTTTGGGAAAGAGATTCTACCTATTATCCAGGTTATAAACATATAAATTAGATTCTAATTGGATGTTTACTGATCAAGCACTATATACCAAGGACTACTCAGGTATTAAAATTTTAAAGTAATTATCACTGTGAAGCTTCTCTTAATGAGTGCATTGTATAGAGTACGGATATTATAGTGATGATGTAATATAAATACAACAGAGTGGTAGCCTTTTTCACAACAGTCCCAAACTGGAATCAACCTAGATGCCCATCAAGTGGAAAATGGACAAATTGCGGCTTGGCCATGCAGTAGAATATTATTCAGAAATAAAAAGAATGGAATATTGATGCATACAAATACATGAATAAATCTCTAAATTATTATGCTACATAAGAAAAATGAGACACAAACAAGTACACCTGTACCTATTCTATAATCCCACTATATAACTGTTTGAAATAGGCAAATACTAACCTCTGGTGATTGAAATCATCAGTCATTGCTTTGATGAAGTTGACTAAGAAATAACATGAAAGAATTATCTAGGGTGATAGAAATATTTGTTGTTTGATACATTTACCTAAACTGGCTGAACAGTATACTTAAGATCTGAGCATTTCATTGTATATAAATTATAAAAAATAAAAAGAACACATAATAGTATATTAAATACTAAAAACAGGAACAAATAAAGGGAGGTAGGAACACGGGAATAAGTGAGTAACTTAGCTTTAAGGAGTCAGGGAAAGTTTTATGGAAGATTGGACATGTGAGATGGGTTTTGAAGGGTGAACAGGAATTTTCCAGTTGAAGAAAGACATTCTGGAAGAAGGCAGAGACCATTCATTCATTAATTCCTTAATTTATTCATTTATCTGCAAAAAATTATAGTCAATTTTCTGCCTGGTGCAATTCTAGGTCTGTGACATAGCAGTGAAAAAGACTAATGAAGTCTTTGCATGCAGAAAGCTTAGATTCCAATGGGGAAGTCATGAGTCATAAGTTTTATGGGATTTTCAGGGAAAGCTGAGTTAATTGTGATTAGAATGTGTTGGAATAGTGAGAGAGAAGGTGAGTAGTTGTAAGTAAATGGGAACTATATTAAGATTTCAATGTATAATAGATTAAGGAATTTGAATTTTATCTTAGAGGCACGAAAGTCTAGTAGAAAATAAATCGTAAGTTGATGTAGTTATAATTTTTTAAAGAAGATTATTTTGGAAATTGAGGACAGATTGGAACAGGGAGAAAGGGAGAAATGCATTGAAAAGTGATAAAGATAATGCTGTTTTTATAGTCTAAGCCAGGGCTGTCAGGAACTCAGTACATGTGCTACCTCGTATTTTTGAGTCCATTAGTAGACGGTGCTAACCTATAACAGTACGCCTCCTCACCAAGTCAAAACAAGTCGTTACATGTTAGATAGCCATTATCAAAAATAGATTTAGCACATGTAATGAAACCTATTTGTGATTCCTGGTCTAGGTTCTAAAAGTTTTTTCCTGAGTTATTTTATTGGAAGCCCAGTAGAAAAGGGGGAAGGCGGGTACTGGAGAGCCAGCCCCAAAGGTAGAATTATTTTATTATTGGATAAGAGAATGATTCAGAATTTTAGATTGTGAATCTAGGGGACAATAACATTAACCATAATCAAATAATAATAATAGTAATAGCAGTAACACAGGGCATAGAATGTGTTTGGATTCTTGGGGAAATATGATGAAGTTTTGACAAAGATCTCATTGACACATCTGATTAATCTTCACAGTTACTTCCCAGTGAAACTCTGTTGTAGCTCTTCTGATCAATTTATAATAGAAGAACAATTCTTTCTAGGCTTTAATTTCTTCCTTATACTTAGGTCAAATATTTTTACTTTGTGGTCAAATGTACATAACTCAGTTACTACTTTCAGAATTTTCCTAAAATTTAGTCTTTCTTTCTGAGATTATGACTCACAAGATTGGCTTCTTAACTGTAAAAGCTTTAAAGTATATTTTATCTCGTTAGCACCTCCTTCCGAATATATTCACGCATTATAAGCCATTGACCGTGGACACCATATGTCTTTTGGCCTATTGATTTTGTTATCATTAAGTTTCCAATGAACATCAGCGTCTCTAAAACTCATTTTTATTTGCCTTGCTCTGGTTCTTAGTACTAAAGGTACAAAGGGACTATACCACTCTTTCAGGTAATGTTTCTGTCTGTTAGATAAGGGAAAATGCAAGAAGATGCAGTTGTACTGCTCACACACAGCCAAGTAATGAGTTATCCACAGTGATGACCCAAAGAGGATAGCTCGAATGATTCTAAATCTTCAGATGAACGCTAAATTTATATAAAATAAATCAGTTTTCAAGGAAAGAAATTTTTATTTTTTACCTTTTTCTTGGTTACTACATAGATGGTTAATATATGTTAGTGCAGAGAAATAATGAGAAATCAGGGAAACATGCAGCCTGAGGAATATGTGGTTAATCAGGCCCTCAAAATCAAAAGTTATTTGTGTTTCAAAGGCAGCCACAGCATGTGTCAGGGAAGTGGTGCAAAGTCACTCCCATAAGACAATATCTGACAAGTAAAGTGCTTTTTGCCAGCGTCTGAACATATGGCAAAGCAGTGTTTTTCCGGACTTCTTTTGTGCTGGAAGGGATTGGACTCCTAGTAACTTGGACTTTTGTTTGTGCTGAAGACAGAATGAATATTCTCCATAAATAATTATAATTATCTTCTCACGCAGAAACATAAACTTGGAATTCAATGTGTTTTCTTGGGTAAATCATCAATTTTGGAAAGAAGTGGTATTAAATTTTCTCTATTTTTGCACGTGAATTGCTGGTACAAAATGAATACATTTTTGTATAGGTTTGCCTGTGGAAAAACTTACTTTTTCGGTTGAAGTATTTTAGGTTGAAATATTTCAGTTTTATCTTTATGCTATTTTTGCTTTGTACTATTTTTTTCTTTTCCCATAAATATTGTTTGTTTAAAATTCTACAAATTATCTTGTTGTTTTCCTTTCTGAAAATAGTAACTCAAACACTGTAGTTGTTAAAATATGCTGCAGATCAAAAGTCATAATTTGGTTTATAAACATACTATTTTATGTGTGATCAAGGCAATTTCCTTCAATAATCAAAAATGAAATTGAAGATATTTTTTAGCTCAATATTTTTTACAAATTATTTACCAGATGTTTTGTTGTTTTTGTTTTTAAATCTATGAGTGAACTAAATCCCTGAGTGCCAAATGGCAGGATCTGCCCCCAAGGCTAAGAAGAAAGTTTAGAGCTGCAGATGGCCAGTTTGAAAATTAGCACATTCTGCTTGAATAAGTGAAAATGCATCTTTTCATATCTCTTTCATCTTTGTAGGGGTAACTGCTTGGGTTCTGGAGCCCTGGGTTTGTGTCCTACCACACTCCCGCTAGTGATTTGAAAAAGTTACTTATGTTCCCTGTACCCAGCTTCCTGCATATAAACTGGGAATGGTAACGGTGTCTGACTCCAAAGATGGCTGTGAGACTAAAGGACCATGTGCGCATCACATTAGAGGGCCTGCCTGCCTGAGCACTGCGCAGGCTCAATGCACAGCTGTTGCTGCTGCTTATTTCCTCCTCCCTTAGCCTCATAGCTTCCCCTCCATCTACCAACCTCTCTCTTTCATTTCACTCCTTAATTTTCCCTCATTTCTTTTTCTTTTGTGTGTGTGTGTGTGTGTGTGTATGTGTGTGTGTGTGTGTCATTCACTTCTCTGCCTCCTTTTAAACTCATTTATTGATTTCTTCAACTCATCCTCACATTTAAAGTCACCAACAATGGCTCAATTTTACATTCCCATATTTTCTCTCAACTGTCTCTTTCTTTCCCCTCTTATCACTGCCTCCCTTGTTTAATCTGGATATATTTTACCTTTTACTGTTTTAGTAGTTGTTTAAAGCACTGATCTGATTTTGCTGATTTGGGGATTCTTATGTTTTAAAAAACAACAACAAACCCTTGAATAGTTTCTCACTACATGTAAAATTATATATTTCTACCAAGTCTGACACCCACTACTACCACACTGAGTCTTCCTGAGCATTCGGTTCCATTTTCATCTATTACTAACTTCTCTAGTCTAATTTTTCAACATTGGCTGCACATTGGAATCACTGAGGCAAATATTTAAAAACCCTATGCCCAGGGCATCCCTGGCTTATTAAATCACATTTACTGGGGTAGGAATCTAGGAAACAGACTATTTTTTTAATGTTCACCAGGAGATCCCGGTGTGTAGCCAAGGTTGAAAACCAGTCTTAGAGCACGTTGGCTTTATCATATTCTACTTATTACAGTCTCTTCTGGCATACCCGTGAAAACTTCTAGTGGTGGACTGTAACTCTTTAGGTAGGGAAAATAGAGATTTTTTTTTCTTTTTCTTTTCAAATCAGCCAAAGTGATCTATCACAGTGTCTTACACATAGCAGAGGTAATTTCCTAAGCCTTGCCAGTACCTGCATCTCTTCATACTGCCCCACTCTCAGGCTTCCTGATTGCATCTCTTGCAGTACCGTATTCCAAGGCATTTGAATGTCTTTATGTAGTTGCGGTAAGCTATGTTTTGGATACATTTCAATCTTCACAGATTGAATGCCCCTCTTCTTTCATCCCTCATTCTGTATCTTAGAGTGGGCACACTGATCTACCAATGGAAAGGGCGCTTATGGAGTCAACTGAATATGATAAGAGCAAGGGTACCTTTTCAGTTTAGGTGCAGCATCAAAGGTATTAGTGAAAATTATATTAGGTTATTTACAGACGGTCTCTGTAAATTCTTGAGTTTAGGACTCTCGAAAATTGAACATTGGGAATTTATATGTATTTCACTATGTCTTTTCTCTGTATTATGTTGTTTATGAATTGGCAGCCCTTCATATTGCTTTTATTTCTAAGTATTTCACTAAAATTGCTACCTATCATATCAACTAGTTTATGATCTTGATTTTGGCAGCTAAGATATCTGTTTGGTAACAACTGGACTGAGGAAAAAGAGGAGATAATTGTTTCCATCCATTGATTCCTAGACAATAAATGTGCTATATTAACCTTAATTTGAGTTCTGTATTATAATTTAAATAAAGCTTACTTCAGTAGACGCTATATATGAAATATAAAAACTTTGACTACAAATATCATTTTTAATTGAGTGGAAAACTGTCCTGTTTTGATCTAAATAGTATGCTTGAGTTACAAACTAGTGTCAATGGCTATTCATATCTTGCCATATTACCTCCCAAAAAGATACAATCTTGTGTGGAGGATGGGAGTCAGGAAGGATTGCAGGAGAGAGATTTACCCCATAATGTTTTGCTTTGTTTTGTTTTGTTTTGTTTTGTTTTGTTTTGTTTTGTTTCCTATCAGTTACTCTTGTCTGGCTTCATAATAGAGTTGGAAATGAAGAATTTCAAGTTGAAACTCAGGGATATGTTCCAAAAAAATAGATTCTGTAAGACCAAACCAAAACATGTAGAACTGCATGAAAGTCTTTTAACATAAATGATATTTTAATTTAATTATAATAGTGTTAGTATCACTACGTTTGGTGTCTCTCATTTATCAATCTCATATGATTGCTTTAAATTTTAATGTGTATATATGTATATCTCATCAATTGGCAATTTGTAAGTTAGCAGAAAGTTAAATGAGGGCGACTAATTTTTGATCTTAATTTTTGAGCTTAATTTTTGAGATTAACCATTGTTTTCCTTTAATATCATTTTATTGTGCTAATATAATACAATAAGTGCACTAAATAAATCAATAAGTTTTGAGCATACACTTGCCATCACAAACTCAATTTACAAATTTGATTAGTTTTGCTATCAAATTATCTTTAATATAAAGTTTATATTTACAATATGGTAATTATATTTTTTGTAACATGCTGAGGTGTCAAGTTAGATCAGTTAGTTTTTTGAAATTCTTTTATCAGAGGTTTTTTATATGAACAGTTGACCATAGGAACTATACTATAAAATAGTCACTTAATTCTTTAAAAATGTCATTCACTTATCTTGAATGGCATAAAAACAGTGGTATCTTGGAGCTAGCTTGCACTAGCTTATGAGAGCTAATAGTTAAACTTTTAGAAATTTTTTAAGTCATTTGTGAAACACAACTATTATTAAAGTTAAATAATATAGACTTATTAAGGAATGTAGGGGTAAATAATCAAAACTTATCACTGCCTATTTTACTACAACATATTATTATCTATACTCTTATTGTGGTTATTCTGGTCTATAATATCAGTATAATGAAAATACTATATAACAGCGCACTACTGTGCATCTCTTCCCAACTCTGGATTCAGTGACTTCACATTGGTAGCTTAAAACATGCCACGGTAGAAGTACTTACGCTACAGAAATCAGTAAATGCCACAAATCAGAGCCAGATTTATGGTTTTGTTTATTGTCTTTGTGCTGAAGCTGAAAGAAGTTTCAATTTAATAAGTAAAATTTATATAAGGGAGAAATAGTTCAATGGTAGAGCACATATCATATTAAATTACAAAACCTTATTGAGAATGGAGTCTGCAATGAAATTCTATTTGACATATCATAGTTCAATTGAAACTGTAAGCTGTGTAGATAACAGGAGTTCAGCAATAGTCAACAAAAACCTTCCGTGAGAATTTGTTGTCTATAGGGAAATTACAATAC
The DNA here is from genome assembly GCF_964194185.1 of Rhinolophus hipposideros. Lineage (NCBI taxonomy): Eukaryota > Metazoa > Chordata > Mammalia > Chiroptera > Rhinolophidae > Rhinolophus > Rhinolophus hipposideros. The sequence goes on from NC_138063.1 coordinate 32,052,356, forward strand.
AAAGTATTGTGTATTTTATTGTTATTTATAAATTGTATACTACACATCCTTTATATAATTAAAATTGGTAATAACCGTATATTTCTGTATTTTTTTGTGAGACAGTTGGTAAATGTTTACTAGCATACCACTATGAGCCTTGGTCATTGAGCTGCTTCCACTTACACTCTAAGTTCATGGGTTTGTGGACTGTTTGAATTTGTGCTGTATAAGCTCCTCTTCTTGTTTTTTGTTTGTTTGTTTTTTCTTTTTTAAAATATTTGAACTCAAAATCTAAATCTATTGGAGACCCCATATTTTAATAACTTCACTGAGATATAACTGAGACACCACACAATCCATCCATTAAAAGTGTACAATTCAATGTTTTCAGTATATTCACAGGATGTAAAATCATCATCATTATCTAATTTTAGAACAGTTTTATCCCTTCTAAAAGACACTTGTATTCATTAGCAATCAATTCCCATTTTTCCCTCCTCATGAGTCCTAAGCAACCAACAAGTTATTTTACATGTATATAAATTTTCCTCATCTGGACATTTCATATAAAAGGAATCAGACAATATGTGTTTTTGTGTGTGTCTGGCTTCTTTTACTTAGCTTAATGTCTTCAAGTTTCATCCATGGTATAACATGAATCAATACGTTATTCTTTTTGAGGGGAGAATAATATTCCTTTGTATGTTTATACCACATTTTGTTTATATATTCATCAATTCAAGGCCATTTGCATTGTTTCTACTATTTTTGGTTATTTTGAATAGCTTGCTATATTTTGTACAATATATTTTATGTAAATGTAGGTTTTCATTTCTCTTGAATATATACAGATGTGTGGGCTTGCTAAGTCATCTAGTAAGTTATGTTTTGATTTTAAAGTTTTTGTCAAACTGTTTCCAAAGAAACTGCATCATTTTGTTTTCCCTTCAGCAATGCATGAGGATTCTAATTTTTCTGTATTTTCACTAATGATTATTATTTTTATTATAACAATGATGTTGATCATTGTTTCCTGTTTATTCTGGCTTATTTGCCATTTGAATATCTTTTCTGGAGAAATAGCTATTCCAATTCTTTACCATTTTTTTAATTGGGTTGTTTTACTGAGTTGTAAATATATTCATGCATTATGGATGAAAGTCCCTTATTGGATATACAATTTCCAAATATTTTCTTCCATTTCTATGGGTTGCCATTTCACTTTTTTGATGGTATCATTTGGAGCACAAAATTTTTAAAAAATGTAATGGATTCAATTTATCAACTTTTTTTTGTTGTTGCTTTTGCTGTGGTGTTATAACTAAGAAGAACTTGTCTTACCAAAGGTTAAAAACATTTACTCCGTTGTTTTCTTGTAGGGGTTCTACTTCAGTCTTTTGCACGTAAGTATCCAGTTGTCTCACTGTCATTTGTTGAAAAGATGATTCTTTCCTCACAACATTGTTTTGACACTCCCGTTGCAAATGATTTAGAAATAAGTGTAAGGGTTTATCTCTGGAATTGCAATTGTATCCCATTGATCTGTATGTCTCTTGTCATGACAGTACCATGCTGTCTTTATTTAGATTTATAGTAATTTTTGAAATCAAGAAGTGTGACACTTCCAAATTTCTTCTTTGAAAAGATTATTTTGGTTATTCTTAGTACCATGCATTTATTAATTTTAACTTGTTAATTTCTGCAAAAACTCTAGCTAGTATTTTAATAAAGATTGTACTCAATCCGTAAATCATCTTTTAGAGTATTGTTATCTTAATAATAGTAAGCCTTTTGATCCATGAACATAAGCTGACTTACCATTTATTTGGATCATTTTAAATCTCCTATAACAATGTTTGTAGCTGTCAGTGTACAAGTCTTACACTTCTTTTGTTAAGTTTAACTTTGTAAAATCTAAATTTATATCTAGTATTCCATTGTCAATGAAATTGATTTTCCTAATTCATTTTTGGATTGTTCATTGCTAATGAACAGAAATACAATTGGTTATTGTATATCGATTTTGAATCTTAACCTTGCTGAACTCATTTATTAGTTCTCACTTTCTTTTATTGGATTCCTTAGCATTTTCTATATACAAAACCATGTCATCTGCAAATAGAGATGTTACTTTCTGCTTTTTAATCTAGGTGACTTCTCTTTCTTTCTTTCTTTCTTTCTTTCTTTCTTTCTTTCTTTCTTTCTTTCTTTTTTTCATTTTTTTGGGTTTTTTTTTTGGTGCTTAATTGCTCTGACTAGACCCTCCAATGCAATGCTAAATAGGAGTGATTAGAGCAGACATTCTTATCTTGTCCCTATTAGAGGGAAAGCATTCAGTCTTTCACCATTAAATAATATATTAGTTGTGGGGTTTTTATAGATGCTCTTTATCAGATTGAGGATATTTCTTTCTATTTTTAGTTTACTAAGAGTTTTTGTTAGAAAAGTGCGTTGCCTTTTGTCAAATACTTTTCCAGTATCTGTTGAGGTGATCATATACTTTAAGTCCATTATTCTGTTTCTATAGTATGTTGCATTAATTCATTTTCTTATGTTAAACAAATGTTGTATATGTGGGATTATCCTACTTGATATTAGTACATAATAATATATATATATATATATATATATATATATATATATATATATATATATATATATATATTTATATAGTTGGATTTTGTTTGCTAGTATTTTGCTGAAGATTTTTTTATATCTAACTTCATAAAATGTATTGGTCTGTATTTTTTTCCTTGTGATTTATTTAGTTTTGACATAAAGGTAATCCTGACCTTATGTAATAACTTGAAAAGTGTTTGCTCATTTATTTTTGTATAAAATTTTGTGAAGAATTGTCCTTAATTCTTTGAATATTTGGTCTGTGCAGTGAAACCCTCTGAATCTGAGCTTTTTTTTGTGGAAAGTTTGTTTTTTTTCTGTGTTTTAAATACTAATGTGTCACTTTACTTGTGACAGACGTATTCAAATTTTCTATTTTATCAGTCAATTACAGTAATTTGTATATTTCTAGGAATTGTTCATTTTATATAGTTAATCTAACTTATTAGCATACAGTTGTTTAAAGTATTTTTTATAATTTTTTGTAAGGTTAGAAGTGCTGCTCCTTTTGTTACTGATTTTAATAATTTGAGTCTTTTCTCTTTTTATCTGGGTCAGTAAAGCTAAAGTTTTGTCATTTAAAAAAATCTTTCAAAGACTACCCTTGGTTTTGCTGATTTTGTCCACTGTTTTCTATTCTCTTTAATTTGTTTCTACTGTTTTAAAATATTTCCTTCCTTCTACTTGATTTCAGTTTATACTTTTTCTAGTTACTTAAGGTGGAAAGCTAAATATCTAATTTGAAATTTTTCTAATTTTTAAATATAGGCTGTTACTGTTATAAATTTCTGTAAGTACTGGTTTTGGCATACAGTGTTTCTGTTTTCATTCATCTAAAAGTATTTTATAATTTTCTTTTTGATTCCTCTGACCAGCTGGTTTTTAGAAAGGTGTTTAATTTCTTTATATTTGTAAATTTCTCAAATTTTCCTCCTGTCATTAATTCATAATTTAATTACATTTTGAAAGGAAAACATATTTTCAATTCCTTACTACTTATTGAGACCTGTTTTATATCCTAGAATATGGTCAATCATGGAGAATGTTCTGTTACTGTCGTGTGGAGTGCTCTCTGTACTCTACTAGGTTTACTTTTCGTAGTGTTATTCATGTCCTCTATTTCCTTGTTTATTTCTGTCTTCTTGTTCTATTTTTGAAAGTGGAATTTTGAAATCTCCAACTATTGTTCTTGAATTGTCTATTTCTCCTGTTAATTCTGTCAGTTTTTGCTTCACCAATATGTGTGTGTGTGTGTGTGTGTGTGTGTGTGTAAAATAGTGGTTGCACTAATTTATATTCCCACCAACAGTGCACTAGGGTTTCCTTTTTTCCACATCCTTGCCAATGCTTGTTATTTCTTGTTTTTTGATACAGTGTTTCCCCTAAAATAAGACCTAACCAGAAAATAAGCGCTAGCATGATTTTTTAGGATGACATCCTCTGAACATAAGCCCTAATCTGTCTTTTGGAGCAAAAATTAATATAAGACCTGGTCTTATTTTCAGGAAAACATGGTAATAGCCATTCTGTCAGATGGGAGGTGTTATCTCATTGTGGTTATAATTTGTATTCCCCTGATGATTAGTGATGTTGAGCATCTTTTCCTATGTCTATTGGCCACTTGGAGTTCTGTTGTTCGGTGCACGTATGTTTATAATTATGCCTTGTAGGGAATCAACCCTTTTATTATAAAATGTTCCTCTTTATCATTAGTAACATTTGTGTGTGTTTTTTAACACTTTAAATATATGCAATTTATTGTATGGTTTTACTAACTCTAATTTAGTCAATTTTATCAACTTTATAACTTCCCAAAATAGTCCTCAACATATCTGGTCCATTTGTGGCATCCTTTCTGGCTTTCATTTTAAACTTCAAGTTAGATCCTGATTTTTACATTCAACTAAGCCATAGATATTCCAACATAGGATTCCGTCCAGACTAAAATCTTCACCCACTGTATTTTTAAACTTCATTTTATTGAAGTGCAGTTGACATAACATATTAATTTGGGGTGTACAACATAATGACTTCATGTTTGCATACACTGCAAAATGATCACTATCCTTAGTCTATGTACTGTCACCATACAAAGTTACAATTGTTTTCCTTGAGATGAAAACTTTTAAAATTTACTTTCTTAGCAACTTGCTAATATGCAATACAATAATATTGACTATAGTTCCCATGATGTACATTACATCCCCATGACTTATTTATTTGATAACTGGAAGTTTGTACTTCTTGATCCCTATCACACATTTCACGAACTCCCAACTCCTCCCCACTCTGGCAACAACCAAAATATTCTTTGTATCTATGAGGTTGGTTTTGTGTCTTTTATTTGTTTCTTTGTTTGGTGTTTTAGATTCCACATATAAGTGAAATCATATGGTATTTGTGTTTTTCTTTCTGACTTATGTCATTTGGCATAATACTCTGAAGGGCCATCCATGTTGTTACAAATGGCAAGATTTCTTTCTTGTTTATGGCTGAGTAACATTCCATTGTACATCTGTACCACATCTTTATCCACTCATCCATTGATGGACATATGTTGACTATTGTAAATAATGCTGCAATGAGCATAAGGTACATTTTTTTTTAATTAGTGTTTTTGTTTTCTTCAGATAACAGAAATGGAAAAATGAAATTGCTGGGTCATATGATAGTTCTATTTTTAATGTTTTGAGGAATCTCCATACTTTTTTCCATTGTGGCTGCACTAATTTACATTCCCACCAACAGTACACAAGGGTTCCCTTTTGTCCACATCCTTGCCAGCACTTGCTATTTTTTTGTCTTTTTGGTAATAGCCATTCTGACAAGTGTGAGGTGTTATCTCGTTGTTATAATTTCTACGTTGTTATAATTTCTATTTCTCTGACAGTTAGTGATGATGAGTATCTTTTTATATTCTCTTGGTCCTCTTTGGAGAAATGTCTATTCAGGTCCTCTGCCCATTTTTTAATCCGATTTTTCTTTTCTTTCTTTTTTTTTTTCTTGTTATTGAATTGCATGAGTTCTCTATGTATTTTGGATATTATCTGCTTATTGGATATATGAATTTGCAAATATTTTCTTCTATTTTCTAGGTTGCCTTTCAGTTTTTTGATGGTTTTCTTAGCTGTGCAAAAGCTTTTTAGTTTAATATAGTCCTGTTAGTTTAGTTTTTGCTTTTGTTGCCTTTGGAGTCAGATCCATGAAAACATCACTAAAACTGATGCTGAGGAGTTTACCCCCTTTGTTTTCTTCTAGGAGTTTTATAATGTCAGGTCTTACATTCAAGTCTTTAATTCATTTTGATTTAATTTTTATGTATAACAGTATAGTCCAGTTTCATTCTTTTGCATGTGGATGTCTAATGTTTTTGTTTGAAGTCTATGTTCTCTCATACTAATATTGCTATCCGTGCTCTTTTTTTTTTTTGATGGTGTTCTTACTTGCATAACATATCTTTTTCCTTCAACCTGTTTGCATATTTGAATCCAAATTGTATCATCTAGATAGTATATAATATCACTTTATTTGTAACCAATGTGATGTTCTCTGCTTTATGTTGGATGCTTGGCTCATTCATATTTAATATTATCACTGACATGATTGGATTTATATTGGCAATTTTGTTTTATTATCTGTATCTCTCATGTCTTTTTTCCTTTATTCCTCCTTTTTTTTGGCTTATTTTCTATTCAGTGCATATTTTCCCTTGTAAAATCTTCAAATTTTAGTGATTTTTATTTTTTTGAAAAAGTTTGGGTTGCTGTAGGGATTACAGTATAAATTTTAAATGAGCGAATCTGCTTCAGATATATACGGATGTAGTTATAATCTAATATAGAAACTCTATTTTTATATAGCTCTATTTTCTCTTTTTTATTTTATGACTCTTATAATATCTAGATATGCCACAAATTCAACAATATACTGTTGTAATTGTTGCTGTATAATCTTATTTCTTTCAAAGAGCTGAGAGAGTAAAAGTATATATATTTGTATAGTCTTTGTGTTAACCTTTTTAAAAATATTTTTCGTTTCAATTACAGTTGACATACAATATTATATTAGGTTCAGGTGAACAACACAGTGATTAGACATTTATGTAACTTACGATGTGATCACCCTGATAAATGCATTACCCATGTGACCTGATACATAGTTATGACAATAGTACTGACTATATTTCCCATGCTGTACTCTACATCCCCATGACAATTTTCTAACTAACAATTTGTACCTCTTAATGTGTTTCTGCCCTTTACCCATCCCCTAACAACCTCCACAACCAGCAACCAGCAAAATGCTGTCTGTATCTATGAGTTATTTATGTTTTATTTGGTCATTCATTTTGTTCTTCAGAGTCCACATATAAATGAAATCATAATGACATTTGTCTTTTTCTGTCTGACTTACTCCACTCAGCACAATACTGTCTAGGTCCATCCATGTTGTAGCACATGGCAATATTTCATTCTTTTTTATGGCTGAGTAATATTCCATTGTATATATGTACAACCTCTTCTTTATGCATTCATTCATTGATGGACACCCAGGTTGCCTCCATATCGTGGCTGTTGTACATTTTGCTCTAATGAACATATGTGTGTACATGTCCCCTTGAAGTAGTGTTTTGGGTTTCTTTGGATAAATACATAGAAGTGGGACCAGTGGGTCCTTCTTTGTCTCTTGTTATAGCCTTTGTTTTAAAGTCTATTTTATCTGGTATAAGTATTGATATCTCAGATTTTTTTTCCTTTCTATGAAATAGCTTTTCCATCCCTCTGCTTTCAGTCTATGTGTGCCTTTTGTCTGAAATGAGTCTCTTGTAAGCAGCATATATGAGGTTTGGTGTTTTTATTCTTTCAGCCACTCTATGTCTTTTGATAGATATGTATTTATTGCCATTTTATTATTTATAATTTGAATTCTCTTTTTTTCATCCTAAAGAAATCCCTTTAACATTTCTTATAATACTTGTTTGGCAGCGTTGAACTCTTTAGCTTTCTCTTGTCTGGGAAGCTCTTTATCAGTCTTTTGATGCTAAATGATAGCTTTGCTGGGTAGAATAATCTCTCTTGTAGGTCCTTCTTTTCATCACTTTGAGTATTTTGGCCTATCCCTTTGGGCCTGCAAAGTTTCTGCTGAGAAATCAGCTGACCATTGTATGGGAGCTCCTTTCAGGTAACTGCTTTTCTTTTGCTGCTTTTAAGATTCTCTCTTTGTCTTTAACCTTTGGCATTGTAATTATAATGTGTCTTGGTGTGGGCCTCTTTGCATTCATCTTCTTTGGGACTCTCTGAGATCCTGAACTTGTATGTCTATTTTCTTTGCCAGGTTAGGGAAGTTTTTCTTCATTATTTCCTGAACTACATTTTCAATTCCTTGCTCTGCCTGTTCTCCTTCTGGTACCCCTATGATGTGATTGTTGGTATGCTTGATGTTGTCCCAGAGGCCCCTTAAACTATCCTCATTTTTTTGGATTCTTTTTTCATTTTATTGTTCTAATTGGGGGTTTTCTGCTACCTTAACTTCCAAATTACTGATTCGATCCTTGGCTTCCTCGAATCTACTGTTGATTCCCTCTAATGTATTCCTCATTTCAGTTATTGTATTCTTTGTTTGACTGGTTCTTTTTTATGTTTTTTTTTAATCTCCAGTTTTGTGTTTCCTATCTCTTTGTTGAAGTTCTCCATGAGATCACTGAGCATCCTTATAACCAATGTTTTGAAACCTGCATCTAGTAGAATGCTTGTCTCTATTTTGTTTAGTTCTTTTCCTGTGTTTTCATTTAGGACATGTTTCTTTGTCTTCCCCTTTGGCTGTATCCCTGTGTTTGTTTCTATGTATCAGGTAGAGTTGCTATGCCTCCTGGTCTTAGTAGAGTGGTCTTATGTAGTAGGTGTCCTGTGGAACCCAGTAATACAGTATCCCTGGTCACCTGAGCCAGGTGCTCCAGGTATGTCCCTTTTGTGAGTTGTATGTGCCCTCCTGCTGTAGTTGAGCATTGGTTGTTGTTTGCATGTCAATGGGAGGAATTGAACCTCGGCTGAGTGGTTGTGAGGACTGGTTGTGACTACAGTGGAAGAGCTGTTGTGCAGGTGCTGACCCTATTTAACAGAGCTGTGGTGCCTGCCCAGTCTGCTCTTCAGGTGTGTCTTTTGTGGATGTGATTGGGTGGTGCTATGGTGTGGTTTGTAGCTGGCCATCAGGTGTTTTGGTTCTGGGGCCTCTTGGGAGAGGCTCTTTTGAAGGCCAAGGTCAGCCTCTGCCTGTGCCCTGCCTGGGACCACTTGGTATGAGCTACAACATGATCTGCCGATGTTGCCACTTTTATCGAGCTTAAAGGTTCCTGAAAAAGGCTAAACAGAAGTTGTGGCGACTTCCCATCCTGGCATTGGAACCCTGAGCTGGGGAGCCTTGCATGGGGCTGGGACCTCTCACTCCTCAGGGAGGTCCTCTGCAGCTGAGATATGTCTCCAGACTTTTAACCGCCACATGTGGGTTTGGGGACCACACTGTTCCGAGTCTCTACCCCTCCTACCAGTCTTGATGTGGCTTTGTCTGTGTTTCCTTGTTTGTAGGACTGCTATTCAACTAGACTTCAGGCAATTTTCAGTGATGATTGTTCTGCAGTTTAGTTGTAATTTTAATGTGGTTATGAGAGGAGGAAAACACAGTGGCAAACATACTTTGCCATCTTGACTGAAACTCTTAATATTAACCTTTTCATTTAATGTTTTTTGTTTTTATTCTCTTCCTTTCTACCTGCTGATTTCTTACCATCCTGTGTGATTTCCTTACTCCAAACTCCAATACAGCTTTTTACTGTCTCTGTTGTGTTGTTATTGTCAAGTATATTATATTTCTGTATGTTATTATCCCAATAATACAAGTATTTGCATATTGTTTTAGGCAGTTGCCTTTTAAATCAATAAAGAGTAAATAAGTACTTATACTGTCTTTGACTTGCATTTATTTATTTATTTATTTATTTATTTATTTACCTTTGTTTGCCTTTACTGGAACTCTTGGAATTTTAATGTGGTTTTAAATTACTTTCTGGTGTCACCTAACACTTAGTTTCAGACTGGAAAACTTCCTTTAGCATTTATTTTAAAGCATGTTTGCTAGCATTGACTTCTCTGTTTTCCTTATTTGGGGATGTCTTTAATTCATTTCAATTTAGAAAGTTAGTTTTTCTGGATATAAAATTCTTGTTCAACACTCTTTTACATGTAGCACTTTAAACATGTCATGCCATTGCAATCAGCCTCCATTGCTTCTTTTGAGAAGTGACCTTTTAGTATTATTGGAGTTTTCTTATTTGTGATGAGCCATTTATCTCTTGCTGCTTTCATGGTTTTCAATTTGTCGTTGGCATTCAACATTTCCTCTATAAAATGTCTATTTGTGAATTTCTTTGTATTTGTGGTATGTGGAGTTCATTAAATTCCAAGTTCGTTGAATTTCTTCCTTCCAGCTCCTGAAGTACCTCATTACTCCTTATTTTCTTACCAAGAACATTTGGCTCATCTACATTGTAGGTGCTACTGTGGAAGGCATTTTTGCATTTTAATAAAAGAGTGTTGATGTGAATTAAGCTTGAATCTCAGTTTTGAGTAAATAGGTCCATATGACAGAAGGATAAGAGATGATTTTCCTTTCTCAATATATGTGATTTCAATATTAATGTGTTTCCCTGAAAATAAGACCTAGCCAGACAATCAACTCTAATGCATCATTTGGAGCAAAAATTAATATAAGACCCGGTATTGTATTATATTGTATTACCTTTCATTATATATTACATTATAAAGACTGGGTCTTATATAAGACCCAGTTTTATAGTAAATTAAGACCGGGTCTTATATTAATTTTTGCTCCAAAAGATGCATTAGAGCTGATTGTCTGGCTAGGTCTTATTTTTGGGGAAATACAGTATCTCGATAAGCACTGAACTTACATTTTCTTGAAAGAATGTTGACTATTAACCAATGATTGTGCAGCGTCTCCAATATATGCTTTCATAGCACAACTTGTACCTTCTGTTCTCTAATACATATCGTCTCTAGTTGGTTAAATAATGACCACTCAAGGATTTCAAGTCCTAATCCGTGGAATTTGTACATGTTACCTTGTTTGGAAAAAAGGGTCCTTGTAGATATAATTAAATTGAGAATTCTGAGATGAGATTACCCTGCATAATCTAGTTGAGCCTTAAACGCCGTCATGTGAGATAGGTTCTTATAAAAGTGAGACACACAAAGAAGAGATTCCTCAAAGAGGAAGTGGCATTATGATATAGCCTCGAGCCATAGAATGCTGGCAACTAACAGAAGCTGGAATAGGCAAAAAATGGATTCTTCCCTGGAGCTTCCAAAGGGAGTGCAGTTCTGCTGACATCTTGATTTTGGACTTCTAGACTTCAGAACTATGACAGAATAAATTTCCCTGTTTTAAGCCATCCATTTTGGGGTAATTTTTTACAGAAGCCACAGGGAATTAATATACATCACTGGCAATGATTTATTCTATATATTTTTTTGTACTAGACAGTGAACTCCACAAAGACCTGGATTATATGTGTCATACACCTTGGTAACTTCAACACTTAGCAGAGGGCTTGGAGATATTTGGTCTTTGTGAGATATCTGTTGAAGGAATGACTAAGTAGGCTGTGATTACTACATCACTCATAGTGTATGTACGAACTATACAAAATTACTATATTTCTGCTTGACCAGCAAAGGGACTGAGAGGAAACTAAAAAAATTATGACTAGGAGAAAAGAAAACAAAGTTTTGTGGGTGGTTTTGCTGCTGGGTAGAGTTAGAAATTGGATTTCCAGCCTAGGAAATGTAGAGTTCACTGAGGAGTAAGGACTAGACCGTGGTGATGGTAGTGGTGGGTGGGGAGTATCTGAAACGGTGCTTTCCAAGCACTGTCCTCTAAGCTACAACAACTTTCCAGGCTGTTTACTGCCATGTCTCATGCAGCTGCTTTGTACTGAATACATAATGGTCTGGCATCACAGGACAATGAGAGATTATCCATGCAACCCAGTTTAGAAGAATGATAAAGGAGATGGTAAAGGAGAGAAGTGAGAAAGGTCTGAAACCTAATGCGGATCCACGTGCATCATAGATAATTTGTGAGAGAGCACTTCACATTTAACAAAAATGAAATGCCTGGCTGTTTGGCCTTATATACAACTTCTTATAAATGTAGTTATTTGAGTGGGCAGCTTTAGGCACTGCTACTCCTGCGGCCTATCGTAAATCAGGGGAAAAAATTAACTAAATGCATCATGCAACTTCTTTTCAGGTTTTCAGTGAGTTGAGTCTGCTGGGACTACTGTTCAAAGAGGGTCTTGCCATTTGACTCATTGACTGCGTAATAATTTTGCTGAAATTAATCACCCCTTTGTGCTGTGTGCTAGCATTAATGGCCATGTCATGTTACTTCAGGTTATGGCTTAGGGTTCAAAGAAGGACACTGTGTGTACGTGTGTTTGCAAGCAGGAAATTCATGTTGTAGCCATGTAACATTAAATTTCATTCTCATTCCAACCTTATTTCTTATTCTTTTCTATCATCTATGGGAACTTTTGGCTCTTTGCTACACTTCCCATTGCCATGGCTTTTGCCCTGCTTGAGCTACCACCCATGTCAAATTCTATTTCTTCAAAAAAGCTGCTTCAGCAAGAGGTGATACCTTTATTCTCTAAACTCCTATTTTGCTTATGTTTTTACCATGACCATCAAAGTGACAAGAGCCACCATTTGTTAAGTGTTAGCTATATGCCAAATATTGGATTGCATCTTTTACATATATTATTTCATTTAATTCTTACAATTCTGTTAAGTGGGCTCTATTATCTCTGTTTTCCAGTTCAGAAAACTGAAATTTAGAGAGATTTAAGTGATTTTCACAAAATATACAACTTCCAAGTGGAGGATTCAAAGTTCACACCTAGATACTCTCTAGAAATCACATTTTTCACCTTTAACACATGCTGTCCCTTAGTCTAATACTGTAGCATGATAGATACATTTTTTCCCCTAGATTATATAACGTTTAAGGATAGACATTCAATTTTTATTTCTCTAATAACAACTTCCTGTTCTCAGCAACTCAATAAATATTGATTGGGTGAATGAATTAATATCTAAAATGAAATTATTGTGATAAGACTATTACTGGGCCTTAAATATATTTTAGAATAATTTCAGAAAGTTATACTGATGGCTACAAAGAAGTCATTATAAGACCTTAAAAAAGATGATATTTGTGAATAAGCATGATTAATTATGCTAGATATCATTTTTCATGTTTCTTAAAGTTATATATGTGAATAATGTATAAAATGATGAGATATTTATTCATGATCTTTTGAAATTTCCTATCTAGATGATTTGGTTCAGTTTATGAAAATGTTTTCGTTTAATCAACTTTATGTGTTAACTTTGTGTTAAATGCACATTTTAAAAAATAAATCTTGTACTTTTTTTGTTTTTTTTCCAGGATGGTATAGGGGTAGACGAGAAGCTGTCCTTACGGCGGGTAGCTGTGGTTGAAGATTTCTTTGACATTATCTATTCGATGCATGTGGAAACAGGGCCAAATGGAGAACAAATTCGGAAACATGCTGGACAAAAGAGAACTTACAAAGCAGTAAGTTGAAAAAAAAACATGAAAAAGAAAAGAAAAAAAGGCATGCATTTTGAAATTTGGTATTATTAAGGCTTGTTAAAAAAAGGTTACATAATTATAAATATTTTATCTTCAACATAAATTGGACCATATGGTCACACCCAACATTTAAACTATAATTTATTAATAATTATTATTGATTATATTTTGATATATGTTCATCAAATCTATTGTATATAATTTAAACCTGTCATAGGTATTCTTATATTGTTTTCTTTAAATATACATAAAATGTGGTAGTCCCAGTCAAATGCCCACAAATGGGAAGATATATTTGTGTTATTTATTCACTGTATCACAATATATGAATTATGGACTGGAACATATGAAACTTTTGTACTACCACTATAGTTTTAACATTCCTTCACCTTTAAATCATATTACTGTGTATAGGTATTTCCTATTTAATACTTTTAATCACATGAATAAGAAAATTTTATGTACTTTTTTTATATCTCCTTATATTAAATACATCTTTCTCGAAGGGTATACATTTCTTAGTTTTCCAGAATAGATTATTAAAAGATTTGTGTTATTTTCATAGATTTAATGCCCTTGAACATTTTTAAATGAATATATATATTATTTTTTGTCATAAATTATGTGAAAAGAAGATTTAATTAACTTTTAGATATTGAAATATATATATATAATCAAAATGGAGTTATGTATTAGTTCTCAAGTGTCTAATTACATTTACAGTTTGATGCAGACACTTTAATCTAGCTTTTTCTTTAATTAAAAGTTTATGGAATTATCTTAATATAGATATTTCATCCTTTCTAGGAAAATGGAACGGTAAATTATTCTTTTCCAATATGAGCAAAGTGTACATCAGAAGTACTTTATGAGCAATCAGAATAATATCCTTTTTTAGAAATCTTATTTAACTTTGCTTTTGGCTGCCTTTATTTTAACTGTTTTCAGCTATATTGATACACAATATCAGTCTGGATCCATTTTTTTTTCAGATACAGAAAAATGTGTGAAATGCTCAAAGTTTCAAATACAGGTACATATGTTTGAAAATTAGCTACTGAGCATAAGAAATAGCTTCTTTTCCATAACTATTTTTTGCTATATTTCCAGGGTCACATTGAATCTTTGTAGTTGCATAATAACCCCTAATACATGTTGTATTTATCTCTCCTTCTCTATGGTTTTGTTTCTTGGCTGTTTCCAAATTGCATGGTTTGTGGGCAGGCACTATTGTAAGTTTCCTTACATAATTCTGCCACATAAACTTTCTTTTGACTTACATATCTCAGGAGACATTCTTATCATGACTAATGACAATGATCTACCTTCTTTAGGATATTTTATGTAGACTAATATTACTGAACATACTCATTTCACCGGTCTCCTAAGCCAGGGTTTTATCTCTGGGTGATAATAGGAAAACATTGTGTATTGATCTACTAATATCACTAACAGTGTACTCTTATGATAATTTATTTTCATGAAATAGCTACCTGATATTGATAGGACTTAGTAAGGTAGAAATACATATGCTTAATTGTATTAAATGAAAAACAAACAAAAACCAAATGGCTTCATTATTAGTAATAGTGTGGCAGCCAAATCTGATTAGGTGCCAAAAGCAATTTAAAATGATTTAATCTTTCAAATGCACCTTTAACTAAAGTGACAACATGAGTCAGTGACAGAGACCCAAATCTCTTAGCCTTTGTTTTCCTAAATGAAACGTAGAGAATCTGATCCATTGCCATTTGCAAACTAAACACTTTCAATAAATTGGCAAACATGTCTCCAACATATATCATTTTGCATTAACATTATGAGGACATTTTATGCATTTGGGGGTAGGGATATCAACCTTGAAAGTATAAGCAGCATCTGAAACATCATCCATTCCCTCTTGAGAACATCCTATTTGAAGATCCTTTTGTTTCCCAAGTTTATTTTTTATTTTCACATCTTAAGTGTTTTCACCTTTTCCTGATACCATAAAGGTTCTTTTTTTTTTTTTTTTTTTTTTTTTATTAATTAATTTATTTATTAGTTTCAGGTGTACAAAACAAGGTAATACTTAGACGTTCATCATTTATATCCCTCATACTGTGAACCCCCCTCCCCCCATCCACTATCCCTCCGTGGTTCTTTTTGGCCTAACCTCGGGTACCTCTAAATTGAATCCTAGTTAGGAAACATTTCGATTTTTATGGAGTAGTAACTCATTATAGAAAAAAAAAAAAAGAACTGCTGCAATACCAGCAAAACTGTGCACTTGACTCTATAATGAACTTGTCTGATGTTAAAAATTAATATAAATGTTCAATTAATGGGGCATAAAACTAAATGCAATTTGAAATGGAATCGTTTTGTGCTATTAGTGACCTAGACTGTTGGGTCAGAGTTTAGTTCTCAATACTAATGCAGGAATTGGCTAGTCACTGGTAGAATTAGCTAGATACCTATTGCAATTTTAATGGTACCATTAAGTTTAAGATTTTTTTCTACTTCTAACACATTAGCTCATAGAGCATGCATGATTATGTTTATTGACCTACTTTTTCTTCCTTTTCCTACATGGCCAAGAAACCATACTTATATAACTAATCATGAAAGTGTGTCATATTGTCTTAATAATATTATCAATAAATTTAGTGATCATTTTATTTACTTTGCCTTTTTTTGCAAATCTTTCTATGTTTTCACTCTGCAGGAAATGGTGGTCCTTTAATATTGGATTAACTTTTGAATGCTATTTGTTTTTACCTATCTGCAGTATATCATTCCTTGAAATATCTAGGCATTATACAACTTAAATATTATTGCAAACTGATCTGACTGTAGATAGAATGGGAGGGTATATGTTCTATTATTACTCATGAGTTCTTTGAAAAAATCCACATAAAATGACACATTTTAGGAATATGTGAATGCTATCATAATTATTATTTTTAGTTGTTGTTGAATTCTAGTGTCTTTTAGGTCTTCACATTTTTCTGCACTTGTCCTTGTCTCTGTATTAACTGTTATTGGTGCATTAAATGTGTTTCCTTCAATATGTTTGACTATGGTAAGCTCTTGATTATTTACATTAACAGAGTGGAGAAGAGGTGTGGATCATTCAATTATCACTTACATTTGAACTTAAAATATATCTTTGTACTGAAAATTAAGTACAGGTACTTAGCAATTTCGAGAGTCACTTCAAAATTAATGATACAACATTATAAAAAACTAATGTGGAATGTTGTTTGTTCTTCCATTCCTTAAGTCTTCTCAACTTCTGCCTGAACTTCACCTTCAGGGAATGCATCACTCTTCTCTGGTTGTCTTGTATCACTTCTAACACAGGCTAAGCACAGCTGCCTTTTCAGAATCCTTTCTTAAATTATGGTCCCATTAAAGGATTATGTTTCAAGGCTCTTTTTTGCTGCATGTAAAATTAGAGTAACTGGTGGAAATCCAGGAACTAAAGGGGAAAGTTAGTGATTTTAATAGAGAACAGTCTGCATATATATATATATATATATATATATATATATATATATATATACACACACACACACACACACACACACACACACACACAACTTGTGCTGTGATACAGTAAACTTACATGTATTTCATACATAGATGCCAATAATTACATTCATTTAATTCAGAGTGGAGAGCATATGCTACAGCTAGAAGAAAATAGGCTAGAAGCCAGATAAACTCAGTTTCAGATTTCAAATCTAGAACTTCCTATCTGTGTCACTTTCGGCAAATTATTAACTATTTTTTTCTATTTCTGTTTAGAGCTAGATCATGATACCCATGTGTGGTAAAATAAATGAGTTAAGAGGCGTAAAGTGCTTGACATACAGCAAACTTTTGAATAATGCTATTTCTCCTTCTTTATCCAATCACTATGCATGTTCCAGGTAGAAGGACAAGCAGGACAATCAACACAGCTCTATTACTGCCTTAATGATACTATGGATATAATTTCCTCTGACCGCCCCATGCCTCTGCGTTGGGAGATAAGAATAGCAATAATTTAGGCCTTTTTGTGTACATCCTGTAGATGTCACTAAATCCTGGAAGTATACAGTGCAACTTTTACCTAGGGTTTGACTGGGCTGATGGAAAATATGAAAGAAGGCCAGAGTTCTTGTGTTTAGGAGCTCTCCCGCTAGATGAAGTTTTGAGAATTTCAATTATTTTGTTTGCTTTTCCCAAAGGTTAATTCTATTAAATTAATTTTCTGAAAAAATAAAAACAAAACAAAACTGGCTCTCTTTAAAGAATTTGCTTTCAGTATTAATTGAATATTTATTTCCAGGGATATACTGTAGAAAAATAACATACCATGCAGAATTTCTACATCCCTACTGTTAAAAGGAAAATCTTTATTCTACCAGATCTAGAACAATTAACCTTAAAACTTTAGTTTGCATCGTTTTGTCATTTTTTTAAACAAACAAACAAAACTATTGGTTCAGCATCTCTATTCCTCAATTGTGTATTTTAACTTGCACCAGTTTCTGCTAGCTGGTTACATAAAAATTCCCAGAATTCTTGTCAACTCATAATGAGACTAATGAGCAAAATTTGTAGCCATTGTGGCGTGAAAAAATAGCACTAATAAAAATCCAAGCGTTCCAAACTATTAATTTAACCTCTTTTTGGCTTAGGCTACAGTTTACTCACATATAAAATGAGGGAGCTATATTACAGTTTTCTTCAAATTTTGAAGGAATAACACCAATTAATTTTATGTCTGTCAACCATCTTCTTTGACCTAATATAAAGAAAAAGTAAAATAATATAGCAAATAAATATAGGGCACTGCCTTTCTAACATTGTTTATTTCATTTTATTATTATAGACTAGAATGGCTTAAATAAACAACTGTTCTGTATGTCAAAATAGAGTTAAAAACTTAAAATTATTCCAAAAATTTAATTTTTATAGACATTCTTTAATATTGAACTCAGTGATACTGTTATACAATAAGTCAGGTTTCACACAGGTGACTTCTAAATATTGAAGACAGCTATTAAATTTAAACACAATACACATAATATTAAATCCACTTTTATGTTAGAACATTCCATTGTTTTTGAAAACTAAAACTAATATTCAGACTACTAAGTCACATCTGTAACACATCTCAGAATGAAAAAAATCGGTGGCATGGCAATTAGAGTATTAAATAACAATTTTAAAACAGTGTACTGCTATTCATCAGAATTGATTTATTTCTTGTGTAGGTGTAGTTAGAATTATCACAGGTGGGCAGAATCGTAGTGCAATGCTTTATACCCAGAAGCTGTCTTTTTGGTAGTGGAGACCATCAAAAGACATGAGCTCACCCAGACCAGTTCATCATCAACTAATGTTACAAACCCTATCATTAATAATTTCCATATTAAACAATAATGTTCCAGTAAATAGATATATTCTTGAAAAGGGCATTAACCTTTTAGAAAAACCTCATTAACTCTTTATGTCCAGCCTAGTAAGTTGCTACTTCAGTGCACCCTTGTGGTGAAAATGAGCCAATGCAGCTTTTAAAACTAAACGTTTAATGCCTAGTATCACACAGATCCAGAGATTTAGTTAGGTATTCCTGGGTACTGTGATGGTGCAAGAAATAAAATCTTTTGAATTCCCTAAAGTATATGCATATGAGCACCTGTGTAAATACATATATATGTATTTAATTGCTATAGAATTTAATAGGAAGAATAAATAGAATGGAGTGTGACTGTTGTGAGGTGATAGAAAATGGTGCTGGCTCCAGATAGATTTGGGTTTAAATGCTGATAAGGAAAGTTATATATGTGCGATTTTGGCATGTGTTATTTATAGGGTTTTTTGGAGCTCAGAAATAATATATGTAAAGGTTTTAACATAATAATTGCTTCAAACATTATTGTATTGACGTGAATAGAAACATGATTTTTTAAAAACATATGAAGTTGTTTGTGTGGTGACAGATGCTGTGAACAACTTTTTTTCTATTAACTATTATAGATATTGAAAGGTCTATTTCTTTCTTTGTGTCACCTGTGCCCCTCAGTGACCTATGGATACCACCCATCCATGTTTTCATTCATGACTTTCTGAGATGTGATATTATTATTCTCTAGCCTTATCAGGTGCAGTTTTAGTCATTTCATGATAAATAAAAAGAAACCAACCATTACCTATTTTTTATCTGTTTATAAACTGCTCTACTCCTCATCTTCCCCTCCAGTCTTGCTTTTCTGGGAATGTCCTCTCCCAGTCAACTTGTATAGCATGACCATATTTGAGCATGGCTCTGCTCCTTGACCTTACGTACTAATCGGAAAGGAGGTGAATCCTGAAAGAAACTGTTGCGGTGACCTAGCTGCTGCTTCTGAGGATTTGGAATTTGGACCGAGAAATGTCTATCTTGGTGTATTTTTTCTCTTCAGTAGAGAACATGCAAACATAGTATCATTTGTTACATGCATCCATTAGTTGTATAATTATTTGTGTAGTGTAAAGCCATGTTTCTCAGTAGGGCACTGTAAGTTTTTTGGGCAGACAGTTGTCATTGTACCAAGTACTCCAAGCCATTTTCTTATCCTTAATGCCTGAGTGTTAAGTTCCAGCAACACAAGCCCCAGTTATTGTGATAATCAAAATGCATCCTTACTCCCAATTTTCAAAAGCACCTATACAGCACAGTAAATACCCCAAGTTGAGAGACATTTTCTAAAGGAAACCATGTGGCTATTTCTCTAATTGGTATATCACAAAAATGTTTTCATTATTTGCCAGTTGTTGAGCAATTCAAGAGGCCAATGAATTCTGTATCCATGGCACATTATTGTCATCTCACGGATCCTGTACTTTGCCTGCATAAATATATGAGGGTAGTACAACTCACTAGACTCTAGTAGAATGAAGTCTAGCCTTCTCCATTTTCTTCTCTTTCCTCGACGATGGCTAATTCTTGCCTGCTTTGAATGACTGCAGCAACAATTTTCTTGGCTACCTGTTTCAAAAGAAATGCTGCTTCCCATTGACTAGCAGGGACACCTGAACGGAGGGAATTGTAACAGGAACCAGGGAGAGCTTGTGCGGGCCAGTGCATTTGAGACCAGGAAGGCTAAATTCTACTTGTTCTCCCCTAAGACTCAGTAAAAACACTAATATATCATATTATACACACTCTTCAAGAGAAATTAAGAGGGGAAGTAAATTTTCCATACTTCTCATGTGTGGCTGCATATCTTCCTGTAGTTTTCATGCTGTAATTGTATAAACACTTGATCTGCTGAGTCATTTTATTTAATATTTAGAGATTCTCTTTATTTTACTATTAGGAAACATGTAGGAAGAAAAAGTTTTTCAGTGTCCATCTGCTCATTTTTTTTCATCTAATGTAAGAATCTTTCGTTATGACAGTCTGTTCTTTAACAGCTAAATATTCTAACATAAGAAGCAACACAGAAATAGAACACACAAATTTAGAGATACCTCCAGTTTATTTGACTATGTCTCTTTTTTATACTGTCTGTCCGTCGCATGTGCTCAAATGATGACTTATAATTATTGCAAAATACAACTCCAAAGCAGATATTCATCATTATACTAAAGACAAAACAAATGAAAATAAAATTCTTTTTTACAGAGCAGTACAGCTAAACTTGAAGTATAATCAATGAAACAAATGATTTCCAATCATTTGATTAATTATAATGAGTTGATTATTAAAAGTTGATTTTAATTATAATGAACTTAAATCACATTATATTGTTTGTTTGCCTATACCTTGATCTACTAATGTATAGTGATGTTGTGACAAATTCATCTGCTTTTGCCCTGAAATGCCGATAACCCTGTTTTCCTCCTCTCATTTCTTTTTGTCCTGTAGTGGATTTCTGTGCCTTTGCTCAAGCTGAGTGTCTTTGCCTTTTGCCTCCCACTTGTACCATTTCTCCATGCCTGGAGGATACTGACCTATGCCGCTGCACCACATTCACTGTTCATTTCTCTCACCCTGCACTTCATGCATTCGCCTCAAATTTCCAAATGGCTTTTGGCTGTCTAAAATATGATCTGAACTGTCTAGAAATAGTCCTGCCTATTTTAGATCTCCTTTCGATTTGCCAGCCTTTATTTTAAACTTGATCACATAACCACCATATTCTCTCAACACCACAACAAATATCTTTGGATTGACAGACTGCATACCTCTTCTTTTGGCCAGTGATTTTTGCATTGCATATCACAACCCATTACTGAGCTGTCAAGGCAATTTAGTGGCCTGTGATCACTTTTAAAAAGTGAAAAAGAAGAGAATAGAAACGATCCATTTTATTACATAAATGTGAATATGCACTCGCTTATGGTATAAAATATATTCATACCTGTGCTGTTGGTTTAAAAAAATTGGAAAACATTGCTTTCAGTGGGCACTGTGATTTCAAATTGCCAGCAGACTGCCCAAGAATCACTTCCACCTACTCTGTGTCTCACTTCTGCTCTTGGTATATTCTCAGATTTTCCTGACATACCATTTTGTTCCAAATTTAAAATTATATTTAGGCTCTAACCCATATTTTCATTCATCTTAGATAAATGTATCCTATAAGGTGGATAGGATGTATATAACATGCCCAATTATTTTTGAATTTTAGATAGACAGTAAATTTTAGTATGTTTATCCCAATATTGTATATTTATCTGGAATTAAAATTTAATTGGGTGTGCTGTATTTTATCTAGCCTAATCCTATTTAAAAATCAGCCAGAGATATTTCTGACTGGGCCAGACCACCCCCCTCCCTTAACTAACTAAATGCAAAAGGCAAGGGAAGTTGATGAATAGGTATGAAGATTGAATGTAGGAAATTATCAGAGAAGAAAGAAGAGAAAGAAATAGTGGACAGTGATAGGAACTGATACTGGAGTAAACATTACCAGAGTCATAGCAAAGCAAGTAATGCTGCAGGGTTGATAGGAACCCAAACAGAAGGTGAGAATCCTCCACCAGGGGAGCAGTGGTGAATTTGGGGTTAAAGTGCAAATCCAGCAGCATCTTGTTTTGGTACTAGAGACATTATTAAGGTACAAGAATTCAGTTGCTTATTTAGCAAATGTTTAGAGGTAGACAGATACAACATAGCACAAAGTCTTTCTGCAGTGGTAGCTAGGGTTGGTTCTGAATCAAAAATCGTTGTGGTTCAGAGTGAATCCAGATTCGATTAGACAGGCCAAACGTCTGGCTTCTTCTCTAACTGATTATTACTATAAATGAACTTTAACTAAGAGTATGCACTAGTGTATTTATGTTGTCTGGATAAAAGTATTTTTCAGAATCACTTCAAAATTAACCAATTACCAATAGGTGGTTCCAATAATTTGATGTATCCAGACACATTAGTGGTATAGAACCAAATGTAGCAGTATTCAGAGAGAATTATAGTGTCTATGCATTCAATAGGTATTTGTTGAATGAATAAAAGTTTAGTTGAAAAATGTCTTCACTTTATAAGACTGTTTCCATATGCACATCCACAAATTAATAATTTCCTCTGTAGAAGTACAGTGATGTTTACTACTCATCTTTAATCATTCATGAAATAGTGAAAAAGACCCAATATAATATAAGAGCAAACCATTGGCTGGATATTTAAATTTTGTAACACATCTAGAAAAATGCCTAGGCCAAATGTTACAGCATTTGCAAGCCAAGCAATATGTATATAGATATCTGTATATCCATGTATGTGTGTGTGTGTGTGTGTGTGTGTGTGTGTGTGTGTGTGTGTGTATCCTGATGCCCTCCTTACAAATGTTTTTAAAGAAATACAATCTGTAAGACAGATAAAAGCAGAGTGGTCTTTGTTGAGTTGGAGATGTTGCCCAGAAGCAAGACTTTCCTTCCTCAGACAGGGGTCTCTCTGGACCATGTTGTGCTCTGTCCTTATGAATAAGGATATTTAGGGTCTTTATAGCATTTGGGTTTATAGAGTTTTTTCAAGTATATTTAATTTTATTAGCTTTTAAAAATAAATTTTCTATAGTTTCTTTATTTAATTATGTATATTGCAGGTGGTTTGTGATACCATATCACAATATTAAATATTTAATATGTAATATTAAATATGGTAAGATAAACAAATTTCAGTGGAGAATATTGTGATTTTTTTTCTTTATTCATAATCCCAAAAGTGTTCATTAGAGGAAATGTCAAGTTTGGCTCTTAAGGGGCAAATTCTTCCATGAATGTACTGCATATTTCGCAAAAAAAAAAACCAAAAAACATGGTTTTAATGTTATTATTCCAGTAAAATAAAGATATAATTGCTATTCTCTAAATTCATTTTATGAAGCAAAGGTGGAGAAAGTAATTTTACAAAATATTATGATTAGTCCAATTTTATTTTACACTAAACCTCGGCGTTAGATATGGAATAACTATGCCAGGGCATCACTCTGTGGAGTAATGTAATTTATTAAAAGCTTCAACACTTGCCTACTACTTTTTCTAATTACTGATATTTAACAACATTAATTCTGGGGTTTTTTTTGTTTGTTTGTTTTATTTGATCCTTATAAACAGGACAGAATGGTGTGATTTGGGTTGATAAGTCTTTTGAATTTAGCTTTTTTTTTTGCTTTAAAAAGTGATTGCTTATGGTCATGATTCCCTAGTGTCATGTGATGTCTGTACTTCAGCTCATGCATTAGGTTCAAATCTTAAACGAAGAATGACTTCTCTACTGGTGAATTCCTTTTAACTAGAAGTCTTATTCCTTTAGAAATAGGATACTTACACTCCTTCTTGTATGTTCTATTAAAAGCCTAAGTCTTGTGCATTTAGTCTTGGCTATTACAATATTACAAAGTCATCACTTTAGCTATCAGTTCTGCTGGAACAGATGGCCTGTTAATTTCCTCCAGGTGGAGCTCTGTATTGTTACTGCATAGTCTGATGTGTTTCCTGTTGAACTTTGTAACCTGAGACAAGGTACAGAGCACTTGGCAGCCCCTTGTATTCAGAAAGGTCATCTCAAATAGGTTAGAGCATTTTATAAAGAACCTCACACCAGGGAACATTATAAACATTTTAGCATAATTAACCTATGCTGTGAGGTTAATATTGCAACTCTTCATGGATGAGACAGTCTCTCTCTCTCAATTTCTTCTGTAATACTGATAACCAAGCTATAAAATATAGTGATTAAAGGGTTAGGCTCTGATTCCAGATTATCACATTAGTCTTCTCTCTTTTACTTGTTTAACAAATTATACAACCTCTCTCAAGCTTCGTTTCCACATATGTTAAACAGAGATGATAATAGTGATGATAATCATCTATTCCTGGGATTGTTGTGAGGATTAAATGATAAAATCATGTAAAATTCTTACTTAGCCTAATCCACTTATTAAGAACTCAATTAATGGAAAATGTAAACATACATGTGACATTGTGGAGACAGAGTCCCAGAGAGCAGTTTCCAGGCTCTCAGCCTCACGTGGAAAGGTGCTGACTCAGGTAGTAGATGGCCCTCAGCTGTGGCTAATTGACCATCGGTTGTTACCAGTTAGCCAATTAACCACTGATATAACTGTCTGCGTTGTTGTATAGTCACGGCTGCATAGGTTGGTCAGTCAGTTGGTTGGCAGGCAGAGAAGCGGACAGCAGGTTGCAGGTCCTGTGGATCCAGCCTCCAGTGAGACTATAGTGGTATGACTCCCCTATCTATGGCTCCGTGGGTGTTCCTTTTTGGCCTCACTATGTCCTGTGTTCTTATGTGGGGAGTAGGACCAGAGACCTTGCAGGCTGCCTCACACAACAAATGGTGCAGCAAGCAGGATCTCCCGCATGACAGACATTTAGGAAATATTTCCTCTTTTGTAAAACAACCAAAGCAATTAATAGTTACCATATAATGAATGAGAATCTTAATTTCGACAATTGTCAAGTCTCTACCATTTCAGGAACTAGGGAATTGCAGGTTTATGTACAAACTGAGTAAATTTAAAGGGCCTTTCTGTTGGAAATATTCAGAAATGAAACAGTTAGAATTAGAGAGGAAGGATGCTTGGGACTGAAGAAGAGAGACATAAGGCAAATAATCCTGTGTTAAAATTCCGTTATCAATTTTGCTCCCAATTTATAAAATTTTATGGCTTGAGTTAATAAGATAAACTTCTATCATGTAATTGTGAGACACAATCTGAAAAATTATAGCAAGGCAATGATTTATTACATTGTTTTGATTAATTAACTTCTTTCATGTTTTTAACTTTATATTCATATATTCCGATCCAAGTAAGAAAGGTTTATTTCTCAAGATAAAACTCTGCTCTTCAAAAGTAAATGTAAGAAAACTTTAGGAATTATATGTTATCGAAATTATAAGATGAGATTTGTAAATTATTTAACTAGGATGGATTTTTATTTCATTTCTTTTGGATAATTGACATTTTTACATTAACTGAGCTGTGTTGAGGGGAAGGTAAGTGGCACTGGAGAACTTCCAGAATTTGACTTTATAGTTGTAGGGTTTTAAATAAAGTCTGTTTCTTCTTTCTTCAGAAAGCCAGGGACGTTGGCAAGGTAAAATGCTCATCATCCTTTCTGTTACAATACTTGTCAGTAAACTTTTCAGAAATGTGTGTGTGTGTGTGTGTGTGTGTGTATTTTTTTTCCCCATAAGTGGAATATCAATAGTATGACCCCTTATGGGACTTGATTATTAGGCCTTCTTCACATAGATTAGTTTATCATTGGATTACTAATGTCATACCATCTTTGCTCCAGAGGCCAATTTTATTGTTTAGTACATCTAAAGATGCTGTAGTGCAATTGTTTTTATGTAGAAGCATTGCCCTGTTTTTTTTGATGGGAGAATCATTCTACTTGTAATTTATGTTATATGTTATTTATCATTTTCTGCATTACTGATGAATTCCAGTCTTAATGGACTTTGAATTAATATTTTCATTTAAAACAATATCAAAATTCACTACACAGATTAAGATCTTTAGAAGTGACAAGTAATAAAAATATTGTGTTGTGCCACAACATCCCCACCCCTCAATTCTAGCTAATTCAAAGTTCAACAACAAATCTACAGCCATAACTCAAGTTTAAGGAAGTTTTGCAAGTGCTGACTTTATCCTGTGATAACACTTTGATGTTTTTTGAAATACATAATTAAAAAAATCTATTTTGATGTTCCTGCTTTCCGTGGATTCTAAACATTTGTCTAATCTGTCTATTGGATAAGCTCACCATGATCCATTCAATTTATAGAAATAAATCAGGATTTTAGAGATCGATGTTTGAGTTTCAGCTCTTTGCTTTGCCTTTTACTGTCTGACAATGGCAATTCATTTCATCTCTTTGTATTAGTCAATCTATTTATCAAAGCATTACCATAAAATCTGTTTTAGCCACTGTCTAAAACGATTGCAAAACCCAATGAAAAGTATAAAGCATTATATACACGTAAGAAAGCAAGTCTAGACTTATAGAAAATAATATTTCTAATAAAGAGGTACTTGAAATTATTTACCTGATAAATTAATGTTAAGGATAGCAGTTTATATTGTTCATATGGTGACGTTCCAGTCCTTATTTCTGTTGTAAGTAACATATGTGGAATGTCACATGGCAGTTGTCTTTAGTGTTTAGTTCAGAGGGAGCAAACTAATAATATCCATTCATGTTATACTTTGCTTCTTATTAATAACAAGATGCAGCATTTCTGTGTTCCTAAACAAATTCTAGGGGAATACTCTCTATCTTTCCCAAATAAAGGTGTTTCTAAGAATACATTTTCAACTGAAATATTCTCCTCCCTAATGTCCTAGAAAATGTTCTGTACTGTATATTCAATGTCTGATCTCTCTCCTAGAAACAGAGAAGTGATTAGATTTGAAAAGTGGGTTAAAAATAGACATTTATGAATTATTATAGCATTTTATATAATTAATCATAGCATTAGTAGAATGGTATTTCAAGTATCTGAATCAAAATATTTTTCCTTTTCTGTCCCTTATTACTAGGTTTTATATGCAACTGCTTTTACAGATTGCGTGTAAGGGGTTAGGACTTTGATAAATAGACAGCCTGGAAGAACATGTCCCTGAGTTTTATCACCATTTATGAACATCTATTTAAAGTTGATTTAGCATTTTAAACATTCATGGAAACAGCCTTTCATTAGGGCAGGGACCGTTGGGGCGGTTAGCCTGGGACCCAACTTCAAAAAATGCTTCACATGTAGGCTTTCAGTGTTATCTCTGAATGGAGTTATCAAAGGATATCGGCAGGATCCAAAGACAGAATTTCATCAAATGGCTTTAATTCTGAAAATGTAATTATTCTAATGATCATAATTTAAGAAATTTTTAAGGATTTTTTATTTTTCATTTTTAAAAATGTTCTGAGAGTGGGCCGGCCGGTGGCTCAGGTCGTTAGAGCTCCATGCTCCTGACTCCGAAGGCTACCGGTTCGATTCCCACATGGGCCAATGGGCTCCCAACCACAAGGTTGCCAGTTCAATTCCTTGAGTCGCGCAAGGGATGGTGGGCAGCGCCCCCAACAACTAAGATTGAACACGGCACCTTGAGCTGAGCTGTCGCTGAGCTCCTGGATGGCTCAGTTGGTTGGAGTGCATCCTCACAACCACAAGGTTGCCGGTTGGACTCCCGCAAGAGATGGTGGGCTGCGCCCCCTGCAACTAGTAACGGCAACTGGACCTGGAGTTGAGCTACACGCTCCACAACTAAGACTGAAAGGACAACTTGAAGCTGAATGGCACCCTCCACAACTAAGATTGAAAGGACAACGAATTGGAAAAAAAAAAAGTCCTGGAAGTACACACGGTTCCCCAATAAAGTCCTATTCCCCTTCCCTCCCCCCCCAAAAAAAATGTTCTGAGAACCTTAGCAATGAAGGTTGCCCGTGACTCTTAATTTCAAAGAGTTCTGGGAGGAACGATTCTAGATAAGGAAAAAGGAATGATTTTCCCTCTTCACTTCCATGGAAGGATAAATATTGTTTCAGAAGTCAGTGTGAGACTTGAAGAGTCCATTCAGAGGATCTTTCATCCCTGTACCTAAGAAGACTCCATAGTCTGTGGACCCAAGTGACCATGAGGTGGGGAAGAAAAAAACCTGTGGACGGTCGGAAGCCTCCGCAGGTCTGCCTATTAAATGAATTCTGAACACCAAGAAAAGTACACCCATTTATCCATTTATATGACATATAGTGACATTCTGAACGCTATGCAATAATACCACCACAAATAATAATGTGATAAAATACTTGCTAAAAATCTTTTCTAAGATACACAATGGGGCTTTATATTATTCAATGCACATAATTGCACATGAATGCAAACATATTTGTGCCCATTACAGGTACTTGTTTTTCAGAGTAAAGCTGTAAAAGAAATGTCATATGATTAATAATGATTCTAAGACAAATTGATTTGGAGTTAAGTAGAGCTAGAACAAGTAATACGATTGTGAATGGTCAATCATAAATCTGTTGAGAAGGGGTTTTTTTACACATGTGCTTTATTAGTATTGGGAAAAACGTAGGTTATGAAGCTCATGAGGACCATGGAAGCCAATGGAGCATCCCTGCAACTCCACTATGTGCCTATCTTTCTTTCAATGGAAGATTTTTATATTAGGAGAGGAAAGTTTTAATAGAAATCCTTTATGAAAATCAATGGAGCATTCTTCTCAAATCCTATTTGTTAATGAATTTACTGGTCAACCCCATTTGTCCAAATGGACTATAATTCTCTGTGAGTTAAAATAGAAAATATCAGGACTGGGCATGCATCATAAACTTTGTTTTACTAATGCATGATTGTAAAATAGATTTTCAGAGAGTCTGAAAAAATGACCTCTAATCAGATAAATAAATCAGGCAAAGGTGTTCATTCCCTCTGTAAAATAGATGAATAGGAATCAAATTTGTGTGTGTCCATGTGCATGTGTGTATAAAGAGAAAGAGCATAAGAGAGAGCAAATGGGAATTTAAATTGTATATATATATATATATATATATATATATGTATATATGTATATATGTATATATATATATATATATATATATATATACATATATATATCCTTATTTAATAACTAATATAAAATAGTTTGAAATACTTTCAAAATTTTCTGCTTATTTTTCTATCACGTCTCCTTGTATAGTATGAAGAAGTATTTTTTAAAAAGCTGGACATCTTAATTTACAAATGATTGCTATATCAAAAATCAGATTGTCATACTTCAAATCCTAGTAAAGTTAAACATAAATTACCTGTGTGTAGATTGTCCATGCCAGATTTTAATTACAGACTTGTTCCTTCACTTTGGTATTCTTAATGGCTTCTTTTCCTGAGAGTCAGCGGGATAGGCTAAGTGACACAGATTGATTTAAATATTAAATTCAAGGAAAAATATGCTTTGCAATTTTAGATCTCAGTATGAAGAGTTTCCTTAATGCTGTGCTCCTTCTGTAGCATGGATAAGCAAAAGTTGACCCCATCGCCATTAGCAGAACATAGTATAGAGTTGTACTCAATTATACATGAGGGGCATATTTTCCATGTGGTATATATACACAATGGAATACTGCTCTACCATAAGAAAAGATGAACTACTGCCATTTGTGACAACATGGTTGGATCTTGAGATTATTATGCTAAGAGAAATAAGTCAGACAAAAAAAGTCGAGAACCATGTGACTTCACTCATCTGTGGGATATAAAACTGCAAGCAATAAGGGAACAAGACAAAGAAACAAAAGCTCATAGACACAGACAACAGTTTTGTGGTTATCATAGGGTAATGGGGGATTAGTAGAAGAGGGAAAAGGGGGTCAAATATATCGTTCCAATTTTAGTATATGTGCTGCCGAAGCGAGCACAGGGGCGTCAAATATATGGTGATGAAAGGGGAACTGACTCTAGATGGTGATCACAGAATGTGATATAAAGATGATGTATTATAGAAATTTATATTTGAAACCTATGTAATTTTACTAACCATTGTCACCCCAATTTAATGAAAAAATGTATTAGTGTTCATAACAGCCATGCATGCACCTGAGAAATCGTCTGTGGCACTTATCTCTAGTTTACATCTTATTTATTCCTCCTACTTACCTCATATTTCCTGTACCAGTATTCTATGGTAGAAAACTAATGCCCTGTATCAGACGTCTTAGTAGAACTGAGTCATTGTTAATTTTCCTTTAGAGATATTTAACAATTTGTCAGTTTCACTGCAGAAATGATTTGCTTTAATGAGAGAAATGTCTTGTTTTTTTTCTTTTTTTCTTTTTAAGAATATTTTTAAAAAATCAGTGACAGGAGTATTGATTTTTAACTTGACTTTAGATCATGGTTCTGAAAATAGAAGCTCTGTCTGTATGGGGCACTGGGAAAGCTTTCTCTGACAATGTGAGCTATTGTGGACATAAATTATGAAAAACTTACATAAAGTAACAAATGAAATAAGTGGCCCAAATGCATTTCCAGATGTGTCATTTTCTGTGGAAGGGATGATTCACTGCAGTAAATATATACATGAGTTTAGTTAGAATTCTCTTATTTTCACTTAAAATATTTTGAAAGGCAATAATGAAGAAATGCTCATTAATGCAAAATCCAACATTTATTGCTTTTACTTGGGACAAAATTTTAAAATAGATATGTAAAACTGGATAAAATTTTCATGATGCTAGCAGTAAGTTTTAAAAACAATGTTGGCAATTATTAATAAGGAAAATTCACAAGAATATCTGTACACTGTGATTATTCTTACTAAAAGAAATGTGAAAATAGAAACATACCCATTCAGATGTGGTTGGTTTCTTTTCTCTCCACATCGCATTATTAGCTATTATTAAGAGACATGCAATCGAGTTGGATAGATATTTCTTGAAATGATGCATGGTGTGCAGTGCATGCTTTCATTGTGCTTCCTGCCATTATGGAATAATGCGTCTTATTTGGAAATACAATGATCATTTCTGTTGAATCATACTCAGTCAGCTTATATAATAACACTTCTATTTTGTGAATCATTGCAGATTTCAGAGAGCTATGCCTTCCTACCAAGAGAAGCGGTGACACGATTTCTAATGAGCTGCTCAGAGTGCCAGAAAAGAATGCATTTAAACCCAGATGGAACAGATCATAAAGGTAGCCACAGTGTCAAATAGTGAGATTTGAAGTAATTTTATTCATAATGGCAATTTATATCTCACATTTTTATAAAAAACGTGGTACACTGAAACAGTTCAACAAGTCAGATCATCTCATTTATTAAAGTAGGAGGCAGTGAATTTTGAATAGCAACTTACAGAGTAGGTCAGTGCCCATTTTTAGAGGAAAGACAGTTTTCACTGGGGCAAATAACTTTTTTCTTATAATAATGTTTTAATATTCATTCATGCTGTGTATCTCGTGGTATTTTAGATATATTCAACAAGGAAATTGATGTTCCATTTGTGTCCTTTTAAATCTGCCAATTACTTATTTCTAAAAGCGTTGAATAGTATGGAGTTCCTTCAATGAAAAATGTTATATACAAATTATAATTTGGGTTTAAGTTTCATTAAAAATTATCTAGATTATTTTCCTAATCTATGAAATTCTCTCAGCAATTAAATTAATCTCAAATATACCCTTAGGCTAGCCCATTCCCCTGTGTCATAGGATGAGCAGACTGACAAAAAAGAAAAAGAAAAAAGAAGGAAAAAAGCAAATGTTCCAGAAGTAAGTGTGCCGCAAGAGAAAAATATAAAACTACAAATAATTGTGTTTAATCACCATATTGCCTTCACTCATTGTTAACCAGGATCAAACAGCTCCCCTGTAGTTAGAAATAACTGATTTATCCATAGTGCTTATCTGTCACAATACACCTGGTTATTTTTTCTACAATCCATCTGTAATGCTTCCCATGTCCTAAACAGTTGGTATCTAGAATCTTATTTCAATTTGAACAAATTGGGTCATGCTGAAATTACAGGTAGAATGCAGTATCACTTTCATTACCCATTAAAAATGTTTTATTACAGATAATGGAAAACCTCCCACTTTGGTGACCAGCATGATTGACTACAACATGCCAATTACCATGGCCTATATGAAGCACATGAAACTGCAGCTGCTAAACTCGCAGCAAGATGAGGTAAAATGGAAATATCTATGTTTGTTATCACTTAACAAGTCGGAATGAAGTTTGATAACCATGACTGTCGTATTGAGCATCATGGCATTTTGAAGACGGTAATTTATCTTTTAATGACAGGAATGTCATCAGGATTGCACAGATGGAGATGATAGAGATTCCCTGTCTTAAAATATCTACATTAGTGCTATGTGGGAATTTGCTCATTGACAAGAAGGTTCATTTTCCTTAATTGACCTCTATCAAGCTAAGCTTGGTAAAGGGCTAGAAACTTTAGGGGAAAGTATCCCAAATGAGTAAGTATCCAAGGAAAGTGTCCAAGCCTTTAGTACTAAGGCTATTTTTTCTGGCAAATCAGAAAAGTCAATTTAATAGGTATTTCAAGTATAATCATATTTATTTTTCAAATATGTCATTATTTGGTGAAGTATTATTAAATTCTCTTAAAATTACTTGATTGAGCTACCTTTGTAAAATCCAAACCAAATTTTTTGTTTTCCTCTTTATTTGAGCAGATTTAATTTCAAAACGATATTTATAAAATTGTTTTATCTCAAAAGACTTTATTAAAGGTATACTCTATTAGATCTGTATTAATGCAGTGAAAGTATCAGATTCCATATTACCAGATGGCTACCTATAAATGATTAAATAAATAGTATTAAAGTCTTTAGTTAAAGACCAATGACAACAAAATATTAACGTCTATCCATCCCTGAAAATGGAAAAATTATTCCCATGATTCATGACAAAATTGAAAAAAATTAAAAACCTCATAAACTAGTTAGAGCTGTAAAATTATTTGTAGGAAGCTCATTTAGATGTTGATATGTTTATTTCTAGGCCAAAAAGTAAGAAGATCAACTTTGTGCCAACAATAAAGCTCACATATGCTGAGTCCTTCTGGCTTCTAAAATCATAAGTATTTCACAAAAAAAAATAGAATCTTTTAAATTTATAACTGGATTAGGAAAATAACTCTTATCCTTACATTTTGAAAATACCAAATTGGATGTATACTGCCTTAAAAAATATTCAGATAAATGACTAGTTAGATTATTTATAACATTTTAGAAATTGTAATTATTGAAAGATAGGAAGGTGGTTAAGTAAGTCAAAGTCATGTTAAAATAAAGTTCAAGTGAGGTACTCCTTTGTGATCAGTTATATTTAAATTATAGTAAGTGTTAATTAAATTAGTTTAACCAGTATTTACTGAGTACCACCTATGTAAGTGGCACTCTTATAGATAGTGGACATAAACAGTGAATAAACTGACAAAAATCTTGCCTTTATTAAGTTTATCTTCTAGTGGGAGGGCAGACAAGAAGAACAGAATAATGAAAATATGTATATAAGAAGATGCTAAAAGCTCTTCTGAGAAATGAAGGCCAGAAATGGGATTCCCTTTAGGATTACAGAATATTATATCCAATGTAAGATCAGTTGACCTTGTTATAAACTGTTGATGAAGTTTACACCAGAATAAACTTTCTGGGGGAGAGTTTGGCAATAATTATATAAAACTTTAAAAAATTATTTATATGCTTTGACTAGAAATTTATACAAAGGAATGTGATATGTGAGATAATTTATGTGTTAGGATGTTTATTGCATTGCTAATAGGAAATGATTGGATCAAACAAAGAGAAATTGTTAAGTCTACACTGTCAATATGGTAGCCACTAACCACATGTGGATATTTAAATTTAACTGAAAATGAATTAAAATTAAATAAATTAAATTTTAGTCAGTTCTTCAGTCACACTCACCACATTTCAAGTGCTCAATAGCCAAATATGGCTGGTAGTCACTGTATAGGGAATGTTATAAGGAAATTCCATCATTGTAGAATGTTTTCTTGAACAGCATTGCCTAAATACCCAGCTTTAGAGGCACCCGTAGAGCTTGTTGAACTGCCTGTTGCAGGACCCTCTCCCCAAGATTATAATTCTAAATCTGATGTGTGGGACCCGGTGATCTGAGTTTTTAACTTCATCTACACTCGTATACACTAAGGTTTGAAGCAGAGTGTTTCAGACAGGCTAATAATATAGGCTTTAAATTGACTTGAGCATAAGGTAAACGAAAAATGGAACCAGGTGAGATTGGTAGGAGTGGTTTTCAAGCAGTCTTATGGAAAACCCTAAATGTTTGATTGAGGAGTTTACAAATTACTTGGTATACTTGTACATAGCTACAAATTTATGAGCCGAGAAGTGGCTATTCTGAAATGGGAAGATTAATTTGGCAGAAGTTGATGAACAGGACTGGTGGGAAAGAAATTAGAAGTGGATGGATAACTAGGAGACTATTATTTTGTTGTTCAGGAAATGACAAAAGAGATCTTGAACCAATGGGGCAATAGCAATGGATATTAGGAGGTACATAGTAGAGACTCTCTAGAGGTGAAAACTGGACTTGAAAACTAAAATGAAATATGGATCAGATTAGGGATCTGAATTTCAAGCACCTTTTCAAAATTGAAATAAAAGTTCAATAATAAAGTATTTTAAAAAACTAAGTAAGTGCCAGTTTAAAAGGGAAATATATATTGTGTCAATTTTAAAAGGGAAAAGACCTGGAAGAAAATTGTTACAGTAATATGTTTATTCTAATTTTTAAAAATTAAATTTCAATGAATCAGAATTCTATGGTTTGCCATAGCTTTTATTATCTTGAGATTTGAGTCACATAAGAAATAAGCTCACATTGTGGGATGTGGAGATTCTTTTTCTCCACAGGTTGTCATATCAAACAAAATGCAGAGAGCAGGTTTTAGATGAATGGCCTAAAAATGATCATGAATAAGATAAAATACTTAATAATCATATGATCAAGTTTTCTGATTCTTTACCCTTAGAAATATTCAATAATTTTTCCCAGCGTGATTATCATTTTCTCTATGTTGATAATTAAAAAAACACAATATTCTATATACTTTTGCCACTTTTTGAAAGATAATAATTTAATCAGTGAATAATTAGAATAGGACTTACAGAATGAATGCATGCACTTGGTTTCATTAAAGCCCTTTATAAATGTAAGTAATTGGATAATTCATATTCTAAGAAGTAGTAGAACTGTGAAAAGCAAATTATATTTCATTGGAAAGCATGGAGGAAAATATTTAAAATAGGCATAATCATTAAGCCACTTATGATAAATACCTTAAAATGGTGAGTTTTAAAAAATAAAAATACAGAACAGGTACATTTGGTTACATAACCATTTTAATCTCTTGTCCATATTTCTTAAAAAGTGTGCTGACAAGAGTGTCATTTAGTGACAAAAAGTATATTGATTACTCTTAATGTGCTATAGCAGTTCTATAACCATTTCATGGAACAGAGACTGACGTGACTCTTTGTGTCTAGCTTTTCTTTAAACACACACACACACATCATGGAAATGATATTTTACTAGGTTACATATAGTTAGCCACTTATAATATATATAATAAATGCTTATTATAAAGACTATGTTTACATAGAATACAAAGCTACTTTATAGACACATGTTGATCATCTTTACCATTATATTTAAATGTATTTTTATGTGTTCATATAACATAGTAAATATTAATCTTATTATATAATGTAGAATGTTATATTATTCTGTATAACAATATCAGTTTTGTGCTTATTATGTATCTGACATCGTTCTAACTACTTTGAATATATTACACCCCTGCAATCCTTACATAGCCCTATGACATTGAAACTATTATTATTTCCATTTTATAGATGAGGAAATCGAGGCTTAAAATCTGTAGGTAATTTGCTTAAGGTCACACATCTAATAAGTGGCAGAGCTTGGAGCTGTACCAGGCAATCTAGCTCTAGAAAATGTGCTCTAAAATATTATGACATCACAGACACTTTATATATGTATATAGTGGATAACTACATTATTTAGTTAGGTGTGCATATGTATGTATGTAGATGGCACACATTGATAACATTGGTGTGCACAGTGAATTCTGTTACTTTTTCTCCTTGTTACATCTATGCTTCAGATGCTTTGGATTTTCTTAGAATTTAGAATTGGAGAAAACATAATGCAACAAGAGAGAGGGCACGCCGCGGGGAGTCTATTTGGCTGATTGCCCAGAGGCCACACAGGGTGGCATTTCCTTGCTGAATTAATGAAGAACTAGTATACCCAGGCATGATCAGTCCTTTGGTAAAGGAAGGGCACGAAAATCACCTTGATCTGATCTATGAGTCAGAATGCTGTTTGTTAGTCTACTAGAATATTCCTGTCCGCTAACCATAGCAACTTCTTTACTGATACCAAGATGTCCTTTATGAAGCCAAGGTAACTCTTACTATTCAGAGAAGCTGCTTGCTCAAGCCTGAGTGACTTCATATTCCAGTTCTGGTATATAATAGTGGGATAAATCATTTAATTGCTCTGTGCCTCAGTTTCTTAATCTATAAAATTGGATGAATCCTGGTACCTAACTCATAGGTTGTGATGATGATGAAGTGAGTGAACAAATATGAAATATATATACATATATACACATATATAATTACCTATATACATATATACACACATATGTATGACAGTGTCTGCAACATAAATAGCACTACTACTACTATTGCTACTGCTAATGTTAAACTTTCAGATCACACATGTACAAATTAAAGTCAGACCTAGTGATTTCAATGAAATATTTATAATATTTTAACAGGTTTCTCAGGCCTTCCTGCCTACATAAGCACATCATTTGTCCAAAAGTCCGTTCTCCAAAAGGAGTTTGCTTCAGTGAAATGACTACAGCAAAATATTTTAGATTTGGTTTACATGAGTATTTGACAGTTTTGATGAGTTGGCCATTTGGCAAACTGGCCTTTGGCTAATTTATCTTTTTGGTGAACTGGCTTTTGGTAAATACATCTTTCACATTTTACCGAGAACTCCTTTTTGTGGTTGCAATACAATTTATATTTACTTGTGCAAAAAGAAAGGCTGTGCTAAGGTATCTTGCTCTCCAACAATGTGGACTTTGATTCCAGCCATGTCAGTGTGCCTATTATCAGAGTCCATCCTGTTTGCCAGTGAATGGTTTTTGGTTAAGGTTTTTTATTGCATTCTAAGATTTTTGCTTGTAATATTTTATGAGGTCATATATTTTAAAAATCAAAACATGCATTTCTCTTTATGCCATGTTTTGTGATTGACTTTTTTAGGAAGCTTTTTGCTAATTAATAAAAATATTCATCCTTTCATTATTCAGGATAATTCCCCAACGATGTCATTCCTAAACACGTTATTTTACCTTTTAAATCTTCTGTGTATAGATACATTGTTTGAATCTTCACAAATCATGATATTCCTTAAAGGGAGAAATTATTCCATTATTTGTTATTTCAAATATCTAATAATATGTAACAGTTTACTGAGTTCTGTAAAAGCTTACATACAGGTTAAACTTTAATTGATCCCAGTGATAAAATGGTTACTATTTGAAGGTGTTATATTTTATGACTCTTGTTCATATTTTAAAACCATTTTCAGGATGAAAGTTCAATAGAAAGTGATGAATTTGATATGAGTGATTCCACACGGATGTCAGCTGTGAACTCTGATCTTAGCTCCAACCTTGAGGAAAGAATGCAGAGTCCCCAGGCTCTTCATGGCCAGCAAGATGGTAAGCCATTCAAACTGAGCAAACAAATACACAAAACAAAACGATAACAAAAAACGAAGTCATAATGTATTAAAACAACCACCTCTTATTCCTGTGTCCATTCTTTATTTGTTTCTATGGGGACTTTTCCTGTGTACTCAAGTTACATTACCCACTTACATTGTCTACTTGGTTATTTTTGGATTCAAGTACTTTGTTCAAAACTAGGGTGATAGACTGATTTATAAACAGAGGTCAGTTGTAAAACTCCAAATTGGCCTGTTTTGCTCCCTGAACTTCAAATGTGTTGTATCAGTGTAGTTTGGGTTCCTATGGTAATGTTTTCTAGCTTCAGTTTCTTGGGTCACCATTCTACTGACTGAATTAAGAGTTTAAATATGACCAAAAACAATTTGGACATTTTTCTTTTTCTAAAAGACAAAGTTGTTACTAAAAACAATTGATACAAAAATGCAGTTTTACCAACTGTAAAGGAGAGAAAGATCCTGATCTCTGTTTTCCTGAATCCATTGAAGATTCCTGAATTATCCAATTGTTCTTAATAGGAAGAAAACTGGATATGTAGAGAAAGTAGATTTGGTAGTTAAAACACTTTGGGTTTAATATTTTCAGCAATCTTTAAAAACTTCCTTTGTAAATGTTTTTTCTTTTTAAGTATAAAATTATGCATGCAAGTAAATGTATCTTACTTGGGTAATTGTGGATGAAAATGAAGAGTAATAAATAGAAGGAAATTGGCCTATTTTATTCAACATTAGTTTATTATTCCTGCAATAAGTTTACATAAACTTTTTATGACTATACTTTTGTGCATACATCTGTAGATAGGGAAATAAAATTTTTCCTTGCTTTCTATGACACTTGTCATTAAAAACTGTGACTCAGTAGAGTAAAATAGCAATTTTTAAATATACTTTTATTTGCAGTATTTGGTACTTCATTAATGTATCAAATAATGGTTTGTTTATACATTTAAACCTTAACAAACAGTGTCCATCCTATGTGCCAGGCAACAAGGTGTGGTAATGTGTAGTAACAAGAAAAGAGGGAGAAGGACTTGTGAGTTAAAAATTCTCTTAAAAGAGTTCATCAATTTCTACCCATGTTGTACTTAAAAAAATACATCCAAGCAACTTTTCAAATTCAAGGATGTATTTGATAATTCTATTAGCATTTAGAAATGCATAGCACATTTGTCAGAATTTGAAAATTTCTCCCATTTCTGCATAATATTTGTATCCTAGAAATGCTTTGATATGCCTCAACTGGTGAGGCCATTTTTGATAAACAGGAAAAAAATTGAATTGGAATTTAGCGGCTAACCTGCATACATTATAATAAACTACAGTGTGTGTGGATGGATAGATATATAGATAGATCAATCTTACAAAGTCATGCTTAGTTATAATAAACTTTAAAGAAATTTAGGTCATGCTTAACTGCTAAGAACAGGTGAATTTTTACCATAAATATCAGGTTAATGAAAATTAAGTAATAATTTATATGTTATAAATATATTATAAGTTAATTAAATAATAGGTAAGTATTTTACATTCTAATAATTTAAATTGCTTAACTTTGAATAAAATCATAATTTTCCTTTAAGAATGTTGTGGTTCTCAGGATCAAAAGGTCAGAACACAATTCCTAAAACTTAGAAAAACATCTTGTTTTGATTCTCCTTGGGGGGGAAAAAACTGAATCCCACTGATGTCCACTCAGTCCTTCAAAGCGTAGTTAGACTGTATAACAAATGACTGTAACAATTTATTCCCCTCTAGAATCTAGAGTTAGATTCTTGCTTCCAGGAATACGTAGATATTTTATATAAGAACATATTAGTCTAAAACACTTTTTTCATAGTAAAATCCATAGTGTACTGGTATTCAAAGAAGTGTTATTGAGAAATGCACTGAAAAAAAATAATGTCTCTGTTAAATATTTTTCCAGGATCCTTTGAGTCACTTTTGGCTTCTGTAGTGGAGATCTTTGCCTCCCACTAAGACTTATATGATACAGCATTCACCCAAAATAGGAACCATGCTTAGGGACTGGGTCGCCAATATGGAGGCATATGTCTCCTTCAGAGAAATAGTTCTAAAAAGTATATTACTTGGAGCCTTGAGTATACTTAGGCAAGGATGAGTGAAGAGAGACCTACTATTTCGTTATTCACTCAACGAACACCTATTGAATCCTAGAAGGAATCACATAGTGAGTCTACAGGCATGGACATGCCATATTAGGTTGTACTATGTGAAATTGCCATATTGGTTCAACTTAATGGTCCAAGCTCTAAAATAATTTAAAATAGAACATGAAGAATATGAAAGCAGCATGTTTTTGAAATTAGGGTGTATTTCTGTTTCAGAACAACGCATGCATATATACATTGTGTGTATGTGGACTTGTATACTTGTAAAATGACCCCAGTGCTGTTTTGAGGGGAAACATAGAAGGGAGTACATTTAAAATACAGCAATTTAGGTGTGAGATAAATAAATGGTGAAAGAGATGTGGCCGTGGGAGTTTCACTTTTTATTCTGTCCTAATTTACATTACACGCTGAGTTAGCCGCATAGACTCCTATCTGGGGAACTTAAAAAAAAAAAAAAGCAGATTAATGAGATGCACCTCGGATGAGATAACTAAGACAACAGGAAGGGAAAAGCATGGAGCCAGTGTCCCAGACTACACTTTTGAAAACACTCCTCACATTTCTACCTGGCAGTCTTAGAGTATCAAGATGACAGTTGTCTAAGGACATTGGGTCATGTAGATGCAGTTCATGCTCAGATGCTGTTTTTGGTCAGTGTTGCCTTCTGCACTACCTGAGTGAGGATTGATATGCAAGTTTATGTGGGTGTCAGTTAACACAGTTTTCTTAGTTGTAACATTGTTGTGTTCTGCAGTTTTTTTAATACTTTTGAAAACACCTTTCTACTAGTCTAATAAATTTCAGTCTGTTGCGGTCTTACCTATCTGAATATTGCACACATTAGATTTAATTTAAAGACACACACACAAACACACATAATGCTCTTTGACTGTTCTGTGTATATCTGAATACAATTTTAGTAAAAATATATTTGTCACTAAAAGTACATCTAATATAGCTGAATAGGATAGTTTGAAGTAATTATTAAAGTAGATAAGCCAGCAATAAAAGCAACTGCTATTCACCATTTAATTTAGTTGAAAAATCTAATAAAACATGTTTTTAATAAAAATGATGTAACACAGTATACTTAATAGGAAATTAAGTTTACTGGTTAATTTTTTATGATGTTGAGTTTTAATTAGAAAAGCTATTAAAGCGTTTTTTAGGCTGACCACCAAATTCCCTACTGAGGTTATATTGTCTTGTCTGAGACATTTCCTTTGTTCTGAATCTTTGTGTGTCTTTTTTAATGGATTCTAATTGCTTAGAAAATTTTACATAAAGCAAAATTGATTAAAGTAATTTTTTGTTTTTTTTTACATAAATCTAATAAAGTATTTGACTTCCAAAATTGAATCTGTTCTTAACAGTATTATTCTCAATTTTTAAGTTGCATGCACTTCTGGATTTAAAATACCTGAAAATGATACAATTCTGCTGCTTTTTCTTAATTCAAGTTGTTCTCATGCCAGATTAAGAAATAATTTACAGGACAAATTAATTGAATTAATAATTTTCGGGGTTGAAGTAGTTACGCTGATGCTTTTAGAAAACTTTCTCTTCATGGAAGTTGCTCTATAAATAATTGTATCATAATTTGTAGAAATATAAAGCATCTTTATAAGTAATTTAGATAAAATAATTAGAAGGAATGTTACTATGAATTAGAGGAAATTTTGATTGCTAGATTCTTTTGTAATATTATGTATGCTTGTGTGTGCATTTAATCATTTGAAAGTATTTCTAAGCAGTAATTCTCTATTTCCAAAAGCAGAAGAAGAAATAGCGATTTAGCTTACATATAAATCATAAGTATGAAAAATGATGCTGAAGTTATGCATTTATTTAAAATAGTTTTGTGGGGAACATTATTTTTTCTTGCATTTAGTGTCATAATATTTGAAAGTTTACTTTTCTCTTAAGTTAAAATTCTGCTTTTTGATACTTATATTACATAAGTAGTTTTTCATGTAAGTGAGTGCTTGTTTAGAAATTTAGCTTATTGATTTCAGTCTGAAGTTTGTATACCCCTGAGACCAGTCCAATCTTAGCTAGGTCCCGGGCCTCTGGAAAAATTAGGGGAAATTGTCTAGGTTC
Organism: Rhinolophus hipposideros; assembly: GCF_964194185.1. Taxonomy (NCBI): domain Eukaryota; kingdom Metazoa; phylum Chordata; class Mammalia; order Chiroptera; family Rhinolophidae; genus Rhinolophus; species Rhinolophus hipposideros. Next base: position 32,094,762 of record NC_138063.1, read on the forward strand.
CAGGCTTACCTTGGAGAGTCTAATCTGATCAATGAAGGATGTCAAACTAATTTGGAATTTTACTTCTGGGCGAGTTCTTTGATTTGAGATATTGCTCTGTGATTTGTCATCATATTCATGACAGTATTCACTGGTCCATTAATGATCATCACATGGATCCAGTATTCAATGTTTCAGCACCTTCAGGAGATACCAAAATTCTGTTAGAACAAAGTAACAGATACTTGACCCTTTAGGCCTTGAATATTGAATTTTGTCTGTTTGATAATGCATACATCAGGTCAAGAATCCATATGACACTGGAGAGATGTTTGAAAGTATGTCTTTTGAGCATTTATTCAAATCAATTTTGAACCTCTAAATACATGTATCCCGCTGTACTATAGAATCAGAACCCCTTGAATTTTCCCAATTTGAAAATCTTGAGCAGCTAACTTTTTTTCTGATGTTTAAATTTGTTTTTACTTTCACCTGGCTAGCCTTTGTAAACTCTCCTGTAAAGTCAAACACCATGCTGTTTTTCTTTACAGCTTCCTTTTTGCTAGTGTGGGTCAGCTAGCTATTACTTTAAAAACAAAAAAAACAAAAAACAAAAAACAAAAACAGCTTTAGCCCTTAGGCAAAAAAATTCAGTGTTGAATAGGGCTTTGAAGCTGATGTTGCATGAGAGTTGTACAGAGAGATAAAGCAGCCACAAAATGGGGCTAAATTGACCATAACAATCTTTGTTTACCAGGTTTACAGAGATCAAAATTAGATAGAGGAATGATAAAAGAACCGTGGGAGGGTATTGAAGAAAGCAGTTGAAAGGATATTTCATGAGATTCATCATAAATGTAGAGTCTAATTGTTTCCTTATCAGTTTTACTTCTTCACTTGACTGGGAGCAGCTTGGGGACAGGAAACGGTATATTTTAGGCATTCTTGTCTTTGGAGCCAAGCAGTATTTGACATATAGTAGAATATAGTTTTTGAATTGAAACAGTGTTTTGAAATTTCTTCCCCATCTGCTTACTTCTATAGTGAAAGTGCACTCACCCTCTGGATTCAGTCTTTCTCGCCAAACTTTAGATAGGTAGTTGATTTCCTGGTCCATGAATAAATATTCTGTCCTTTTCACTTTGGGTTCCTGATGCCTATGCTGTCTCCGTTTTCTACCTCCCAAATCCACTCTGGAACAATGGAACAATAAAGTAGCTTTGAGATGCTAAAGTGAATTTATTAAGAAGGCAGTATGAAGAAACTTCATTTAAAATCTTGAGATCTTGTTTCGTATCACAGCTCTGCCAGTGACTAGTTTTGCAACCTCATATAAGAATTATTAACATCTTTGGGAAACTGTTACTGCATGTGTAAATGAGAAGCTTAGCTAACCCACTGAGATTCCTTCTAGCTCCAGAACACTGGAGTGTTCACCCTTTTAGTATTCTCTTTCCCATCTACAACATTTTATGTTGTCTTTGCCCTGACAAAACACCTTCCTTTGAAAAAATAAATGGGACTCCATCATTTTCTATACCTCTAAACTGGTTGAGGTGTTTTCTCAGACTAGAGAAAGTGATTAAAAAATGATGGAGACGGCCCCATTTTTCCTCCAGCCAGCCCTTCCTATCTTTAAAGAGCCATTTTACCTCCAAGATGCACGGGAAATACTTAGAAAACTGGGGTGATGACTGACAGAACAGACTTCCCACTTTTCCTCCAGTGTTGACTGTAAGAATCATTCAGTTATTCTCTGCTTTGTTCCTGCTGCCCATCCTCCATGCCTTTGGTAAGAAAGTGTAGCCAACACAAAGACTTGTGGGTATTGCCAAAATGTGAAATTAACTCTTCCTTTTTCTTCCTCTTCTTTATGAACATAGTTTATAAGAATCTTTATCCCTTATTCCTTCCTGAATGTTTGTGTGTACATAAGTGTTTATATATGTGTGTGTGTATATATATACATATATATATGTATATATACATATATATATATGTGTATATATATATATATATATATATATATATATATATATATATATATATACACACACATGGTTATGTGGAGAGTTTTAGTGATATCAACAATGATTATTTTCCTTCAAGTGCTTTTCTAAAATATATCCTGAAGTCCTTAGGTACTGGGGGGTTTCTTAGGATTTCTTTCAATAGCAACATCATTAAAGTTTTGGCAGCCTTAAATGTGTTTTCAAAATTTTGAGGGTTTTTGGTTGTCAAATATTAATCAGCTCATCTTTCAGGAAGGGGATTTACTTCACTAAAATTATTGCTATGGCATAACAACATCTTGGAGAATAGATCCTAGCATCATGTAGAATACAGAAAGCTACTCATCACTGGTTAGCTCTGTCTTTATTCAAATCTATGATAAAGTAATGAAGAAAAATAAGATGAGTGTTACAGGTACTTGGGAGTTTAGTACACTAAACACTGATGCCAGTGTTCTAAACTGGTCTCAATAAGGACATGCTTACTTTCTTAACGCATGGCAACAACATCAGCAGTTTATCTAAAATGTCATGTGCATAATTCTATTTTAGAATTGATGAAAAACATTTAAATTCTTATCTAGATCCAACCACCTAAAATCAAATTACTGTTTTAAGATATTTCCAACAGAAAGTGAGGCTAGATGATGACAAGAACTAAATTATCTTGATTGCTTACTTTATGCCAGGCACTGTCCCAAGAATGAACTTTTTTTAGGTTTTCATAACAATCTTCTGGGGTAGGGAACTGTTGTTATTTTTATGGTATAGATGAGGATACTGAGGTGAAACAAATAGCCTGTCATCACCCAACTACTAAGTGTTAGAAATAGGATTGAAACACAGACATTCTGGACCTGAAGTGTATGCCTTTAGAGAGGAGTTTCTAAGTTGCCGTACATCCACCTCTGTAAGCAGAATTTATTATATTCTGAAACTTATGCTCGCTTACACACCTTGTTTTGTGCCATGCATGTTCAACCATCCAGCATGTTCTTATTTTCTGAACAGAGAATTACTATTCTGGCTAATATTTTAGTATTCCCTGTGCTTTTTAATCTGTGTATAATAGCTAATTATAGATATTTCCCCATACTTTCCTATTTTCGTGCACATATCCTCTTTGTATTGCCATGAAGAAATTATTCTAGCCATTGAAATCTATTGGTTTTGTCTAGCTGTCTAAAACAGGAGTAGCAAATTTAAATTCTGTTTATTTCAATAATATCTCTTGACAATAATCGCTCTGTTTAAAATTCATATTTCCTTTTATCTGTTAAATATGTAATTGACTTTTGACAATTTCTTTCATTTCCCCTATTCTTCCCTTGTATGAAAAGGACAAAAGGAAATTGTGATTGACCTCCTCTACTGCATTCATTATTTTGAATCTTCTCATTTTATGATACTGTGCTTTATTCTAAATAATAAGACCAAGCTTTGGCAAAAGGGAAAAAAGACCATTTTTCATTCATGACCATCCACTCATGACAATAATGATTTCTTTTATTTTGTAAGGTTTTTTTTAAATAATATTTCAGCTTTGCTGTGTGAAATAACAATAAAGGTTATAATTTTTGTTAAATAAAGAGTATTATTTTCCTACAGAAAGCATCCAGATAATAGGCTATTTTGAAATATCAATCATTCAAGTCACATGTCTTAGAATATGCTTTCTATGATAATAATAGTTATATCACTCTAATAAAAACATATTTAAAAATAATGTTAAAGGGTGCATAATGTTAAAGGGTGTATAACATGGAAATTTTATGCAGATTAAGTAAATTTATATAATAATGGGATATTCAGCCCAACCCAAATGTGAGCAAACTTTCAAAATTGAAGAAAACATCAAACGTCAAAAGAAACCCTTAATATTATAAGTTGAAATTACTTGCATTTGTGAAAAGAACAAAACTAGACCAATAAAGTTGATTAAATGTTTGTGAGATATGGTGGCTTTGAGAACCTATATTTGGTGAACTCAGAGATTAATAATAGAACCAGTTACCAGCTGGGCATATTTTTTGTCTAACGGTTATGAATGTCCCTACATGTTTTATAGGGCTTGTCAGTTGGGCGATCTGTAAGTAGGCCAGCTCCTGCAATTGCTTCTATAGATAAGGGCCTACTCCTACTTTCTTAAAAAGCAGACTACCAAATGTTATTCTGTGTGTGAAAATTTTATAAATAACTCCTAGACAGACTAGCTATTTTGACTTTCTTTTGAAAACAGTTTCTTACCCCATTGTGGTAATGCTAAAGTAATAAATATCATATGGTTTATCAGAGTAGTCTCTTGAGTCAGATATTATTCAAAATTGGATTCTGTCTTTTGTTTTCTTTTTGTTCAACCATGCTGCTTTTTTGCTACTACAAATGTTTTAACTTGGTAAGCAAGTGCTTACTAAGAATTCTTTATAAAGCAGATTCGAAACTATTATTAAAGATGACAGTGGACAAGGATGTGGCATAATGGACAGCAGTAGACCACGGTTCACAGCACCGAAGTTTAGATCCCAGTTCTGTGATAGAACCTGAGTGTCCTGATACACACCATTTCATATGCATTAGCCTACGAGTCCACCATTTTCAATTAGGGGTAATATTTGCCTTATTAATATTGCAGAGTCTATGGTAGGAACCAATAAGATAATACAGTCATTTACAAGAAATATTTATTGATCACCTACTATTGCCAGAATTATATGAAGTGCTGAGAATTTAGCAGTGTGCAAAACATACAATGGGGTCTACATTATTAACATTGGTACATAATCTAGTAGGGCGGGGACACAAGACTAAATGTATAACTACAAATGGTGACAACCACCATGAATGGGAGGAGCCGCATTAGAGAGTATAGCCGGGGCACTGATTTAACCTAGCCATGGAGGAGTTGGAAATGCCTCTCAGAAGAGCTGACTTACATCTAGAAGAACAGTTCACAGATGAAAAGAAGCAGAGAGCACTTCAGGACCATGTACTTTGTAAACTGTTCAGGTATAGTGGAACAAAATTTCGATGTTATGTGTGCTTGGTTTTTCAAATCTTTTTACTTCTGCTGTCATATCCCCTTTCAAGCAGAATTCCGGGCTTTCCAAATGACTTGCCCTGAGGCTAAGTATAGTACAGAAGGAATAAAGAATCAGTTGCTTGGTGTTTGAGTGCTTAAGTAGATATTTTAAAGTTAATAGCATAGATGATACATCTTTAAAACCATGGCTTTTACTGGCAAGATCCAAACACAAAAAAGAATTCTAAGAAATTGGCTCTAAATAGGAGCAGAAGCCTAGAGGTCTGAATGAATAAATTATAGAAAGGACAGTAATGCATAATTACTTAAGAACTTTGTCCTCCCAAAAGAAGTTAATAGTCCAACTCTGTGTGGGAAAGAGCAATTGAGAGAGATGAGATGCGAGAATCTCTGGGAAATGCCTACTGGCCATGGCCAGGGCAGCAGGGTAATTGGAAGAGGCTTGAAAGATAAAGTACCAAGTGAGTGTGGGTCTCATTACCGAGGTGTAGTCAGGAAGACTGCAAACCTCATAGAGAGACGCTTTGTATTCAACCTGGTGTCTGAAGAATGCAATAGTTTAGCATGAGGTACTTAGGTAATACGCCAAAGGAAAGTCTCACAGACACACCCACCAGCGTGGGATGGAATGGCAGGAAGAAGCAGCTAAGAGGTCTGGTGAACTGGAATATCTCCATGGTCGAGATGAAAAAGTCCTAAAATGATCACTTGGGAGCCCTGGTAGCGTCATGATCATCACCAGCAAATTCAACAAGGAAAGACATCTGATGAGAAAGCTACTCTTCCTTAAAAGACATTGAGGACAAAATAAACTGGCCTCCTTTTCCTTCTCGCCCACCCTTCTGGAGCTTCCTATGACACTATGTTACTGAGGCTCCTAGGGAGAAGGGGAATGGCTGGTGAAGGTTAGAATCCTGACTAGTTTACCAGAGAGACTGAGTAGCTATACAAAAAAGACAGAGTTTTCAGTGAAAATGACTGAACTACCTTTAATTTGGTCTAAAATTTACCTCCCTGACCAGAAGTGGGGCAAATACTCTGAATTCAATTAAAAAGTGAAATGCCCTCTTTTTTGTACACTCGAGTTGGTGACCGTGTCAATTTAATGTCCTATATGGAATGCAAATGTCAGGAGTAATCATCATTAAATTTGAGACAGAGCACAGAAGTTAACATTTCTAAGGTACCTTCATAGTTATTTGAAATTTTTCATCCTGATCAGTTTCCCACTTTTTTTTTTTTAACACTTTGTGGGAAATTAGAAAGCAGGCTCATTTTTGTACCTATGTTATTGTATAAGGAATCATTAGGCATTTTAAAAATGCTTCTCCAGATCAAAACAAATGTTTTAAAACTAGGCTATATATTTTGACCCTGTATGAGTAATTATTGAATTGCTGCTTTTCATATTGGCTTATTATTATATACACATGGTTGTATTGAACATGACTGATTAAATGTTTTATTTTGTCTTACACTTACCTTTTTCAAATGAGTTATTTGATCACATATAGCAAAATAATGCATTCTTACTTGTGGGAACTGGTTTGTTAAAGTGATGGCATTGGCGGTGTGTGTCATTGTCTTGTGGGAATTCTATATCTATAACATCTAATGTCACTTGAAAAATGACGCTGTTTGAATACATCTTTTGCATTTTTCCAATTGTCTTTATTAATAAAGGGCAAAAGACATCATTAATAAAAATGACTTGAATTGAACTTCACCTGAGACATTTCACTTTCAATTAGAATCCAATTTACGTCCACCCAATGTGAATTTCTGTGACCTGACCAATGCTGACATTCATTTCATTCTAATATAAAAAGAAAACATGTATTTATTGTTTCCATTACAAGTAAAATCATGTATTTGTTGGTCACATATTTAATTTTAGACTGAAACATCTTGGCTTCAGGAAAGTGCTAAAATATTTCAGTTATCTGAGATGAAAAGAAATATTATAACACACAAATATATATTGGATCCTCTTTTTGTGGAAATTGTTTTAAAATGGGAAAGGTAAATGTCTGAATTTAAAAACCTATAAAGGCATTTTTCACTGTGAAAATAATAGAATATATTTTTTGGTAGTTGTGGTCACCCTACTTTGATAGTTAGTTTTATTATTTTGTTTTTACAAAGATATGAATAGATATTTGTCACTACTTGCACTGTTGTCTTGGAAGGTAATATCCTGGAACACTTAAACAATTTGTTTTACGTAGAAAGAGGCAGTAATAGAAAACAGTAAAATCATCGATTACTCTAATAACCACTAGAGGTCTTCTGATATCAAATTTCTGCCAACATCCTTCATTTCTACAAATATTTAAAATTAATGATGTCATATTAATTTAAATGAATTTCATTTTCTTTGTTGTATGTATCTTTCATTCTGTGGACTTGAATTCCACTTAAAATTAAGGGTTTTTGGAAGTTTGGGGTGTTTTTCTTTTAATTTTTTTTTTAGGTTTTTGTTTGTTTTCCTCTCAAGTTTTGTTTAAATACTATATAATGACTATTAATTTTTAGAAAAACTTACATTTTAAGTGGTTGGTAGGCATTGGGTACTTTATTTAAATATGTGTGTGTGTGTGTGTGTGTGTGTGTGTGTGTGTGTGTGTGAGATAACAAAAATTTTAAAAATGCCTGTCTTGCTTTTAATTCTGTAAATTACTTTTGATCCTAAAGCAAGAATTTACTGCCTGGTATTACACATTTTCACATGGACTTATGAATATACGTTTGTTGTAGGAGGCTAGGTGATACTCACCCCTTGACCCCTCCCCGCTTCCCCACCAGGCCCAGAGAAGGCGCCTCAATCAGTGGGTTCTTGGCAGCACATGGGAAATAATTCAAGCACAAGCCAAAATAAAAGTAAAGCAAGGATCCGTTTATTCAAGCAGAGAAGGAAGAAGCAGTCTGCTCCATAGACAGAGCAGGAGCATTCCTGACGAGGTTTAAGCCTATTGTAAGTGTCCCTTTAATTATGTCCCTTTAATTAGGGGCTGTACGTCCAAATTTGTAGGAGGGATATTGAAGGATTTTCTGGGAAAGGGCAGCGATTTCTCAGAAGGGACTCTTCGGCCATTTTGTGTCCTTTTATGGTCATTCTGTTTCTGACAATGGCGGCAGGCGCTGTGTCTTTTAGCATGCTAATGTATTATAATAAATGTATAATGAACCTTAGAGTCACTGCTAGGTGAAATGCTCACCATGTTGGTTTTCGTGGGTCCCAGTCTGTCTTAAGCGGGCTCCTACACCACCAATGGTCCATCCTGCCTTGGGGGTTGGTGATAATTTCAGAAGGGTGGAGATTTGTTGTCCCACAGCCATCCCTGCCTCTGCAGCTTACCTTTCATCTACCTCACTTCCAGGGACTTTGCAATGTGCATATAAATCAAACATAAGCAGAGGACTGATGTTATCAGTCGTGTTGCTGAAAATAGATGCTTTCTATTTTGTTAGAAATAATAAATATTGCTATCCACCATTTTGTATAAAATTTGTGTTTAAGAACCCTGGAAACAGTAAATGTTACTGTGCTTTTCAATATGATTTGCCATTTTACATTCTTTTATGTAAAAGGAGATAGCAATTGAAATCTGTGTGAAAGAATTAGGGAGCCTACCTTTGAACTCAGTGCTTAGGAGATGCTCAGTAAACACTGTTCAAGGGACTTTTCTGTCTTCCTGTAGTGGAGCACAGGTGACATTTGAGGAACTAAGACACACCCTGTAGTCCCAGAGTCATCTGCATTTACAGTAAGTACTTTGACAAGTCCCAGTTTGTAAAGTTTAGTAGATATGTCACTTTCATCATTCTCTCATTCCTATCCATCTCCAGCCTCATTCTCTTTAAAGGTGAAAAATGAAATTAAAAATGTGATGTCATCTTGTTGGGTAAAGGAGGAGGGGAAATGTGTTAGTTCTAGAATTCCTTTTCCTATTAGCCAAAACAATTATGAATACATCTATAATAAAGAAAACAGTCTGAATTTAAGGAAACATCACATCTACAGTTTTTTGGAGTGCTACTGCCCCTTAATTTGTTTTCAGAGATCACCTATCTAGGAGGCAGGGGCAAAAATATGAATGTAGCATAAGGGGTGACTTGCATTTAGCCCAGTTAGCCAGCAGTCATTATTTTTTGCCACATGTTGCTAGATAACATTTTACACTATCCAGGATGAACTTCTGAGTAAGCAGAATAGCCTACTGCTTATGTAAGGGATTTTGAGGATGCCAGAAATGTCTCCCCTTTGGCTGCTATGTAAGTGTATGAAATAATGAAGTTTGTGCAGTCTACAAAGGCTGCTGGCCTTGGGGTGAGTGAGGGCTGATTCTAGGTCATGTTCTGCTCAGCCAAGCCAAGAATGCTGGTGCAAGCCTGCCTCCTCCCAGAGGAATGAGCATTTTCTGTAATTCACCTGACAAGAAGAAACACCTTTTGCCAATAGTCAGCCTTATTGTAATTTTCTGAAGGCATCGCATGTGCATGTGACTCTCTGTCCCCTATTAAAATGCCTCCCTCATTTACCTATCATGGGATATATGATTGTACCATTATACCTTTGGTGAAGCTTCTTATATTTTCTCCCTTATCAAAATTAATACTTGGCACCCCCTGTATACAAGATCTGACGATTAAGTTCATGAACTTGCCACTGTGAGCTTACATTGGCAGCGCGGTACAAACAGCTTGGTAAGGTTTCATAGCCTTGGTATATCAGTGTCTCACAGCTGTGTTCGTGTTGATGTGTAGCGGTGGCTTGCTGAGTGGCGTTCATTATTGTTGCATGTTTTTGTGTGCCATCGCGAGAATATCTGAGCTTGAATTAGAGCAAAAAACAAACATTAAATTTCTTCTTAAACTTGGCAAAAGTGGAAGCAAAATTAGGGACATGTTAGTTTAAGTTTATAGTGATAATGCCATGAAGAACAAAGCAGTGTACAAACATCTTTCTGAGGGTAGAGAATTTTTCACTGATGAAGAGAGGTCAGGGCAACTAGTAACAAGCAGAACTAATGAAAACATTGCAAAAATTCATCGAATTATGCATCAAAATCATCGGCTGACTGTGACAAGCATAGCAGGCCAAGGAAACATCAAAGAAAAACAGGATAATCTTACCTGAAAATCTTGGCATAAGAAAGATATGTGCAAAAATGGTCCCAAAGGAGCTCACCAATGAACAAAAGTAAAGGAGAATTGAAGTTTGCCAAGACCTTTTGGAGAGACAAGATGATGTTTTGGGCTGTGTTATCACTGGTAATGAAACATTGGTGTACTAATACGACCCTGAAACAAGGCATCAAGGCGTACAATGGAAGTCAGCCAATTCTCCATGATAAAAATATTCCGTCAGTCCAAATTAAGAGTCAAAATGATGTTGCTAATCTTTTTTGATATCAGAGGGATTCTTCATTATGAATTTGTGCCAACTAGACAAACAGTTAACCAAATTTACCATTTGGAAGTGCTGAAAAGGCTGTGTGGAAAAGGTAGACAAAAACTACCTGAACTTTTTGCCAACGATTCATGGCTCTTGCATTACAACAATGTACCAGCTCATAAGGCACTGACTATGAGGGAGTTTTTAGCCAGTAGACAAATAACTGTATTGGAACACCCTCCTTACTCACCTGATCTGAACCCCAATGACTTCTTTCTTTACCCGAAGATAAAGGAAATATTAAAAGAAGACATTTTGATGACATTCAGGACATTAAGGGTAATAGGACAACAGCTCTAATGGCCATTCCAGAAAGAATTTCAAAATTGCTTAGAAGGGTGGACTAGGCATTGCTGTCAGTGCACAGCTTCCCAAGGGGAAGGTGACTGCAGTGATATTCAGCAATGAAGTATGTAGCGCTTTTTCTAGGATGAGTTTGCGAACTTAATTGTCAGACCTCATATATGCTTCAAAACAGAAACTTTGCAACTATGGCTGAATAATTAAATTTAAATTACCAATACCTAACTGGGAAGACTCTGCAGAGATTTAAAACCTTTTTTTCTTGCATTTATGGAACACTCACGTGCACGCGCGCATACACACACAGAAAAAAAGTACAAAAATATTGTACACATACATACAAATAAACAGTAGAGTGTGTATGTATTCATAGTAGAATATACTCATCCCCCAGTTTCACAAATTATTCATTTGTAAAGTACTTAAATTAGGGAAAGAAAGGCATTGAAAGAGACCACACTTGACTTTTAGAATTTTGTCTCACTTTGCCCATGCCTCTTGTGCCAAGATTATACTGAAACCTACATGGAGATTAGTCCCTTCTCTGTTTTTGCTCAACTGTGAGCAAGATGATATAATGAATGAAAATTATTTTTTCATTGACTACTTCTGGAAGCATTAAATATGATTTAAGAGACTTATGATTAATACACTGTGTTCAAAAATAATTCATCCATTCCTCAATTATTAAGTCCTTACTATGAGCCAGACACTTGTTTATTGCTAGAACCACAGCAATAAACAAGGAAGACAAGATACCCGTTATCTTGGAATTTATATTCTAACAAATGAAAGCCTAATAAATGATATGAACTGAAACACTAAATCCTATATGTGAAAGGAAATATGGACCATTAAAACTGCTTTTTTTAGAACAAAAATCAGAAATACAAGTTTCACTTTTAAGAAAAGAACATTTTAATGAAAGTTTTATTTAAATTAATAACTAAGATTGGGGAGGACAGAGGACAAACAGTAGCCCCCAAGATTGGAGAATCAAACAGACAAATACAGGGAGTCTTATCTTACCAGAGCAGAAACTGGTAAGAGGAAACTGCCAAGGGAACCAGTTCTTATTAGTGTCTACTTTATCAGTTAGAGTTCTTAGCATATTAATCATAGTTGTTTTATATTTCTGGTCTGATAATTCCAACATTCCTGCTATGTCTGGTTCTGATACTTGTCTTCTTGATAGCGAGCTGTGATATATTGACTAAAAGGAATTGCTGTAAATAAGCTTTTAGTGATGTGGTGGTGAGGTATGGGGGAGGAGTAAGCATTCTATAGTCCTATGATTATGTCTTTTGGTGACTCTGGACCTCTGGACTGGGTATTTGCACAAGCATTTCTCAGTGTGTTTTTTCTATCCCCTTAGGTGGGATAGGATAGCTAGAGTGGGCTGGATTTGGATATTTTCTTTCCCTAGGTAAATTCAGCTCTGATAATACTCAAACAGATTTTGCTCTGGTTAACTCATTTTCCTTGAGGACAGGCCTTGTTTAGACAGGGTGCTTTAGTTTATTTCAAAATAGTTGAAATAACTATATTGAAATAACTCCCCCCCTTTTTTTTTAGGAAAATATTATTTTAGTTTTTATTTATTTTTTTCCTTTTTTTATTATTAGTTGAGGTGTATAAAGCATCATAATGATTAGACATTTATACCCCCTCACAAACTCATAACCCCCCTCCCAGTCTACTACCGCTCTGACATCGTATATAGCTCTTACTATATCATTGACTGTATTCCCCATGTATACTTTACATCCCACAACCATATGCATATGTATTTAATTTTAGTTGACATTCAATATTATTCTACATCAGCTTTAGGTGTACAGCGCAGTGGTCAGGCATCTACATAATCTATGAAGTGATTCCCCCCGATAAATCCAGTACCCATCTGGCACCCTACATAATCTATAAAACATTATTGATTACATTCCCCATGCTGTATTTCATATCCCTGTGACTGTGACTACCAATTTGTACTTTCTAATCCCTTCACCTTCTCCTCCTTCCCCTAAACCCTTTCCCTTCTAGCAGCCATCATTTTTTCTCTGTATCTCGAGTCTATTTTTGTTTTGTTTGCTCATTTATTCTGTTCTTTAGATTCCACATACAAATGAGATCGTATCATATTTGTCTTTCTCAGTCTGACTTATTTTACTTAGCATAATATTCTCTAGGTCAATCCATGTTGCTGCAAATGGTAAGATTTCATTCTTTTTTATGGCAGGGTAATACTCCATTGTATAAATGTACCACGATTTCTTTATCCAATTGTCTATTGATTGGCATTTCAGTTGTTTCCATATCTTGGCTATTGTGAATAGTGCTGCAATAAACATAGAAGTGTATATAATCAGCAAACAACAAGTTTTGACAAGGATGTGGAAAAAAGGAAACCCTTATGCACTGTTGGTGGGATTGCAAATTGGTGCAACCACTATGGAAAACAGTATGGAGATTCCTCAAAACATTAAAAATAGGACTACCTTATGACCCAGCAATTCCACTCCTGGGTATTTAACCAAAGAAATCCAAAATGGTTCCTTTTCCCTTCCCCCTTCCAAGTGCCCAAGGTTTTTTTTTTTTTTCCTCTGATATTTACTGTGGGCTGTGGGAATCTGGTTGAGCTCCTGGAGGTAAGTTTCACAATATTGTGGGCCATACCTCTATTACTGGATTCCCCTGGAGATTTTTACTCTCAGAGTTGTCCACACTGAGCCTCCAGAATTCATGAGTTACAGTTCATGTTTTCCTGCCTAACCACTGGTTCCCATGGTGGTTTCCTCTTACGAGTCTCTGCTTTGGTAAGCTAAGACTCCCTGTATTCTCCTGTCTGACCCTTCAATCTTGGGGGCGTTTCTCTGCTCTGTGTCTTCCTTTCTCTTATGGATCCTAGAAGATTTGTTCATATTTTCAGCCTGTTCGGCTTATGTCTGAATTATAGTTTTACTTCCAGAAATTATTATTGGAATAATTCTTTGTTGAAGTTTTCTCTGAGAACACTGAGCATCCTTATATCCAGTGTTTTGAACTCTGCTTCCAGTAGATTGTTTGTTTCCATTTAGTCTGTGTGTGTGTGTGTGTGTGTGTGTGTGTGTTTTCTGGAGCTTTGTTCTGTGCTTTCATTTGGGACATGTTTCTGTGTCCCCATTTTGGCTGTCTCCCTCTGTTTGTTTTTATGTATTAGGTAGGGCTTCTATGTCTCCCGATCTTAGTAGAGTGATGTTATGTTGTAGGTGTCCTGTGGGGTTCAGTGGCGCAGTCCCTGGTCACCTGATCCTGGTGCTCCAGATGTGTCCTTGTGTGGGTTGTGTGTGCCCTCCTGTTGTAGTTGAGCCTTGGTTGTTGTTTGCATGTCAGTGAGAGGATTTACGGTTGGACTGATTGGTTGTGAGGACTGGCCGTGACTACAGTGGAGGACTCGTTGTCAGGGGCTGACTCTATGGAACATGATTTGCTTTAGCAGGACTCTGGTGCCTGCCCAGGCTGCCCTTTGTGTGCATCTTCCTCGGAGGCAGCTAGGTTGATGCTCTGGCTGGGTCTGAAGCTTGCCACCAGGCATGCCAGCCCTTCTGTGAGGGTTCTTCCACAGGCCAAGTTTACCCTCAGCCTGTGCCCTACCTGGGTGCACCTGGCATGAGCCACAAAGTAATTCACAGATGTTTGCCACCTGCGTTGGGCTTGGAGGTGTCCCGAGAGGCCAAACCGCAAACCAACGCCAGCTACGGCTAATGCCGGGCTTAGGGCTGCTCAGCAAGAAGTATGGGACACTCTGAAGCCAGATACTGCTTGTTTGGGTTTTGTGAACCTTTGAGAAATTTTAGGAAATTTCACAGCATGAACCAAGACAGGTCATTTGTATGGAAAATACACTAGAAGCAGCTCGGGTGGGTCTGTAATTTGGGTTGGGCTCTTTTTTTTTTTTTTTTAAGATTTTTAAATTGTCTTCTGTATGATTTCAATACTTTTACTTGATTGAGACTTATTCCATGGTCCTATGTACAATACGATTTGATGAAAGTTTCATGTGTACCTGAAAATAGGAATATTCTGTTGTTGTTTTGTGTGTATTGACATGTATATGTCAATTAAATAAACTTGGTTGATATTGTCTTTCAAGTCTATAGTCATTACTGATTTTTACCTATTCATTCTATTAATTACTTAGGAATAAATGTTAAAATCTCCAACATAATTGTGCATTTATGAACTTCTCCCTTTAATTCTGTCCATTTTTGCTTCATGTGTTTTGAAACTCTGTTATAAGATGGATACACATTTAAAACATGTCTTTTTGATAAATAGACCCTTGTCTTCATCAAATGTATCTTTGTATCTCTGGCAATGCATTTTTGTCTGGAAATCTACTTTGTCTAATATTGATTAGCCACAACAGATTTCATATGATTAGCGTTTGAATGGCGTGCCCTTTTCTGTCATTTTACTTTTTACTTGTTTATTTATGTTTAAAGTATATCTCTGTATGAAACCATGTAGTTGCGTGGACCCTACCACCTTTCTCTTTATAAATAGACAGATAGGTAGATGAATAGATAAATAGATCCATTGATCTAGATCTATTATATATCTCCAGTCTGACAATCTCTACCTTGTAATTAGAGTAATTTAAGTTCTATTTTTAGCTCTGTTTTATTTTTTTGTGATTATCTAAGAATTTCAATGTGTCTACCTTATTATAGCACACTTTTAGTTCATACTTTACCATTTTATTTTTAATATAAGAATCTTAAAATTATATATTTCCAATTGCTGCCATTTTTGTGCTATTGTTTTCATGTTTCACTTCATAATTTATAAACTCCACGTTTATACTCTATAAGAGTCAGAAAGATTTAAAATTGTATTTTATGTTTCCTGTACATTTATAATTTCACTTTTTTTTTTAAGATTTTATTGGGGAAGGGGAACAGAACTTTATTGGGGAACAGTGTGTATTTCCAGGCCTTTTTCCAAGTCAAGTTGTTGTCCTTTCAGTCTTAGTTGTGGAGGGCACAGCTCAGCTCCAGGTCCAGTTGCCATTTCTAGTTGCAGAGGGCACAGTCCACCGTCGCTTGCTGGAGTAGAGGAATTCAACTGGCAACCTTGTGGTTGAGAGCCTGTGCTCCAACCAACTGAGCCATCTGGGAGGCAGCTCAGTTCAAGGTGCCATGTTCAATCTTAGTTGCAGGGGGCGGAGCCCACCATCCTTTGCGGGACACGAGGAGTTGAACTGGCAACCTTCTGGTTGAGAGCCCACTGGCTCATGTGGGAATTGAACCAGCAGCCTTCGGAGTTAGGAGCATGGAGCTCTAACCGCCTGAGCCACCGGGCCGGCCCTCACTTTTCTTTTACGCTGAATTTTCATCTGGAATTACTTACCTTTGTACTGAGGGATTTACTTTATTTTTTTTTTGTCTAGATTCTACTAGTGACAAATTCTCCCAGCTGTTGTTTATTGGATATATATTTATTTTGCATTTTTCAAGGACTTTTTCACTGATTGTAGAATTTTAGCTTATGAGTATTTTTCCCTCAAACACTTAAAGATTGCGGTTTTTGTATTCCGGATTGAATTGTTTATTATGTGTAATCAGCAGTCATTTTTGTTCTTCTTTATATTAGGTGGAAATGAATGAAGACCAACCAAATGAGAACAGGCAAAGGCTGTTTATTCAGTGCTTGCTATAGCAAGAGGTAGCCACCATCAGTTGTGTTTGTCAAAGACTCAAAGGCAGACAGGAGTAGGAAAGCTATAGATTGGGGGGGCGGGGAAGTCAAGATTTCAGGTATGCCCTAATTGGAGGTAGTTGGCATGGGAAACTAGAAATGGGCTTATTAGAAGTGGGACATCTTGTGCAATTAGTTAGGAGTGCATAGGATTTTCTCTAGTTTGTTCTAAATTGGATATGTGGACAAAAATTAGGGAAGCTATGAGGTATTAATCAAGTCTTGAACATTTTGGACTAATTGAGACAGGAATTATTGTTCAGCTTCTTAGGCTGGTTGCTAGTGATAATTTTCTGACTTCTTAAAAGTCTGACTTACAGAAAGAGGCTGACTTCCTAGGCTAGTTGCTGTTGAAAATGGGTTAGTTTCCTGGAATGGTTGCTGCAGATTGTGGGTTAGAGTTCCATTTTTGTGTTTGGTCTGGTCATTGTCCATTTGTACATTGATTCTTTATTTGTATATTTTGTCTTTGTCTTCTTTTAAGATTTGCCCGGGGATATGTGTATATGTCTGTGTGGTGTAAAATCTGATTAGGGATTGTTGAACGTGTTAACTTTCTGGGTTGAAATTTTAAATCAATTTCTTCAATTTTTCAGACTTTTTTACCCCCAAAAACTTCAGTCCCATTTGCTCTCTTTTCTCCTTTTAAGATTCCAATTGCATAATTGCAGGTATATTAATGGATATTATGTCACAGATTATCGGCAGTCATTTTTTAACAATCTTTTTCTCTTTATGCTTTGGTTTAATTTCTTTTCACTTGCCTTCAAGTTTGCTTATCTTTTCTTTACCCATGTCCAATCTTCTGTTAATCTCATCCAATCAACTTTAATTTCAGACATTGTGTTCTCCAATTCCATTTCCATTTGGTTCTATTTTAGAGCTTCCAATTTGGTACTGAAATATGCTATTACTAGAGCCTGTACTTCAATCTTTTGCTGTAAATTGTTTAACATATTAATTATTATTTTGAAACCCAAGCATGCTCATTTCATTAACTGAATTAGGTAAAGATCTTCTTCTATTTACTTTGCTGTCCCTTTATTATGGATAACAATAATGATACCTAAAGACAAAGTACAGAAATTTATATAATAATTGATTTATATCATGATTAATAATATTGAATTATATATCACAATTGACAAGTATCACATTTACTACTATTAATACTACACATTTGTTTTACATTTCAAATTTTTCAAAGAGTTGTATTACTGTACTTCTCTAAAGTATTTATTATCTTCTGTTATCTGTCTTCTATGAGACTTCCACAGTTCTTCTTTTTGTTCTTTCAAATGAATCTTCATGTTACTCATTAATATTTCATGCTTTGATATTTGCCATTTCTTATTTTAATTCCTCACTTTCCTTTTTTGCCCATTTTTTTCTTAACTCACCCAGTTTTTTCCTTACCTCACTTGGTGACAGACTTAATGTCTTTTCTGGTATATATTTTTCTAAATAATACACAATTAGTTCTTTTGATGATTTAAGCAAGAGTTAGTTCCTAATAACCTATCTAGACGAGTTGTAGCAACTATGATAAACAGTGTTAACTGTGTACTAACTGTTGATTCTTTTTAAATGCTGTAAGATATAACAGGAATTTAAAACATGGTCCCTTTAATGAATTTATAATATTGCTGGTTAAACATATTACATGGTAAATAAATAAAATAAGCTATAGATGTTACAATAAACTGACTAGGCCTTCCTTTTCTTCATTTGTGCATGGTTCCACTAATGTAGAGCTGATGAAAACAACAAGTTTATCATCCCTAAGATCACTAAAAACTTGGTAATCAAACCAGTAGTGCAACTCCAGCAGTGCTGAATATGTAACTCAAAAGAAAGTGTTTAGCCAGACTACTGGTTGACCTTCTTGTAGGAACACTTGAATGCCCTGGCCACCATCCCATCAGGTCATCTCATGTAATAGAATTCTTCCCAAGAGTTCTTGAGCTTCTCCACTTAGAACCACTGTAATGAACAGTACTAGAGACTACTGGAGCTCTTGTCTCCCCATGCAACTAGGTGTACAGCATTAGAATGCTGGTAATAACACATCATTGCATTTTTCTTTTTTTTACCATATCTTGAAGAGCATCCTTAAGATAATGCTTATTATCTTAATAAATATTATTATTAAATTTATGTAAGGTTAATATTTATTTTTTCAACACTAATTCAGCAAACATCTTTCAGATACCTATTATGAATAGTGACTTAACTAAATACATGTATATACTCCTAGTTCTTAATTATACTCTCTCTGACATTTTTATACTTTATAATACATTTAAGTAACTGCTACATGACAATATAAGGCTGTTTTTGTTTTGTAAGACATCGTAGGGTTTCTTTCTGTATGAAACTCAGGCCACTTAGGTCATGTCAGCCTTGTACATTCCTCTAAGTTAATTTGAAGTGTTGTTTTCTGAAGAAAAAAATACCAAATATCTGAGAAATATCTCTGCATCATGGAATAAATCATATAGCAAGGCAAAATGTGATGTCTGCCTGCATCTACATAGCACCTGTATTCTGAGGATGTCAGGATGCTTTATATACATTATCTCATTTACATCCAGATTTTCTTTCTGCAACAATTGCCAAAACACAGAGAAGTAAAATTTCTTGTCTCTGATCATGTAGTCCTCCTCCTTAGACACCAACTATGTACTTTCCCTAAGTCCTGGTTTTCTCTGCAGTGTGGCTCACAAATATGTCCATTTCCTCCTAAAATAATGAATGAATTCAACCAACAATATTGTGCCACTGTTGTTCTAGGTACTTGAGATAAATCAGTAAATCAAATAGGAAAAACAATTTTCACTTGTCCTCCTGGCATTTATGTTTTAATAGTAGAAAGGTATGGTATGGGTGAGACCACAAATTAATAACACATAGTATTTTGATGTGAGATAAAAACAAAGGAAAATATAAAGTAGGGAAGGGGAAGTTAGTTCACGGTATGGGGACATGTAAATAGGTTAATCTGATTGGTACAGAAATAATTTAAGTTCCCCAATATGTAGAGCAAGATCACTAAAAATTAGCTTGGGGTTTTGCATATTTAAATTTGAGGAGAACTGAATTTATTAATTTAGTAAACATTTATTGAGAAATGTTCTATACAAAATGCTGTTCTAGTGGTTGTGAGTACAAGAATGGATATGGATATGGTGTGAATTCTGCTCTCAAGCTGCTCAGTGACTGGAGGACATGACATTTTGATTATCTACTTCTGCATAAAAACACCACCTCAAAGCATAATTGTTTAAATCAATAACCATTTTATCTCATGATTCTGTGGGTTAACAGAGTTTAGCTGGAAGTACTTCTGCTTCTCCTGATGTTGGCTAGGACTATAGTCCTTTGAGGGCTTCTTGGCCTTGACCACCAGAGGTGGCTCACTCACATGCTTGAGGCCTTGGTGGGAGAAGGATCGTCTCAGCTGCAACATTGGCACATTTTGGACACTGGGATAGCTGGGCCTGTTTCTTTCACTCCATGTGTCACTTCTTCTTTACTTTGTGGCGTCTCCACATTGTTCTGCACATGATTTCCCCACATGGTTGTTCCAGCAGGCAGTGAGACTTCTTACCTGGTGGCTCAGGGGTCCACAAAGTGTAAAAGTAGAAATGGACAAGGCCAATTTAAGGATTAAGTCCAGAACTGACACAGGGGCACTTCCTCTGCATTGCACTGGTTAAACTGAGTCCCAGACTAGCTCAGATTCAGGGAGAGAATTTCACAAGGGGAAAATTATAGGAAGCACATATCACGAAGGGCCATTTTTGGAGACTAACAATTTCAGAAGACAGTGGTTATGATGTGCACAGGGTACTGTGGAAACACTGAAAAGGGGCATCTGTCAGTCTGGAGGCACTCAGAAAAATTTTCCAAGAACAAGAGGATGCTGAGCTAGACCTTAAAGGAAAAAACAGAATTAGCCGGTGAATGAGAAACAGAAGGATATGCCAGGCAGGGAGAGAGAGAGAGTGACAGAGACAGAGAGAGAGAGAGACAGAAGAGAGAGAGAGACACACATTATAAAAGATGTGGTATCAGAGGAGAGTGATGTGTTCTGAGAACTTCCAGTTATTTAATATGAGAATAGTATAGCCCCTTTTGGTAAATTCTGAGAAAGAAGACTGGAGAGAAAGACAGGGCTTTGAATCAGGGGCATTTTATAAAATGAGGACCAGCACTCTATCTCAGAGAGTTGCTGTGATGATTAAATTATATCAAATACCTGGCATATATATGCTAGGGATATATATGTTGTAAATATGCTAGGTAATTTTTAATACTAGTTTTGCCATGATGAGGTATTTGAACATTACCCCCAAGTTAATGGGAAGACCAATATTCTGAGAGAATCACTGCAACATAATAATCAGTATAACTGTTAAACTATAATAATACGTTTGTCTTGGGAGAAATGGGGTTAGGGAGGGTAAGAGGAAGACCATTTCTCTCCAAACTAATTTTGAAGCTAAATCTCAAGGCAGTTCTGAAGAAAGAGACTGAAATGCTAGAGAAGGGGAGCAAAAAAAGTTGGTGGTCCAAAGGTCATTCATTTTTCTAGAAACCACCTTTTTAAAATAATTCTCTTTCTTTTTCAATTATACTTAACATACAATATTATGTTAGTTTTAGGTGTACAACATAATGATTACACATTTACATAACTTATGAAATGATCACCCCGATAAATCTAGTACCCATCTGACAGCATACATAATTATTATAACATTGACTATATTCTTTATGCTATTTACATCCCCATCACTATTTTGTAACTACATATTTCTATGTCCTAATTCATTGCCTGTTTTACCCACTTACCCAAACTCCATTCCAGCTGGCAACTATCAAAATATTCTTTATATCTATGAGTTTGTTTCTGTTTTGTTTGTTTATTTTGTTCTTTATGTTCTACAGATAAGCAAAATCACCAAGCATTTGACTTTCTTTGTCTGACTTACTACACTCAGCACAATATCATCTAGGTCCATTCATGTTGCAGATGACAAGATTACATTCTTTATGGCTGAGTAATGGTCCATTTGTACTTGTATATATGTACCACTTCTCCTTTATCCATTCATCCATTGATGGACACCTAGGTTGCCTCTATATCTTGACGATTGTAAATAATACTGAAATGAATATATAGATGCACATATCTCTTCAAAGTAGTGGAAGACACACCCAAAGGATAGACTGGGCAGGCACCAGAGCCCTGCTGAAACAAATCCCGCTTTATAGAGTCAGCCCCTGCAAAACAGCTTCTCCACTGTAGTCTCGACCAGTCCTTGCAGCCAATCAGCCCAAAGGTCAATATCTCCCATTGATATGCAGACAGCAACCAAGGCTCAACTACAAGAGGAGGGCACACACAACTCACAAAAAGGACACACCTGGAGCACCTGGCTGAGGTGACCAGAAAGACTGTGCCACTGGATTTCACAGGATACCTACTACATAAGGTCACTCTACTAAGACCAGGAGACAGAGTAGCCCTATATAATACATAGAAACAAACACAAGGAGGTAGCCAAAATGGGGAGACAGAACAATGCTCCAGAGGAAAGGAAAAAAAAAAAAAAAGCTAAACAAAATGGAAACAAACAATCTACCAGACCCAGAGTTCAAAACACTGGTTATAAGGATGCTCAATAATCTCAAGGAGAAATTCAACAAAGAGATAGAAAACATAAAACATAAAATTGGAGATAAAAAACTAAAAAAGAACCAGTCAGAAATAAAGAATACAATAACTACATTAGAGGGAATCAACAGTAAATTAGGTGAAGCAGAGGATCAAATCAATAATTTGGAAATTAAGGTAGCAGAAACACTCAATTAGAACAACAAAATGAAAAAAGAATCCAAAAGAGAGTTTAAGAGGCCTCCGGGACAGCATCAAGTGTAACACCATTCACATCATAAGGGGACCAGAAAGAGAAGAGAGAGTGCAAGGAATTAGAAACCTATTTGAAGAAATAATGACTGAAAACTTCCCTAAGCTGGTGATGGAAACAGATATACAAGCACAGGAAGCGCAGAGTCCAAAATGAGAAGAATGCAAAGAGGCCCACACCAAGACACATCATAATTAAAATGCCAAAGTTTAAAGACAAAGAAAGAATCCTAAAAGCAGCAAGAGAAAAGCAGTTAGTTATCTACATGCTCTCATAAGATGGTCAGCTGATTTCTCAGCAGAAACTTTGCAGGCAAGAAGGAATTGGCATGAAATATTCAGTGATGAAAAGCAAGGACCAGCAACCAAGATTATTCTACCCAGCAAAGCTATCATTTATAATTGAAGGAGAGATAAAATGCTTCCCAGGCAAGAAAAAGCTCCAGACAAGAAAAAGTTAAAAGGAGTTCATAACCACAAAACCAGTATTACCAGAAATATTAAAGGGATTTCTTTAAGACAAAAAAAAAAAAAAAAAAAAGATAAAATATATGAATGATAAAATGGCAATAAGTACATATCTATCAACAATTACTTTAAATGTAAATGGATTAAATGCTCCAATCAAAAGACATAGGGCTGAATGGACAAGAAAACAGGACTCTTACATATGCTGCCTACAAGGGACTCACTTCTGATCAAAAGACACACACAGACTGAAAGTAAAGGGATAGAAAAGATATTTCTTGATAATGGAAGTAAAAAAAAAAAAAGCTGGGGTAGCAATATTTTACCAGACAAACAACTAGACTTTAAAACAAAGGCTATAAAGAGTCAAAGAAGGACCCAGTAACCCCACTTCTTGATATTTGTCCCAAGAAACCCAAAACACTGCTTTGAAGGGACATGTGCATCCATATGTTCATTTCAGCATGGTTTACAATAGCCAAGATATAGAGGCAACCTGGGTGCCCGTCAGTGGATGAATAGTTAAAGAAGAAGTGGTACATTTACAAGTATATGAGTACAATGGAATATTACACAGCCATAAAAATAGAATGAAATCTTGCCATCTGCAAAAACATGGATGGACCTGGAGGGTATTGCGCTGAGTGTAGTAAGACAGAGAAAGTCAAATGCCATATGATTTTGCTTATCTGTGGAATATAAAGAACAAATAAATGAAAAAAATGAAAGAAACTTATAGATATAGAGAACATTTTGATGGTTGCCAGCTGGGACGAGGTTTGGGTGAATGGGTAAAAACAGGGAAGGGATTAGGACCTTCACATTGGTAGTTACAAAATGGTCATGTGGATATAAAGTATAGCATAAGGAATATAGTCAATGTTATAATAATTATGTATAGTATCAGATGGGTACTAGATTTATCAGGATGATCACTTCATAAGTTACATAAATGTGTAATCATTATGTTGTACACCTAAACTAATATAATATTGTATGTTTAATGTAATTGAAAAAAAAGTTAATTATTCAAAAACAGGTGGTTTTTAGAAAAATGGCCCTTGGACCACCACCCGTTTTTGCTCCTCTGCCCATGGGCCCCAGTAGCTCAGCCTCTTTCTTCAGAACTGCCTTGGGATTTAGCTTCAAAACCAGTTTTGAGGAAAATGCTATTCCTCTTACTCTCCCTGCCCCTGTTTCTCATGAGACAAACATAGTATTGTAGTTTAACAGTTACATTGATTATTATGTTGAAAAATTAGGGGATTCATAACAATAATAAATGGGAGGTAATTATAAAACTTAAATTTCTACCAGTAGTGATTTTGGCATTTAGATAACCTTAGTTGGTCATAACTCGCTTTCAAAATTTAAAATTATGTTGTGGCACTCTCAGCATGACCTACTTAAAAAACTTAAAAAAAAAAATCTTTTCATTTGGGGGAGGTTGATCTAGAAAATATATAATATGACTGATCTCCAGGTAGTTAGTCTTAAAAGGATTAGCAGATGGTAAACATTAGCTATTAGAGCAGGAAATTATTTCTTCCTAACATATATATATATATATATATTTTTTAGCTACAGGATTCTTCAGAAATATGCAATTCTGGTTGGTTGATTTTGAAAGTAAACCATATGCTGTTTACATGTTTTGGCGTTTATCCAGTTTCCCTGAAGATGAGAGTGAAAAATGGGGGGAAAAAAGAGCTTTTTCCTAATTAGATAGTAATGAACATAATGAAAACAGTTGCTGTAACTTTTTGAATTATGAGAATGTGTCTTCAGAACAAACTGTGGGAATAGGATCATGAGGGAAAAATGTTCTGATTTTACCTAGGAGGTGAGTACAAATGTGTCCTGGAGATATATACTAAGGCATACAATAAACAAATTTAACTTATTTTTTTTCTACTGTGATAGGAATTAAAAACACAAATCCAAATGAGGTTTAACAGGCCCTGTGAATTTTATATGAATTACTAAATGTAAATACACACATTATTTGCAATGTTGGCATCCTAATTGATATATTAAGGCCTTATACACATAGTTGGGTGATAAGCAAGAAGTAACTAAATGATTTTCCTAGAAGGCCCATAGGACATTGAATCTTCTAAGTTGTAGATCCCCTCACCTGTGAGTGACAAAGTCTTTTTCACTGTCTGCACTCAAAATAGTAGGTGGAGATGATGTCGATTATGTTGCTTCAGCCCCAAAGGAGAATAATTACAGCCCAGTGTGGGGGAGGGGTGGTGTATAATAACAGTGCTCCCGACATAAAGGATTGAGAAATGGAAAGGATAGTGGGGAAATTGAGTAAAAAAAGGCAGTTCCAATGACTCCATGGGTGGAAACCTCACTCAAGGTGGTGAAGTAAACTGAACCTCTGCTGTCCAGAGAGGAAACCTTTTCCATACCCCTCTCCTTTCCGTCCCATGAAAGAGATGGAGGTGTTTGAATTCACAGGAATGTTTCTGAAGAAAAATGAATATTCAAACTAGCACACACTTCGGACTATTAACATGCATTATCAGCTATTTAAAATGTCTAATAACGTATGTGTTAGTGATTTTCAAAAAAATGGAACTGGAGTTTTGCAAATAATATTTATAACCTGCCCTCATATAATATGACCTGATACTAGATCTCTTCTGTTGTTGCATAGATACTTAAATTACACTGATGATTATTTTTCTAAATGATTAACACTTATTGTGATTATTCTCTGGCTAATAGATGTATGCGAAATGTGGCTTCAAGGATTTGCTTTTGTTAGCATATCCCCTCCCCCACCCTGAAGCCTCAAGGCTCCAGACATTGATGCTGGAAAGAGAAAATGGATCTGTGTGTGTGTGTGTGTGTGTGTGTGTGTGTGTGTGTGTGTGTGTGTGTCTAACCTTCAAGTTGACACAATGGTGATGATATAAAAACAAAAAAAGATAGAGCTTTCCCTTTGATAATGCAGATCTTAACACATTAATATCATTGTAGAAAAACTTAGAGTAAGCAGAATGCTTTAAATTTAAATGAAGGTAGTGTGTTTAAACAGCTATACAGAGCATTTACAACTGGAAATTTAATATAACCGAGAATGGCACTTTTATTAAGTAATTCTGTGATCTTCCAGCCATGTTCTGACCCAGTGATCTCCCTGTAGCAAAATGCATAGATAATCAACAACCCAGTCTGTCGGTAAACTTGTTGGGGGATTAAATCCTAAAGGAAGGAGCCCATCGCCCTGGAGGAAAACTGAGTGCTTGTTTCCCTGAGTCTTTGAAGGCTCATCTCAGTAGTCCCACTGCTAGAATGTGCTCTGTTGTCATAGCAACACCATCTCCTGCTTCATACAGGAAAGATTAGCTCTTACTGTGCAAATGAGAGAATTTAGGGGAAGTCAGACTAATCCCTGGGTGCACTTGGAGAGAAAGGTTGGACCTCGCCTGAGGGATGCTGTCTCTGCAATGATAGAATTGGCCTTCCACAGACACTGGTATTTAAGTTGAAGAGCCGAATTCACAGTAAGTGTCAGTTCCTCCAGAGTAGAATATTGATGAATTAGGTTTGTCTAAGTCTTGTTGAAGACTGTCCCATGCAACAGTAGAATGACAGAAGGGGACTCTGATAAGTAAGACTGGCAGTGTTTTCCCAGTTTAGGTGGTATTTAAAGGTTTGACCACATAAGAAACTTGAGAAAAAATTTTAGATACTTTGGAAACATCCATTTAAAATCCTGGAAGCATGTCAAAATTAGATGAAAAGAAAAGTATCATATGCTTCTGGCACTTTTTTTTTTTTTTACCCTAGCTATGTGTGCTTTTAAGTTTAAAATTCCATAGAGAGAGAAAAAGTCGTGAAAAAATCTATATGTCTAAAAGGTGTGTTTTTTCCAACAGCAAAAGTAATGAGATTTCATTTTAGGATTGCAAATGTTCTTTTTCAATTATGTATATATTTTTTCAACACCTTTTTAGAAGCATACAAATGGTTTAGTTCTTTTAAGGTAGTTGTTATATGATGAAAAGGTATTCTTTGGGGAAGATTCATTTACTTAGCTCTTTTATTTGGTCCTGCTGCTTCAACTTGTCAGCATAAAGCAGTGCAATGTGTAAATCTTCCAGGATTTTCTGTTGCTTTGCCTCAAATGGATTTTGTTCTGGGGGGAGCTGTCTGTGGGTTTATTCAGTTTCCCCCCACCCCTTGGTTTGTATTTGCACAGTTCTTTCCAGAATTATTAATTTTAGCTTAAGATTTGGGAAACATTATGGATTTGAAATGTTTGATATTGATAGCTATTATGGAGATGTCTAATCTTTTAAAAACTTAATTACTTCAAAGTATATTTTAATCCACATCCAAAAATAATGAAAACTTTTTCAAGAACATATAGATTTTACGTACTATATTACTAATAGACACTGTGGTTTTGACTGTCCGTGTGTTGACTATCCCTGAAAGCATATATTTTTTTCAATTTAAAGTATTCATAGTGAAAATTGTGTTATGCCGCATTCATCATGTTTTTCGATTGTTTTGATCATGGCCATATGTTTATAATGTGTATTTAGAAACTGGGTTTTGTTTCCCATGTACCAAATCCTAGGCTATTAATGTGCGACCACATTACAATTAACAACACAATTTATGCTAAATACAGCCCTTACCATAAAAAATATGTAATTGTCATTTGAAGTGTGCTGCTTGTATTTATCAGAATGAGAGAGATTTGGGTGTTGCTGTAAAAGCGGAGCACAGACCACACATATATTACTCCTTTTCTCTAAAACTTAGTGCTAGAATAGACTGTAGATCTTAGACTTGAAGGAACAATCATGTTAAAAGGCTATGTAAAATTACTCTCTTTGTATGTAAGGAAATACACACAAAACCATAAAGGGTCATACTTGGCTTAATAGCATTCAGGTTGTAACTATGCAGAAGCTCCATACTCTTAAGAAAATGGAGACAAAGCGCAGAGTCAGAAGCCCCTTTCAGTAAATGACTGCTAATTATTCTGACAACCTCTTTTCAGTGATTTTTATCAATAGTTCAGGATAGGACTTTTTAAAAAATCACAAAGAAAAAGAGCAAATCTGCTGATTTTCCCCAGGCCCTCCAAGCCAGACCCCCCCCCCACACACACACACACGCCCCCCCCCCAGAAAACAAACTAGAGTAACTTACGTGTCTTCATAAATTTTGAGCAAAAATGAGGAAACCAATGACCTTATGCTAAAAAGAGAGAAATTTAGGGTTCGCTATATGATGCGAAGCTCAGAATTAATAAAATAGAACTGGGAAAGAAGAATGATGGCTAACAAAAAACAGGCATCATTTATTGAGATAACAGAATAAAGTATATTAAGAAAATGACTTAATGTTTCAAAAGTAATTAATTCGGGGATTTAGCCTGTTCACCACCTTAACCAAAGTTTTTCTAGAGGTAGTCTTAACCGGTTTTGAAAAAAAAAAAAGAAACAAAAACTTATTATATCACTTAGAACTTTCCATTTCTCATCTTCTGTGCTTATTTCTTTTGGAAATTAAGTAGTGATTGAACTGAAGCCAAATGCTGTAAATTGAAGACCGATGGGGATTTGTTACCTCCCCAGGCAAGTTTGATGTGGGCCCTCACTACTCTGTCAAGATCCTGCTTGGAGAAGAACAGGTCATTCATCCTCCAAAGCCTAATTATCCCTTGAAAGGCCCCCCTTCAGGAATCTTTGAAAAAACAAGTTGCTCCATTCTTGAACTGGTCTCAGAAGTTTGGAATGTAATTGGGAAAGGCCAGAAATCAGTTTAAGATAAAAAATATTCAGGACATCAAGGTTTTCTAAAAGCTCTGATGTTAGTAGGTTATCTGGAAGTGGTGTGAACTTTTGCATGGGAAACCAGAGTACAGAAAAGGGAAAAAAGAAATAATGGCACAATAGAAACTTCTGCTAGGAAACACTCAGCAAAATCACAAAGGAGGCATAAACATATGATTGCATAATGGTCAGTTTTCAGGTAAACTGAGAATAGCTTCTAAAACTACCCAGTATAGTTTATTGTTGACACGTATGTTATATAAATATTGAAAAATAAAAATCTTCAGCACAAAAGGTTATATTGTTACATGAACACTTTTTGTATTTGCTTTTAAAAATCAAATTAAGGTTCAATTTGACTATGTAAGATTAAATTCTGTGATACTCTAGAAAACTGTAACATAGCAATGATTCTTCTCTTTTTTTGGGGGGGGGATTATGCTGATGTAAAAGTTTTCTCTTTGTATTTTCCAAGTTTGACTTTATATGTCTTAGGACAAATATATAAGATTCTAAATTTATCTGTTTTCTTAGGGTTGCATGTAAGCAAACGGATAGGTTGGTGTATGGGAAAGATGGCTGGAGCAGTTGGTGAAATTAGATTCTAAAAAGACCAGAATGTCAGCCTGGGCTTGATACTTTTGATGACCTACCTTTGAAGGCAGTGGACATTTATGCACCAGGAGTGAGAAACAGGGACAGTGCTTTGCACCCTACAAATGTGGAGTGGGATGAATAAATGGTAAGGGCAATAGTTAGGGGAGGTGATTAAGACTGAGAGCCTAAACTAGTATAGAAACACTGATATTAAAAGTAGGGAACAGATGAGGAAGAAATCATAGACATATAATCTATGGAATTTCATGTATTAATTAATTCAACCAAGGTTTATTTGGCCTTTGTCAAGAGGCAGGTGACAAGACAGAGGATAAGAATTGCAGGGCAAAATGCTGAAGTTCAGGCATTCAAAAACACTCAGTCTGGTGAAATGACTGATAGACAAATCAAAATGTCTTGTGATAAGCAGTGTGACAAAGCAAACACAGATGATAGAACTGGTCAATGATTGGGTAACATTAAAAAACTTTCAAAGCTGGAAACCCATGGGTGCCGCTACTACACAGGGAAAGTCAATAGGAAGAGGGTGTTTGTGGGGAGAACAGTGATGATAATGGAGTCAGCAGTAAATTTGATTATAGACAATTTGTTTGATCTATAAGCTGTAAAAAACAAATACTGCATTTAATTATAATAGTTAACTCATAATGTAGTTTATTTTAGGTCACATTATTGCATTAAATTTCATAGCATCTTTAGTATTCGTTTTACTGCTCTATTTCCTCTTTGATATTTGTGTAAAGCAATTAGAATATGTGAAAACCTGACATGAATTTTCCATTTCAAAGATGACTTTTTAGGATGATGAAAAAGAAGTTTACCATTTATTACTGGAGTCTGACATTTCTAAAATTTAATAATTTTTAACTGGGGAAGTTTGTATTCTGTCTTGGCATTGATATCTGATAAAAACACATGGGAAAAATGATGTATTCACCTGAATTTTTGAGGAAAACACTTTTGTAGAACTTACCAGTTTAGCTAGGGACAGAGTTATTTTATTTTTTATGTGGATAACTGGCATAGTTTTCTATCGGTGTCGTCCTGAAATGATAATGATTATAATAATTATAATAACAATCTCAACAATTAGGATTTTTTTGGCCCTTTACAGTTTGTAGTTGTTGGGGACATAAAACAATCCTGCCAAAAAAGACTCGTCTGTACCTATGTAAAGAAAGAAAGAAAACAATTTATTATAAAGTAAGGGTGTAAGATGTCATGAAAGTGACTACAAAGTCTGGATAGAATTTCACACATATTCATACAGTAAAGGAGAATAAAGAACAGTTGCAACTTCTCTATCTCCTAGACACATAAATAGATGCTCCTGTGATTATCTCCTATTTATCTTGTGAGAAAAAGCCCTGAGCTAAATGTGGAGGCAGGCATTTAGAGTTTGAAGGGTCAGAAGTTCCAAGTTTGCACTGAAAAATCAAAAGGTTGGTTGTCCTCTTATCACACCTGTATGTTTTTCTAAAAGACACCCCAAAGAATGGATGCTGGAAAGGCAGCTGCCTCTCTCCTCAAAGAAAATTTATCCTTTTATCCTTACACAATACACCTTTTAGTGTACATTATCTCGTTTATCACAATACTGCCAGGCACATATCATTATTAACGTCCCTGTTTTAGGAATGAGAAAAACTGATGCTTAGAAAGGTCCAAGAATATTTTTAAAGTCATATAACTAATTGCAGAGGATTATTTCAGCTCACGCTGCATCGCACATTCTCATTTCTTAAATGAGACATTGTAGAAACTTATTTTTGGATGCTACGTGAAGAGGTAATGATAAGGAAATAATCATTTTTGTTCTTGCCTTGGGTATCTACGTGTACATGTGCCCTATGTTATAAATCAGCAGGCCGTTGGATGCAGTCTGGACCAGTTTTTCTACACAATATTTCATGGAATTGTTTCGGGAATTAAAGGAGATGACTAACATAAAGAAACTTGTACTGTATTAGGTCCTTAAAAATGATGGCAGCCACTTACTATCACAGAAATGTATTCTACTCCAGGAAAAGGAAAATGATTAAGACAATTGGAACTTTAATAGAAAGCATGCTGTTCTAAGATTCAAAGGATTATTCATGCATCCATCCATTTGCTCATTCATTCATCACGCATTTAAAGCCCTTCCTGTGGGGCTCCTTCTGCATAGACATACTTCTGGAAAATGAAAACCGGAGGCGGCCTCTCCCCTCAAAGATAATACTAAACCCTTTGTTGATATGGACCAGGTGTGAGGCTAGATGCTCTGCAAACATTAACTCATTCAATCATATCAGTTATTCTCTAATGTATATACTGTACCTGCTCTGTTGTCTCTATGAGAGGTTATGTCCAAACCGCCCAACTTGTAAGTGGCAGACCTAGGTTTGCATCTATGTTTCAGCGACTGAAAAACTCATTCTCTTAACTACAGTGTTATTGCACATGTATTGTATTGCACAAGTATTGCACCATGTATTGCACAAGTATGAAAAGTGCTATGACAAAAGTTGGTAGAAGATACTGACAGAAAGTATGGCGACAACGTGGGTGTGATCATCTAGGAAGGCATTAGTAGATACAATTTTTCTTTAGCAGATACAATTTTTCTGTATAATAACTATTTCATGGGATTGTTTGGGGAATTTACAAATAAACTTGCGCTGTACTAGGTGCTTAATAAAAGATAGGAGACACGTACTATCACTCCTGTACCAACTTAAGCTTCAGTGACTGCTCGGGGTTTTCTTTCCTTTTCTTTTTCTTTCTGATTTCTTTGGTTGTTAGTTTCATAAGCAGTCTGTGAATATGCATGCTACCTTTCCTCCACTTTGCCTAAGAGTTTGGGAGATGATTAATTAAAGATCCAGACGACTTTCCCAACATTTGATTTTTCATGTGAATCTACTGGGGTTCATAACAATTGGGATAGGAAATGGTGGACATATCTCAAAATTTTAGAAAACACCACCATGTTTTCTGGCCCAATTTTTCTTTTTTCACTTACAGAGAGAAAGGGGCCTGAAGGGAGGAATATCTTAAGAGTTTTTCGTATTTGAATGTGAGGATACCATTACTGGCTAGGGAATTCGCCTTTTTCTGTATGCAGTCTACATTCACAAGTTTCACGAAATGTGTTTTAAAAAAGGGTCAGAAAATTAGAGCCAGAGAACAGAAAGGGCAAAGTTTATAGTCATGTCTTCAATGGAGTCCGTGGGTCAGTATCTGAGTCAAAACCTCAAAGTATAGTATCCTAAATGATATTCAAACTTTGTAATCTGTAGAAAACGCTTTTCACTTTTTGGTCCTGAGAGCATATCTATGTATAATTTTATATTGCTGTCTATTCTCTACTTTTAAATCACATCCAGAACTCCACACAGTAAACTCTTTGAAGGCTATTGCTTTGTCTATGACAGAATAACTTATTTATTGCATACCTTTTAGTAAAAGCTAACTATAAGATTATACAGTTTAGCTCTGTATGATGAATACTAAGAACAGTAACCTACATTACAATATGGCTAATGCAATGATTTGTTGAATAAATCTAACGTAATTTTTAAAAAGAGAGTAAGAAATTTACTTTGATGCTGCCTCTACCTTCCAACTTTGCCTTAGAATAGTCTGCCCAATTAGTTAATAGAAGAAAGAAAAATCACATATAATGCTTTTCTAATGCTTGGAAAGAAGTTTAGAAACTTAGAAAATCCCAGAAGCCATGACTTTATTAGACAATGCTGTACATGTGTTTCCTTTCTCTAGAAATTGCTTTAAGTGGGTAGGAAATATAAGAGTGATAACTAAGATTTTTTTTTTTTTCCCCTTTAGCTAGTAAGTTGCCAAGAGATGACTATTACCCATATCAGGAAGGAGACATGTACTTCTCTTAACACCTGCCAAATAGAGAATATCACTGATCCTCTTTGCCCTTATTTCTTTCCTCTGGTTGCCATTCTTCACAGTGGGGGAGTGGGGAAAAAAGCCCAAAAATGTAACTTTTTTTTTCTGCCTGCTCATTTTTTGTTACAAATTCTCACAGCATTGTTCCCAAGTTGTTCTCTTGTTTCTTCAGAGCTCAGTATTTTAACCTGTTAATTTAGCATTGTTTCTTCTTGACCCCAAGACATCATTTTCTTAGTGGCTCACCTACTCTTAAAATGTGTATCGTAGCTTGTAACTGGTCAAGAGAAATAGCAGTGCTGGGACTAGCATGATATTGTTAGTAACTCTCATTTTAAGCATTTAGGTTTTGGGGAATTATCAATTAGAAGCAAATTATGTGTTACTGGACCTGTGATAGAAAATCAGATTTATAATCTGGCAAATATTGTCATTATGCTTTCCCCATCTTAGACTATTTTTGGTTATTAGATAAAATTATCTGCAGTGGGATGTGATCCTTGCTAATTCAACATGCTCTCTGTACCTGTCTCTAACTTTTTAGAGACTAAAGGAATGTCTTACTGATTTTACAATAACAGAAAAAATTCAGTAGGGTAGTTAAAGTATAAAATATACTTCTGACCAAACTTACATGAACAATTTTGGCATAAGATTACCCTGAATACTGGGTTATGTCACTCACAGGTGGGTGTCTCACATGGTTTTTTGTTGTTTTTCCACTCCATGATATGCAAGTTAGAAATACAAAGAGATTCCATTAACTGATACAAAGCACTCATTTTTCATTGCCCTGCAGCACAGGGAAATGGGAAGCATACAGACTTTGGCATTATACATATTTCTTTTGGAATCTCAGCTTCATATCTCCTCCCCAGTTTTCTCACCTATCTAGTAGAGGGCTAAGAACCTGCCTTCTATGTTGTTTTATTTCAAAGTTCAATGGCTAAAGTAGTAAAATATGACACATTTGTTTTAACATATACATAATGAAAGTCTTTAGACTTACTAGAATGGCTTCTATCACCAATATATTATTAATAAAACATTACATATTTATTTAAATATATATTCATGACAAAATTTCCTCAAAGTGTGGAAGTGTATAAAGAGAAAGGAAGTATCCTGTATTCTCTAGTCTCAATCCACTTTACTGTTAACCATTCGGTGAATATATTTTTCTAGTCAAGGTAGATAAATAATAGATAGTTCAATTGATAATCTTTAAAAAAAAGGTTGCTAAGATTTCAAATATAAGTTTTATCTTATCATTATTTTGAATCGGTGTTGGACAGAACATTTTGCTAATGATTTGCTGTAGTTGTCATTGCATTTATATTGTTTTTATACTAGCGATTGCTATAAAAGACAATTTACAGATTAAAGAAAAGTAGAATGAGACTGACGACCCACTTATCTTTTGGGTATGATTAATTTCTACCGGGGTACTATTTGAATGTGCATCTTAACGTTATAGATACAGAAATGGAGGCTAAGCCAAATTAATAACTAGCTCTTAAAATATTGGTCTGCAAATGTGTGCAGGCTGAAATGCGTAAATTAGAGATTCACCGGAGTCTAAGAGCCAAAAGTGAAAACGAAAGTGCTTACAGCTCACTAATTAATGCTATATGTCCAATTTGTGTGCAGACTAAAAGAACCATGGAGGCCTACGAAAAAAAGCCATGGATTGGGAGTCAAGAGAACTGAGTCTCCATGTACTCTGCTACTCCATGAGCGGCCATCAGTTAACAAGCCTGTCCTTGGTCCTCAATTTATTATAACTATTTAAAACTAGGGGTTATCATCTCAGATTTGTGGTGGCGATAAAATGCTTGGAAAAAAATAAATAGATCAAATTCCAGAAAAGCCATGATATAATTTATTGCTGAACTGTCCATGTTCTGCTGTCTATATCGCTTAGATATTCCACGTTATTAATGAGTTTCTATTAGGTCAGGTTCTTGAAGGAGCAGTTAGCGGACCAGTGTTGGTCCTCAAAACTGTTACTGGTCCATTACTATCTAAGTACAGGACTTGGAACAGAACAATTTTATGTCTGTAGAATTTAATAATAAATAAATGGGCTTGTATTTTGTAGGTCATGTTCCAGGTTTGTTTTGTTTGTTTGTTTGTTTTTTGTTTTTTATTTTGCAAACTTTGTCCATGCCACATTGGAAATAAAAAGGCCTGATTCGTCATCACGGATAGTTTGAGAAGCACTGCACTCAGGGGCTGGAGCTGTGCTAGATACAGCAGAGAGCAAAAACTAACCTGGTTCAGCTTGGAGTCCTGGGGGAGACGCGAATGTTAATCAGATAACCGTATCTAAGTGATTGTGTTATTTAGACTAGAATAAGTCTAAGTGGCTCTTCCTCACCCACTTTCCTCCTCTCTCCTTTACTGCCCGCTCTGCTCTACCTTCTCTTCTGTCCCCTCTCCTATCTTCCCCTTCTGCTCACCGCTCCTCCTCACTCTCTCCCTTCCCTTGCCATAACTTGTTCTCCCTCCTGTCTAACCCCCTTGATCTTTCATTTGTTTTTGACCTACTCTGATGTATATATTTGAGAAATTTTATCCATCTATACAATAGAATAAACTATCTTATTAGCAATCAGAGTCAACAAATAAGTATTCCACATTTTTCTTTATATTTTCTTTACACCTTTCTTCCTCCCATCATCTCCTTCCTTTCTTTCACTCTTCTATTGGGTAATTTATTTCAAAGTTCTTGAGCCCCTCCTATGCAGCAAGCTGTGTACCTTGCCCGCCACTATATCCTGGTCTCCCATTTCCTGTTCCTATTCCTAAAAGGAAATAGCAACAAAAGTGACAAGAGAACTGGAAGTCAGGATTCGGTGGATAGTTAACCTCAGCATGTACTATCTTAGGATGCGTTGTTCTTGTGAGTATCCTTTACAAATATTAACAGGTGAATTTGATGCTGTTTGTCATTAGCCCAAACATTGAGGAGGGTGTTAGCTCCAAATCTCAGATATGGAGTCTTTTAAATCGAATCCACCTTTCTGGTTTGACTAGAGATTTTTGTGGCTTTGCTCTTTTGTGGTTTGATGGTCCTTTGGTCAGTTGGAGTCCTGGGGAAGGAGGTCATGTAACTATCAAGGCAGTAGGCTATTGGTAAGTTAATTTGTTCTAGAAGGAAGTATAGAGAGGAGATTCCTACACTAAAATGATATGTTCATTATGGTTAGTTGTCCTGTTTAGTTTCGTTGCATGGAGACACTGAGGAAGGTGCTTGCGAAGGTGTCAGCAGGAGTAAACAGCTTTCTAAAGCAGGCCTTTCAAAGCTCAGAAAATGTTTCCTCTCTGGCTCAACTCAAGAAACAAGGGCTTTCAAACCAGAATTCCCTTCACTTTATCCAAAGAAAGATTTTACAAATGTCCATGGTATTGAAACATTGGTGTAGCAGCATGAAATATGGGGATGGGGATGGGGTGTGTATTTTGAATAGCTCTTAGCTAATTAGATCTAATCACATTGTAGGAGCTCTTATCTTGGTATTATTCAGTTTAAATTGAAACGTAGAGAAATTGTGTTTTGATGGTCAACAAAGACAGGTTTTGTAATTCTCATTTGAAGAGAATTCAGTGACTTACCATGTGTGGAGCACTATAAATGAAAATGAGCAAATGTACCACTACTATAAAAAAAATACTGATTACCTGGGAATTCTTCAATTCTTAGCTGTTTTTTATTTTTCTCAAGCTCAATCTGACGTTACTGTTTGCCAAGCTTTTTATAATGATAAATGAAACATCAGCCAAAACAAAATGTTTTCCCTTCTTCTATTGACTTTTTTTAAATGTGCTTCTACTTGGTGACTTTATGTATACTACTTTAGGCAAAGGAGTGTTAAAGCAAGGTCCACACTCCCCATGAACACCTAGGAAAATATGATTTACATGTGTGAAGAATTAGTGTATAATATAAAAAGTTTTGAAATATGAAAGACATCAGCTTAGAAAATAGGATCGATGAAGTTTGGAATCATCAATTTAATTCTTTAGGCATTTGCTGAATATCCACTACACACAAATCATAAAGCTTCAGGGCATACCGCAAAGAAAAAAGGCCTCGCCTCTGTTCTCTCACTGTTTGCAATTTCGTGGATTTGGTGTTCAGCGGAAGAGGAAGAGGTTATGTCCCTGGTGGATATTTCTTCAACTTCAGTACCCCCTATACTAATACGCGTTAATGATCAGTTTATCACTTTATTTATGACAATTCCCAGGATATTTCTCCCTAATCCCTTGATGGCTATCCCCAGGCTATCCCCAGGTGAATCTCTTATAAGCCCTTTTGTTTAAATAAATCAGAATAATTTAGTCTTTGTTAAAAAGACTTTGACACCCGGTTCTCCGCCTATCTCTGGTCATGTCTTCTGAGACATCTCTGTAAAGTCCTCAATTCATCTTGTAATTGCTGGGTTCCTCAGGACTCAATCCTAACTCTTTTCTTACTCTACCATTTCTCCCCAGGTTATCTCTTACATTCATGACTAAAATACCAACGACCACATGTGCTTAAAACTCCTAAATTCCTATCTTCAGCCCAGACTTCTCTTCTGAACTCTAGGCTCTGGTATCCAGCTTCCAACTTAACATTTTATCTCAAAGGCATCTTACAATGAACATATTCAATTAAACTCTTGATCTTTCTCCTGTTTCTACATCTCCAGTCTTATCTCTATAAATCTTATTTCTGTAAATATCTACATTCAGCCCTTCGTATCCACAAGTTCAGCATCCAAGGATTCAATCCCCATCCTCAATCTCTTGCCAGGATCTCCTGTTGTTTGAACCAAGTCATAAGACAGTAAGCAAGGGAATCTGGGAAATGGTTTGCAAAGAAATGATCTGAGGGCAAACCAGCAAATTACCAGTATAAGATGAAGGAGTATGTTGGGGAGAACCTTTCAGAATACTTATTTTAGGACTGAGTTATTCTTTAAGTCCAAGAAGTGCTTGGTGGTTTAGGTTTCTCGCCATCTCAGAATTGGGATGGGGCAATTCTCAGAGTTGGGACAAGAGCCTCAGCTTCCCTATTCCCTGGTTCACCCACTACAGAGAGGAAATTTTAAGGCGCTTAGGAGAAAACATCGTGGAGCATACACCTTAATCATCAGCTTCTAAGTTACTCTAAAACCTGGGAATTTAATAGATCTAGTATAATTGCAGAATTTCTCCCTCTACACCCACTGCCAAAGCACAGTATACTTCTTTACCTACTTGCTAATGGCTGAAAATATCAAGAGAAAGAAGCCTTTCACGAACTAAAAGGTTTAAATTACAAGTGCCTAGCTGATGGTATATTTTTCTGTGGGGGCATTTCAGTCAACGGATATTCAATTAATCAATCTGTCAATCTATTCTTCTGTAAAATGACTTACAGAGAGCCAGTATTCATACAAATAGCTGAGCACTTGCCGTAAAGATGGAAAAGAGAACATGAGGGACCCAGAGAACAAACTTTGAAGATTTTTGATAATTTTCCCTAGAATGATACTCTTTACTTACTATTTGAGCAAAACCAAGAATGATTTCAGCGCATGTGAACCCGTGGATGGTACACAGCTCTGCTTTACGAGCAGAGTAAAAATTCTTGATTTTGCAAACATGCACTTGACCTCAGTAAAGACCTTTTTTCCTATGAGTTTGGTAATCAAGGTAATCAAAGTGATCTTTTTCCCTGAAATTTTCAACCCTTTAGTAAACACATAAGCTCTTTGGGCAAAATCAAAGCCATTTATGAGTCATAAAAAGTGAGACCAGACTGGCTCTTGTTTATTAGTTTTAATCAAGGGAGAGCATATTTGTTCTACTGGCTTCTTTTTCTGACAATTTACTAGAGATTTATTAAATGGATTTAAAATAACCTCAGATTCAGTTTTATTAAAGTTAGATTTGACGGCTGTCAGTCATATTTAGTTCTCTTGGTATCACCAGTTGCCTCCCACAATAGCATATTCAACCAATTAGTTGTTTGATAATATCTATGCTAATTTCCTACTTGTGGCCCCGAAACTCTTATATGAAAAATGCTTCTAAACTCCCTGCCCCTGACCAAGATAAATTAAATCAAGTTGTTGGCAGAGTTTAATTCCTTGAGGTTGTAAGACTGAGGTCCCTATTTCCTTCCTGGCTGTCAGTGGGGATCTCTGTCAGCTCCTTAAGATTTCCTGCATTCATTCCTTGTTATGTGACCTCCTCCATCTTCAGTTCATCAATGGTACACTGAAAAACCTTGTGCTTTGAATCTCTCTGACTTCCTCTTCTGCCACTAACCAGAGAAAGCTGTGTGCTAAGTGCTCATGTGAATAATTCAGTGCCCGTCCCAATAATTTCCCTATTCAAGATCCACTGTACCATATGACATACCATAATCATATGAGTACTATCAAGCATCATATTTATCAAGTATCAAATATCATATTTACTAATTCTGGGAATTACTAGGGGCACTTCTACATTTCCTACCACAATATCTAATGCAGTAATACATACAATAAGTAGTTCAAGAACATATATAAGAATACATAAGAATATATATCAGATATATATTACATATATATATATTAGAATATATATTAGAACATATATAAGAATATAAAAAGACTCACAATCTTAAATAGACACTAAATAGACACTAAATAGATTGTGATCTGATTGTGATCTCCTGTGATTATCCAGTTTAACAAATAATTATTGAATATTTATTATCTGCCAATCACAAACTGATAAAGTAATAAGTATTATACTAGAAGTTACCCTTCAATAGCTAACATTTCATACACACTTCTTAGAGACAGACAAACTTATTCGACATTTTGATAATTTTGTTGGAATTGTTTCCCATATATTGTACAAAAAACTGATTCAGTATAACTTTCAATCCTTGAACTTCTGACAGGTAATAAAAACACTTTAAAATCTTCAAATGTTTGATTCAGTTATATGTCTTCCCATAATCTCCTAGAGTGTTCTTTTTCCAGGTTTAGAAAACTTCTACTTCTTTGACTGTATTTTATTACATGTTTTCAAGTCCCTTCAATATATAAGTTATATTTTTAACTGGACATAGTCTAGTCACCTAATATGTCTGTTTGTCAGTTTTTTTCAGAAGTAAAACAGATATTACGCATTAGTTAAAGTTGCTTTTTCAAATTAAAAATGTTGTCATTGGCTAACTTAAGCCAAAACAGTACAAAAAATGGGACTTTATTGGAGGAGCACTGGAGTTTCTCACAAAATTCGTAAAGGAATTAGTCCCCCAATAATCAGGAAAGGTAAGAACTAAAGGCAACCCAAATTTTAGAAAAATGATGGGAACTCCACTGACAGTAATTTTTACACTTTCTTTTTAGAGGTTAACATAAAAAGACCAAGTCCAGTGAGTCTCTTTTCTGTCTCATAGCTCCAAACTTATCCAGGGTGGCAAGAGATTATGCCTCCTGGAACCTCTGTTTGTGTATTAGGAGGGGATTGTATGCACAAGGTTTCCATCCCTATAGGTGCTTAAGACATACCATCATTTGGCTGCTAGAACACACATACACCATCACACGTCACACAACTTTTTCATAAATCCCTAGAAAATTCCACTGAATGCTTACCACCAGTTTCACATAAACCACAAATAACCTAATTTCCTCCCAAGGGAACTAAATCTAAGTCATGTCCAGCTAGTGCACTCAGAGTTGATACTGAAGGGTCCCACTTTCCTGTGGCCAGATCACCAAGTGGTGTTCGTTCCTCTTTTAGTTCTATAATAATTGAAATTATATACTTAATGGACTAACTAGTATAGTTGTCTACTATCACCACACCGTATATACAACAGTATAAATAAAACTTAAGGAATGAGGAATGTGTTTTTAATCTTCAGACACTTGATAGGAAACAAAGAAATCTAGATATATAGGTAAAGAGAGCCAAGGTCCTACCCAGCTTCATGACACTTGGTTCAAATAATAAGCTTGTTATTGTTGTGCCTTCTTTATTTTATTGCTCTTCAGTTTTTCAGGATAAAGTATTTCTTGATTTATTATTGGCAAGTAGAAAACCTCTTGAGTTGTTGTTTGGCTAAATGCCAAGTTAGGGAAACTCCTTTTGGATCACACTGATTTTAGCTTGTTTTTTGAATTAACCCCAAATCTTTGACATTTTTTAAAAATTTAACTTAGTTATCAGTTTAGCATAATTCATGATAAATCCCTGAGTCATTTCTTCTATAAATTGTCACATCATTTTCTAACAGAATGACTTTATAATAATACTATATCATATTGTTTTTTGTTTCTATTGTCAATTTCATGTGTTTTCTGAGACATTTTTCTCCAGTGGTTGGCTGTCTACTATCTTTGAAAACAATGAACTGCTATTTAATGATTGTCTTAGATTCACTTTAAATTTAAAATGAGAATTTATCATCGTATATACTGCTTGCAGAAAACCCACAGTAGCAATTGTTTTACTTTTCATTTGTAGCAGTAAATAGCCAATGCGTGAATGCCTTACACAACTGCATTAGTGTATTATACTATCACATTGTCTGATTTATCAGTTAATCTTTTTATCTCTCAAGACAGACATATATATATATATATATATATATATATATATATATATATATCATGTCAACTTGATGTAAAGCACTAAGCTGGGTTCTATAGAAGAGCACAAAGAAACATAAGATGTAAAATACACGCCTCGTGGACACTTGGAGTCCTTTATTTACCTAATTGGTAAATAAAACAGATTTTAGAGTCATAAGATGACAAGGTATTGTGAGGTGAGAAAAAGGACTAAACAAACCCCAGTGGAATCTAGAATATGAAGGTTGGGGTAGGGATTTGAAAATCTGTGACAGCTATGATTATTATGGTATAATTTAAAATAATTAAAAAAAAAGGTAGCACATCATCTAGTTCAAGACCACCTGCCTTGGAGTCCATGGATAAGTCAGGGTTCATGACTTACTTCTAACTGAAATTTAACATTTCATTGTATTATTAATGTAGGCAGTCAAACACAACGGTATTCATAGTAATGTTGATTTCATCAACAGAAAGAAATCATAGATATTTTCAATTCACATTGTAAAAATATGACAGATGTTTATGCATAGCCTTTTCTATAAAATATCTAGTTCTTTGAAACCCTAAACCAGCTAATGGGTAAGCATGAAAATAGTAGTCTATCATTTATTTTCATTAAGAAACCACTGATATGTTATTGCGTTGATGGCCATTTAAAAAAAATGAGTCACCTTAGAATTGGAAGCAAGTTTTGTTATTGGTCAGTTGACAGTGGCTCCGAGGTAGGAACAGAGATAGACTTTTCTCAGACTAGATTTGTAATTAGTGGGTTTCTCTAAGTACTTGCCCTGGAAAAACA
Source organism: Rhinolophus hipposideros (assembly GCF_964194185.1). NCBI lineage: Eukaryota > Metazoa > Chordata > Mammalia > Chiroptera > Rhinolophidae > Rhinolophus > Rhinolophus hipposideros. Next base: position 32,137,441 of record NC_138063.1, read on the forward strand.
ATAATTGTACAAGTGATCCAGAAAAAGGACTATATGGTAAAATATCCACCACTCTCTAAAATATACAATTCCCTGCTTTAGCCTGTAGAATGCATTCAATTCCCTCCCCTCTTCCAGCTTTCTCCTGCCTTTGGTGATTTTTCTTATTGATTCTCCTACATTGGAATAACCTCCACCATCACCATCATTTCTCTACCTATATCTCTGTAGAGAATATGCAAATTGCACCTCTAATACAAGTCAAAGGCCTTCCCTGATGTGCCATCCTCATCCCCCGCGATTATGGCTGACTTTTTTTTCTGGGACGAACCCTGTTTATTTACTGTGCCTTATAGGACACTCTTCATGGGTGAGACACTATTTTCTACTTTGCACTGTGATTATTTTGTTATAATCTAAGTTATGAACAGATTCCACAGGGAGTCTCAGTGGATTCACAGTGCCAAGAAGAGTGGCTAGCACACAATGAACATTTGGTTAAAAATTTTAAACAAAGTAATAGAAAGAATATGCACCTCCTTATTGATAATGCAGAATTATTTTTATTGTGCTGACCTTTAGTTATATGCTTTGAAACATCCAGTTCATCTCTGTGCCTTCTCTGTATTGTTCCTTAAATTAGAGCCCGTTCTTCAAATGCCAAAGACTGAATTAGGAATGACCAGAAAAGGGTAACGCCACCTGAAGAATTTAATTTAGAGGAAAACTGAATCCCCTTGTTACTTTCTTACCTGCAATATCGGTTTTATCATTTTAAAATCAATGTCCTTTAACCTTTTAGCTGTAGTCATACATACATATATACACACATGTATGTATTTATTTACGTTAGTAAACTTCTTAGTGTGGAATGTTTTGACTTCAAAATGTAGCATCATTCTTTTTTGGTATGTGTTTGAGAGAGCATTACTAAATATTATACAATCTGAATAATATTTCAAAATATTTTGAAGATACCAACAAAAATAGATGATTGCATTTTGATTATCTTTTCAAAGGTTTTTGTGGTATTGAAGATTTGGAAGTACAGGACTTTTGTAGTCAATAATTGGAGTTTTTGCATATAAGAAAACAAATGATAAAACACTGGACAGGAGTTTACTTAAGGTTTAAAAACTATATTATGGAAGATAAGGAAAACAGAAATTCAAAGAATGGAAAGATCATCAGAAGGATTGGAAGAAGGGAAATGAGAATAATATGGAAGGAATTTCTAGATGGGCAAAAGGGTGACAAAAGCAGGAATGAGTCAGGGCGTTGGGCTTGGGTCAGGAATGGGACAGTGGAGGGCTGCAAAGGATCCTTTAGACTAGATCGCTCGCTTTGTATTGCAGAATAGAGGGCGCTATGGTGTAAAATGTAAGGTGAAGTCTAGTAATGGATAAGCTTACTTTTTTTTTTTTTTTTTTTTTTTTAATTGGGGACCCTAAAGCTGGTAAAAGACTTAGAACAGAGATCTGGAGTGATACAAAGAATTTCACCTAAACTCTACTTTGCAAATAGATTTCGAAGAATTTAAATTTTTTTTTTTTTTTGATATTATGGTGCTAATCTTCTGGAGCAAGGTTATATACATCTATATTTTGGGTTTAAAAGTTAGTTTTATGGCAAAATATGAAAGGGAAGTTTTCTAAGTAGGTATCAAAGTACTAGAGCTGGAGGACTGTGGTACATTTGGGGACAAACGACAAAAAGCTTTTGGACTCTGTCAACATCTGACCTGCATTTTAGGACTAAATTTCCAAGTACCAATCTTAAAATAAGGATAATATATATCTTTTCCTATTCATTTTGCCCAAGGCACTTGGCCTGAAGGCCATAATGAAGAGCTACTGAAAGTAACTGAGTAAGAAAGTAGGTCAGATGCTTTGGGAGATTTCAAATGCATTTATTACATATAAGCTAGATAGATAGATAGATAGATAGATAGATAGATAGATAGATAGATAGATAGATAGATAGATAGATGTACATGTATACTTAAATACACACACATACATACTGTTACAGGTTAATTCTCTTTATATATAGAGAGCTAACCATTGATTCTGATACTGATGAAACTATTTTACACAAAATGCCGGTGGGGATGTTGAAATAATTGAAATAAATAGTACCTCTAGGGTCTGTACTAATTGGTAGAGGTAATGGGGAGTAGGGAAGGAGAAAGAACACAGTGAATGGCCTGCCACTTATAGTTCCTGTTACTGTTCCTTAATAGACAAAAGCCACAGCCGAGCTAATTTGGACAGCCCTCTCCACAATACGATGTTCATCCCATTAAAACTAACCTCAGCACAAATGCAGCCCAAAACATCCAACTGCCCTCCTAATGTCACTAGATTCCACACTTCCCTGTCATCACATTCCACATTCTCCTCTGTTGCTAGGTACCCTGGGCACTCTTAATTTCCAAAGCTCCAGGTGCTGTTTTTCTTTGGGACTCAAATACAGAGTCTTTGGTTCCAATGCTATGATACCCAGACTAAAACTTGAGAGAAGCATCATCGCCCTGGGCCTGTGAACCTAAAGGCCATACCCACAGATGTACGTCCTCTGTGTAGCAGCCGGTACCCACAAAACAGCAACCACTCAGGATGGAGCAAACTATGTTGGGTAAGGAGGCAGATTTTCCCTTTAAAGCGATAAACTGAATTGGTTATGATAAACAAGAGTCTGAGATTTGTGATTTTTAATTCTGAAAAAGTATCTTTAAGTAAGAGAGAATAAAAATCGTTAATGTGGTTACCCAAAACTAGACAATGAAAAATGGTTAATTTATTCTCAGTTTAAAGTGTGTTCACTTCTTTATATTGAATTTTTCTAATACAAACAATCAAAAACTTTCTTTTAAATTTTGATTTATAAATAGTGGCATGTGACATTATTGATTCTTTACTATTTACCTTATAAAATGTGAATATATATTTGATACAAATGAGTAAATCATTTATTTGTTTTTCAGAAAGCATCCTGCTTTACTCAGGAATGAAATATGTAAAGCTGTTGAATTTAGTTACCTTGGTAACATCTGGAGTGAACTACTCTGTCTAAAAATATTTTCTTCTTTATTCATTTATTTGTACCAAAATTCTAGATACATGATTTTTATTAAAGACTCTCCTAAAAAATGTTTATCTTACCTGAAAAATGAATAAGTGGAACATTATTTACTAAATATGTATGATGATTTCAGGTTAAAGAAACAAATATAGCATGTTTAAATATATTTTTTTCTTTTTCTTCTAAATTTTATTGGGGAATATTGGGGAACAGTGTGTTTCTCCAGGGCCCATCAGCTCCAAGTCGTTATTTTTCTAGGGCTCAGCTCCAAGTCCAGTCGCGGTTTTCAATCTTAGTTGCTGCATGCGGGAATTGAACCGGCAACCTTGTTGTTGAGAGCTCTCTCTAACCAACTGAGCCATCTGGCCGCCCCTCTAGCAGCTCAGGGGCAGCTTGTTGCTTTCAGTCTAGTTGTGGAGGGCACAGCTCACTGGCCCATGTGTGAATCGAACCTGAAACCCCATTGTTGAGAGCTTGTGCTCTAAATCAACTTAGCTGTCCCGCCACCCTAGCATGTTTACATTTTAACTATGCTAGGTACTGGATTTATTTTATGCTAATGTAGATTTTATTTTAAAATGTAATATTTATTTAGGGTTATTCATTCTTTTACCACATTGATAAAAAATTTCTTATGTGAAATGTTTAGTCTTTTTAAAAGAATTTTACTAGAAAATGTTAGGTCACATTTTTCTTCATGGATTAGGTAATTGAACATGAATATGTCAATGATACTTTCCTTTGAACTTGCTTGGAAAGAAGTAACTTAAAATAATCTGAAATGATCTTTCATACTTTAGCATAAGGATTTGACTTAGCATAAAAGAACATGCACAGTTTTCCAAATTACATAAGTGTATACATGCATATCATTATATACATGTCATTCCCTAATTCTGTATTTCAAAAGCACTACATATTTCACTGTTAAAAGGAGATTTTTGATTTCTCAACCTAATAGCTATAGAAACAGCTGTGTCATATTACTTATGGCCAGTTTTTTAAATTCTCTTACGTAGGTTTCTCTCCACATAAAGTCTTTTCTTGAATGACTACCTTTCAAACAGTGATTTGATAGTAGAATCTTTGAACACGTTAACTTTTTCTCAAAATAATTTTAGAAAAATTATTTTAAAATATTATTTTATTTAAAATTAAACATTGATGCTCTTTGTTTTCATTTTTTCCTGGAGCAAAAGACCTTGCTTCGTCCTCAACCCTTTACTATCCCACTATCAGTCTTACCTATTCCATGCTTATGATTTTTCTAGTCCCCTTTTCTTCACTCTTGCTGCCTTAGTTTGAGCTTTCAACAGTGCTGACTTAGATGACTTATAGATCTCTTAACTGGTCTCCTCAGCTTCCAATTTATTGCCTTCATACCATTCTCATCAGAGTACGAGTACCATATTTTGCTGTGTATAATTTTTGCCAAATTTGTGAGGGAAAAATAAGGATGAGCATTATACGTGGGTAGTATTAATTCTGTATTTATATACAGAATGTTTTTAATTATCTTATTTATGCTTATGAGTTAAAAGTGTAACTCTAGAAATCAATACCAATATCCATACGCAAAATAATACCCCGGAATATGATCATCATTTTTGTTGAACTTACAATGAACTTGCAACGACGAAAAGTTTTTGGCCTTCTGTGATGAATAAATATCCTAAATTTGTTACCATTACATAAAATTTCTTGTACCTTGTATCTGTTCTTGTGTTTTGTAATTATTTATTACATAAAATTTCTTGTACCATAATATGTTAAAAAAATAAATGCTAAAATTCCTTTATAATTAAAAAAAAAACAGGTACCTAAATGTAAACAAATAAAAACTTGAATTATTAAAAAATTAAAACGGAAGATTTATTTTCCTGAAAGTTTGGGCCGAAAACATGGGTGTGCATTATATAATACATGGGAGCACATTACACACGGCAAAATACAGTAATCTCTTTAATACATAATTTTGTTAATATCACTTTCCACGATAACTTGAAATTGCTGCTGTTTGCTCTCAAGGTACAATCCAAGCTCTCTGATATACAGAACACTTTCCATGGCATTCTCTTCCTCCCTTTCTAGGTTTCTCTTACTTTACTTTCTCCTTTGTGCTCAGCCCTGCTTATTCTTTCGTCTGGGACTCTGCATCTGTTGACCTCTATGGGGAAAATGCTCTCTTCCAATTTCTTCACCTGGTTGAGGCCTACTCATCTTTTGGAATTCAGTTGTATGACACTATCTTTTGGAAAACATTTGTAATGTCTTTATCCCTTGCTTTGGATCATCGCCTTATTTTGTTCTTCATTTTAAATTATGTCTCTTTTAGTTATCTGTGAACTTATTGAAGGCAGACTCTCTATAGACCAAATATTTAACCCCCTTTAGGCCAAGTGTAGGCACTCAATAAACAGGTGAGTTATACTACTTCTTAGGAATTTAAATATTATTTTTATGAATTTAATTGGTTAGAAGGCATTAAATATTTCATTGTCCCCTGCCTGCAAAAATAAAGCATACTTGAAAATACTCAGAAATCAAAACAAAAATTGAAATATTGAATATTGTTACTCTTGCTTACTCTTATTTATTTGGTTTCATCAATAGCTTTTAGCTAAAGGAAACAATTTAACACTTTTGTCCTTTGTAGTCATTTAAAATTAATAGCAAATTCTTATGTGTGTAAAGATGAAATTAAGAGGAATAGAGTTTGATATTTTTATATAAACTTGTTTCTTGCTCTCATTAAAGTGTCATCAATGTACTATTTTCTAAACAAATTATTTATTTTAAAGCTAGAAAATTTTAATTAACTCTGCTTCTTCCACTTCTTTTCTGTATTGCCTTTCTTCTATAGTTATCTTATTTTTGTTATTGGAAAGTTATATATATTGTAGATAATTAAGAAGATTAGAAAATCCAGTGCCATACAGTTAAGAGGAAATCAATATTAACATTTTAGATTATATCTTTTCAGCCTCTTCCCTCAGTGTTTATGTGTTTTCTTTTTACAAAATAGGGATCATATTGCCTATACTCTTTTGTAGCTAGATTTTTCCATTTAATACTTCATGACTCACATTTTCCATATCTTTAAAATGGAATGTTGAATAACTCCAAAATATTCTAATCATTCCAACATGTATTAAGCCACTCCTCCTCCTCCTCCTCCTCCTCCTCCTCCTCCTCCTCCTCCTCCTTCTTCTTCTTCTCTTTCTTCTTCTTAGTAATACATATCACTGATACATTTTTGCTGTTATAAACAACACTGGTATAAATTTCTTCTCACCTGCACAGAAATACACACAATGATTAAATTCCTTAGACTTTCAAAGTCCAGACATGTAATGGCTGGAGAAAAGTTTGTGAGCACTTCTAATGTTCTAGATGCAATTAAACACTCACAAAGCTTGAACCACTGTGTATCCAATCGCAGGATAGATGATGTTTTTATCAGAACATCTTCACCAAACCTGGGTATTCTCACTGGAAAAATGAAAATTGTTCACAAGATAATAGACAATTATCTTACTCTCTTTGTTTAAATTTACTTTTTGAGATTGCATTTGAGCTTAAACTGTTTTTCTATTTTTTTCTTCTCTTTTTGTTTACTTCTTCTTGTGCCTTAAATGTGCCCACTAGATTAAAAATAACAATGACTGTTTCACAAATGTATTGCTAAGGATAAGTTACACATATATGTAAAATTAGCACAATGCACATAATAGAAGCTCAATGAATGTTAGTTGAAATAGAAACTGAATAGCACATTAGTTAAAATCAAAATATAAATTTTTCTTTCCAACAGATGATTCCGCTGCAGAGAGCTTTAATGGCAATGAGACTCTGGGGCACAGTTCAGTTGCTTCAGGGGGAACACACAGCAGGGAGATCGGTGACTCCAATGGTGATGGCAAAACTGGGCTGGAACAGGACGAGCAGCCACTGAACCTGAGTGACAGTCCCCTTTCAGCACAGCTGACTTCGGAATACAGAATAGATGACCACAGCAGTAATGGAAAAAACAAATATAAGAATCTTCTAATTTCTGACATCAAGATGGAACGAGAGGCAACAGAAAATGGAAGCAAGGTAAGGTCACATTACAATTTTTAGGGAATTTTTAAAAGGTCACAAAGAAATACATATTTATACAAGAGATGAAGATTATTGTCACTAAACATTTTAAATGAATTCTAATTATACAGTACAAGAAACTTATAACCATAGATACCATGTATCCATATAATATAAGCAATAAATTTCAGGAATAACAGTGAGCTAAATGAATCATGTCTCAGGCGAAGCTGTTGGTGTTTTTACATGTGGAATCACTTGATTTAATGTTTCTTGTTTATATAATCTTATGATCTGTCTCTGGGAGTTTGTTGAGCTTAGATGTGAAAGTTAGCTCTCAGAACACAATTTTCAACTATAAAAAAAATCACTATCTTGTTTCTCCTAGATTGGATAGCTCTGTGTAGTAATAAAGTTTCAATTAAATTCTCAAGTTTGCTTTAAAGACCTGAAGAATTTGGTCAGTAATTTACTTCACGTACATAAGAGAAATGTGTCAGTGTTCTATATGAAACGTATAGATTAAATAACTACTTGAACAAGTAATTTATCATAAACTATCATAAAAGACAGAAACATGTTTCAGAAATATTATCTAAATCTCTAGATTCTTTATATTAGAATAAGTGACAATCCTCCCCATTCCCAATTGATTTGTTTTTTAAAAATTAAGCTTATATTGCTACTAGTTTGAATTAATGCACACTGGAGTTGCTGTATAATTTTTGAAGGTATACTTTTGAACACATGAGGACTTTTATAGAACATACATTTTTGACACCCCCTCCTCTCAAACACACACACTCTCAGTCCTCATCTTTAAATTAGATTTGTAGAACTGGTCTTTTGACAGAGATCCTGAAAACACAATGTCTTAATCTGAATTAATTTCTGAATTTGCTGAGGCACCATGCTTCCTAAATTGACTCTATTTAAATCCTCTTACTTGCCTGAGGGTGTGTTGTTTTATCCTCTTTAAGCAAGTCACTAGACATTATCAGACACTTAAGCACTTCTGCCTGAGGGAGGCCTTTACAACTTAGCTGTGGTAAATGTGCAAATATTCTCTTCAATAGCTTAAAGCCAAGTCACACATCACAAATGACTTATATTCACTAACAGAATCTGGATCACTGTAATACTTTTTACAGAACAAAATAACCCTCAAGTTTCTCTGCCATCCACTAATCCTGTCTTTATAAAATCTAAACAATCATAAAATGTTATGCTATGTATCTGTCAAATATTTTTCTAAAATTATCCAGTGGTTTGCTCTTTATCTCCTTGTTTATTATTACTATAGGAACGATGTTCATTAAAACACATTCTAGCATATATCCAACAGAAGGAAGTTACATTTCCCCCTCTATTAAAATGAAGCTATAAAAACAAAACACACACAGTTTGGGCTGTATGTGAGGAATAAAATGAGAAATGGGCCTGGGGAGAAGGAGGCAACTCTGAGAAACTGAAAGTTTAATGGTTTGGTAAAGGAAGAATAGCTTCCACAGCCGACTGAGGAGTAGCCCGAGAGACAGAAGAAAAATCAGACGGGTATAGTGTGTGGAAGCTAAGTATAAGTCCACTTTTCAAGAAAGAAAAAGTGGTCAGCTCGGATGGACAATGCCAAGATATCAAATAAGATGAAGATAGGAAATAATTGAACTTGTGAGAATGAAACCGAAGGCCAAACAAGTCTGTGGCTCATGCTGCCTGCGCTGCTCAGTCAATAGACCAACACAGGATGTGGGTCACAGAATAAGCATTTATCAGAGGACCGGTGGTCTGAGAAGGCCGCTAGCTAACACCTCTAAAAACTGCCTTAATGCTCTCAGTCCAGCTTGGGGTATTTAAAGGAAAATCTAAGCGTTCCTCCAGAGGCTAGTGATAGTTTCGGGAATCTGCATGGAGTCTTCCCTCTGGCCACATGATTCTCTGGTGGAGTCAGGAACCCAGGAACAATGATGTGAATAGCCAGAAAAGAATGCTAGACCATAGAGATTGTGATCAATAAGCCTAAGGATATTAATAATAAATTTCAGGGTAATTTTCTAAAACAGGGAACTGGGGACATTCTGAGCTCAAGCCACAGGGGGTTGATCTATTGTTAAGCTATAGGTAGGTCAAATAAAGGTGAAGCCAAGGACTGAGAGAGGCCTTTACTATGGGGGTGCCAACCGGGCCCTTTTTCAAGAACAGTTTTGGTAGCACACTGGGGAGAGACTCTTTATTCATTCCTTCAAAAAGGACATATTAAATACCTGTCACCCTTGTACCAATGAAGTAGTTAGCAGAGATAACACAGAGAAGAGTCTTTATTCATAAGGCCCCCTTGATAAATATTTTTGGCTAAGAACATACATATATGCAGAGAAGTTTCTTAGGCAAAGTATTGGCAAAGATCTACTCCGGTGTTAAAATATTGAGAGTTCAAAGTGAAAAAATATTATTTTATTGAAGTAATAAAGAGGGCTTCTTAGAGGAAGTGAGCCTTGAGCTTTGTAGGAAATATAAGATTACTATTTTTTTTTTCAGAAGGGGTCTCCTGTTAGACACTATGAAGGGCTTAGAATACAGATGGAACATGAGTTGATCTCATACGGTAGGGAACCATTGTCCATTCAGAACTATGTATGACTTCATAACACAGTATTTGAGGAAGAACCTGATGTTATGCGAGACAGACTATTTGCCACCATTTGATTTATTCACCAAATATTTACTGAGAGACTCCTGCATGCAAGGTGCTGTTGTGGGAAGCAAAAATATGGAAATAAATAAAGCAGAGTTCCTGCCCCTCAAAAATCATCAATCAGGAAAGAGGCAAATTTGTGATTACAATCTGATTTCATAAGTAGTATTATGGACATATAGCCAGGTAAAATGAGAGTACAGAGGTGGGGCACCCAAGGGACTATAATGATTCTTAGGGAAGACTTTATGCAGAGATTGGTGCCAGGCATGAATGTAAAGACAAGTAGACGTTATTCAGATGTGGAGGATTATGTGTGATAGAGCACGTTTTGAGGTATAGAGCCATGAGAGAGCATAGTTGGCATGGAGATTTGTAAGGAGCTTAGCAAGGCCACAGTAGAAAACACGTGTGGAGGAATGGAGTATAAAGAGGCTCCGTTGATAAAGGCTTTGTAGGCCAATTTAAAGACTCTGGATTGTATCCTAGAGGTAGAGTTTAGCATGATAAGGTTGTGGTCATCTTGGAATTTTAGAAACATTTTTCTGGCAACATTGTAGTGGATGAATAAGATAGGGATTAGGGAAAAAAAAAAAAGATGAAAACTGGTTCGAGAGCATTTGTGGCAATCCAGAAAGAAAATAATGCTGAGATATTGGGAAAAAAAAAAAAAAAAGATGAACATGTTACTTTTGTTCTTTTGACATTTTTTTTGTAGGACCACCATACAAAGCTCCGTGGATTGTTGCCAAACTCCTAGGAATGTCTTTCACATAGAGTACAATAAGAATAAGCTCTTTACTTCTATACATCCCAATAGGATGTAAGTTCAATGAGTATAAGAATGACACTGACTTGCTTACTGCAGTATGTCCAGCACCCGGCTTAATATCTGGTACATAGTAGTTTCTCAAATATTTTGAAGACAGAGAGCATTCTAGAATGACTCTGGGATTTTTGGCCTGTTGCCTGAGTGGATGGTTATGCAATTTAACAAGATCTGGAATGAGAAAACATTTGAAGCAGTTTTTGACAGGTAAAGTTTGTGGTGCCTAAAGAGTATCCATTGGATATGTTTAACAGGCATTGGGGAGCTTATGTGTCAGCTCTGAAGAAACATCCATTGGAGAAAGAAACATTTGAAAGATTCTAGAGAAATATTGTGGTTGATAAGATGACTTCAGAATAAAGACTGAGGAGAGAAGAGAGTCAAAATATATCATCCTGCAGAATACCAGCCCATCAGGGGCAAGTGGCATAAAAAGGAGTTTGTGGAGCAAAAAGCACAAAAGGGGAAAAATGAAGACAACCAGATAATAAACAGAGATATTTTAGAAGCCAAAGTGTAGGGCATTTCAAAACTGATATAAGTGGTTAAATGGAGTAATTCTTAGGTGAAATGACCTAAGTGTAAACTTGTGCAATGGTTAGGAGAGTTCATTCTAAAAATTGGATTCACCACATGGCAGAAGAAAAACGAACAGAATTAGTGGGAAATTGGATTGGAGACAGTTGTAGAGCATGGGTAGGAAACTTGAATCATTTTAATTGTGAAGGAGACAACGTCTGCAATTTTGTTTCAGGGATTGTTCTTGCAATCTGACTCCAGACACAGAGTGCTCTAGGGTTCCTAGCTTTGGATAAATACTTGTCTTACCCCAAGCCTATCAGGTGAACTTCATACTAAAAGTTTAGCACTCATCTGTTCAGTCGCTGCTACCTTTTGTAGCCCTTAGAATTGTTCCATCACTTCTGTGCAAATTTATAGTGATGCTACTACCAATTTCTTCCATTATGTTTTAGGCTAGACTCTCCTTTACCTTGGAGGAATATAAAAGCTGAATTATATAGTATCTCTGAGAAGCTTAGATTCCTGTGAGTTTGGTATTGATTTATTTCACAATTTCATTATCAAGAATATCAAACAAAACTGATTATTATAAAGCATTTAAAAAACTAAACACTAATAGAAATGTTTAATAAGAATATCTGTGCTGGACTATGCCATTTATTGATTGCTTATTGTTATGCAAATTAACTCACTAGGTTAGCTGGGAATCATATTAATCAATCTAAAGAATAAATATATTGCATTGAAAGAGTTTAGGTGCTATTTATTTTTTACTTGCAGATGGCCACATTTTTAGAGGACAAAGAGTAACATAAGAGCTCAGAAAAAAGTAGAAATGTTGATTAAGTCTTGGAAAATAAGACTTGTGAGGCAGTGTCAAGGGACTAATAGAAAAAGAACGGCTAAGAATTCACAAATCTGGGTATAAATATGTTTAAAATTATTAATAAGTGAGAATAAAAACAAAGCTAGAGCTCTAATGGAGGGAAATACCTAACTCTAAAATACTGTATCATTTTTTTGTTTCTTTTTAGTTTTCTCTTTTTTTTTTATTATTCGTGATGCAGCTGCATTTTACTTAGTATAGTAAAATAGTCTGAATCAATCTCCCAAAAGAATACTGTTTCAAGCAATAACTGTGCTAAGAGGGTCATTACTGTTTGAGGGTTGATGTGTCACTGTGGTTACTGCATATTTGGTTTTTGGCTAAGTTCCCAAGGCTCTTCAATCTTCACTTTATTTAAGTAATATTTTTTCCCCCAATGTGGCCTATGTGACATTTATTCATTTAATCTTTACTTTAAAGTTTTACCAAAATGTTTATTATCATTCAAATTAAAGTATGTAAAATATTTATCATAATTACTATTAATAATTGCCATGTAATTTCATTTGAATATGATGAATGAAAGCACATTATTCAAAAAAGCTCTCTGAAATAATTTAGGTGTAATGAGATTGCCTTTCAAACATTAGTGAAATGGATTCACTTTTGGAACAGTATTATGTTGGTCTTTCTTATGCTTTCTTATGTGGATATTCCAGCTCATTGTTGTTTTAACTTGATGATTTTTCAATGGCTAGCTTCTTAGTGTTATATGGAGATGTTGGTCCAGATCTTTTTCAGGGTAGCAACAATGTATATATTCAACAAATGTGCCTAATATGTGATAGGCATGGTCCTGGGTGATAGAACAAAGGGGGGAAAAAGGGTCTCTCTCATTAAGAACTCACATTTTAGTCAGAAAGATAGACACATTAAGTAAATAAGTGTATTATAATATGGAAATTAACTTGTATGTGGTAGTACTTTCAAGGCCTTCTAACCATGCCTTGGAAAGTTCCCAAGTTAATTTTTAATGGTTAAGATAGGCACTTGGCAAAAGAGATTAGGAAATTCTTAATAAACAGCATTAAAGTAAAGCCTATAGATGTTGAAGATGGAAGTGGTGAGAGATTAATTCTGGAGAGGTAGTTCACGGTGTCGGACTAGGGCGGCTGAATATCCTTCTAAAACTTGCACTTCATTCTGTAGTTGACAGGGATACACTTTAGGATGTAGGAAAGGAAAATAGCATGGTCAAATTGTGTTTAGGGGTAAATCATTGTGGCATCTTTGTTACAAGATGGCTTTAAGTGGTGTAAAAAGAGAAGAGGCTGCTGTTACAAGATGAGGTCCTGCCTTAGTGAGGTGGTAGTAGGGATGGAAAGGTTTAAGAAATTTTAGAATGTCCAATGGGCAGAATTAGGAGTTGAGTAGATAAATGATGGGAGGGTGTGAAGGAAACTAACAGCTACAGGATACAGGATGTATCGGTTCTGATACTGCGATGTCATGTCAATTCTAAAAATAATGAACACTTGTGTAATGATTTCATATTCACCACTCAAACTAACTCAGTGTGGTAAGGAGAGCAAGTGTAATTGCCAACCTTCTTTAAATATAAGGGCATAAAATCTTGTGGATTATAAGTTATTTGACTGATGTTGTTAATTATACAGTTTGTTAAGTGATAGAGCCTGGTGTGGGAACCCAGGACTCCTGACTCTGTAGCCCATGTGTTTTCACTACACCCACACTGGCTGAAGCTGTGTAACACTAGTCATCTCTATGGGCCATATAGTGACTATGATGGGCAAACTATTCAGAGAAGCCAAGATCTAATACAATTGTGTTTCCCTGAAAATAAGAAACTGGGTCATCAGCTCTAATGCGTTTTTTGGAGCAAAAATTAATATAAGACTTGGTATTGTATTATATTACATTATATTACAATACATTATATTATATTATATTACATTACATTATATTACATTACATTATATTAATTATATTATATAAGACCCAGTCTTATATTATAGTGAAATAAGACCGGGTCTTATATTAATTTTTGCTCCTAAAGACACGTTAGAGCTGATGGTCTGGCTAGGTTTTATTTTTGGGGAAACACAGAATGAGTGAGTGACTAGATCCTTGATAAATAGCAAATATGTGCAGTGACACTTATACAAATATTTGTTTTGCTCAAATAATTGGTATTACCAGGACTCATTGAAACATTTCAATATTAACCCAAATTTGGGGAAAGAATAAAAGAAGAAAAATTAATATCAGAGACAGAGATCTACACATTTTAATTTGTCTTAATATAATAGTTTATATTATTTTCATTAATATTAAATATTTGCTGAGTTGTAAAGTATATCCCTAAAAGCAATTGTCTATAGCCTTGCTATTAACGTTTTTAAAATATATATTTGAAATGGAGATCTTGGGGTTGGTTGGGGTCAAGAAGATAACTTGGATGACAGAATTTTTAAAAAATTAGGTCATATACTTGGTCCCAAGAAATAATAATAAAAGGTAAGATTTGTTGCCAGGCACCATTGTAAGAACTAATCTTAATAAACCAATGAAATTAGGCTCTGTTATCTTTCCCATATTTTTTCTTTTTTTTTTTAATAAAAGTTTATTGGGGTGACAATTGTTAGTAAAGTTACATAGATATTATGACCATTTTTATAGATGGGAAAACTAAGACCCAAAGACATTACGAATATGGCTACCCTAGGAATTTCTAGAATTTGGATTTAAACCCCAAATAATTTAGGTCTCATTTCAACCACTACAATATAAGTTGAGATCATGGGGTAGGGTCTGAAAATGAGTAGCAGCAAATTTGACTTGATGTTGAGACCCCCCAGCTGCTCTTTTATGCCTCATAGTTATTTCATGATCAGGAAGCAACACTTATCAGCTCTGTGACTATGAGTAAGTCTTTACCTTTTAAGTCTCAAAACTTCCTTGGTAAAATAGGGATAATAATACTTAACCTGTAGGCAGTTGTGAAGATGAAATAAGACTGTGTGCATTTTTTCATATAAGTACCTAATAAATGGAATTGCCATGGTGTTTGTAATTGGCTCCAGAATTTGGGGCTTAGCTGAATCTTGCAAAATTGTTCTCAATTCATAAATATTTGTTTGGGAAGTTGAATATCCATTTTTAATAACCTACAAATTACTTAGTGAGATTGGCAATTTGGAGAAGCATATTAATTTATTTCAACTAGTAAATACTACTTTCCTTCCCTTCCACTTTGTCCTTTTTCCTTCCTTATTTCCTTTTATTTATACCTATTTCCATATCAGTAGCACGTAATACAGTCCCAGAAGCATTTCATAGGTACTTATTCTAGCACCTATTTCTGTGAATGTATAACATGTACTCAGAAATAAAGGATACCTTGCAATTTCTGCGTGTGAAAATCTTTCTGGACCCTTCTGGAATCTGTCCAGTTCAAATGTCATTTCCTTCATAATACCTATATTGATCACCTCGGCAAGGGGAAAAAACAAAATGAAACAAAACAAAACCCTCTTATCTTCTGAATTTCTAGAGGAAAAGTGGACAATTCCGTGAGGAATGAGGACAAGGTGGCAGGTGGTGGATTATACAGTGGTGGACAGTATGAACATATGCTGAAGTGATTTACATTCATGAGGTTTGCTCCCTACAAAATGTTTACTGAAGGAAAAAGATGAAACAAGTGGGAATATGTTGTATTGATTTTATCCCACCCGCTTTTTTATACCAGCGGTTTCCTCACATTGCCACCTGGCTTCCCCAAACTCCCCACTATGCACTTGACTCTTATCTTAATCTGCAATATGAATATGTCCTATTTCAGGTAATACATACACAGTCTCATTTCTCTGGATCAGAGATTCTCCTTTGAAAATTTCACCATAAACAGTGACTCAATTGAATAAAATACCAAAAGCACAAACAACAAAAGCAGTAGTCAACAAATGGGATGACCTGAAACTTACCATGTTTCCCTGAAAATAAGACCTAGCTGAACCATCAGCTCTAATACGTCTTTTTGAGGAAAACTTAATATAAGACTTGGTCTTATTTTACTATACTATAAGACTGGGTCTTTAATATAATATAATATAATATACTATAATGTAATGTAATGTAATGTAATATAATATACTACTGGGTCTTACATTAATTTTTGCTCTAAAAGATGCATTAGAGCTGATGGTCCAGCTAGGTCTTATTTTCAGGGAAACACGGTAAAAGCTTTTGCACAGCAAAATGAAACAATCACAATGAAGAGTCAACCTACACAATAGGAGAAAATTTTTGCAAACCATGTATTAGATAAAGGGTTAATATTCAAAATATAGAAAGAACGCATACAGCACAATAACAACAAACGAAGAATCAGGTTTTAAAATGGGCAAAGGAACTAAATAGACATTTTTCCAAAGAAGTCATCCAAATGGCCAACAGGTACATGAAAAGATGCTCAAAATCACTAATCATCAGGATAATGCAAATCTAAACCACAATTAGATATCACTTCACACCTATGAGAATGTCTAGCATCATAATGATGAAAGATGCATATTGGGAAGTATGTGGATAAAAGGGAACACTTGTACACTATTATTGGGAATGTAAACTGGTTCAGCCACCATGGAAAATAATGTAGAAGTTCTTCAAAAAATTAAAAATAGATCTACCATATGATCCAGTAATTCTACTTTTGGATATATACCCAAAGGAAATGAAAACAGGATATTGAAGAGATATATGCACTCCCATATATACTGCAGCAGTATTCACACTAGCCAAGATACAGAAACAACTAAGTGGCCATCAATGAATGAATAGATAAATACAATTATATATATATATATATATATATATATATATATACATATATATATATGTCCATGTATATATATATATGTATATATGTATATGTATATACGTATATACATATATGTATATACGTATATACATATATATACACACACACACACTCACACACATATTAGGTTGGTGCAAAGGTATTGCAGTTTTTTGCAATTATTTTTAACTTTTTTAAACCTCAATTACTTTTGCACCAACCTAATACACAGATACAGAGGGTGCCAAAAAATGTATACACATTTTAAGAAAGGAAAAACTGTATTAAAATTGTAATACTCAATATATACCAAGAACAAAACATGAACACAAGTCACGTTTGACGTCTGCAATTACAAGAGGTGCTCAAAGTGATTACCATCAGAGTAGTTTTAGTAATTTTTTCCTTTCTTAAAATGTGTACACATTTTTTTTGGCACTGTGTGTGTGTATACACACACACACACACACAACACACACAATGGAATATTATTCAGCTATAAGGAAGAAGGACAGATTACCATTTGCAACAACATAGATGGACCACGAGGACGTTATACTAAGTGAGACTGTTAGAGAAAGACAAATGCTATATGATATCACTTACATGTGGAATCTGCAAAAAACTAACTCATAAGTTTACAGAGAGCAGAATGATGGTTACCAGGGGATAAAGGGTGGGGAGATGGGACAGATGTTGTTTAAGGGTGCAGACTTGCAATGAGTAGTAAATAAGTCCTAGTACAGTGAATATAGACAACAATTTTGTATTATAATTCTCAAACTTGCCAAGAGACTAGATCTTAATTATACCAACCACTAAAAAGCAATGATAATTATGAGACATGATGGAGGTGCTAATTATCACTATAATGGCAATCATA